>NC_081557.1:82527454-82571679 GCF_022355385.1 Mustela nigripes | reverse complement strand
CCTCCATGCTATTTGTTATGCTCCACAAATAGCATGGAGGACAAGGGAAGATGGAGAGGAGAAGGGAGTTGAGGGAAATTGGAAGGGGAGGTGAACCATGAGAGACTATGGACTCTGAAAAACAATCTGAGGGTTTTGAAGCAGTGGGGGGTGAGAGATTGGGGGAACCAAATGGTGGGTATTAGAGAGGGCATGGATTGCATGGAGCACTGGGTGTGGTGCAAAAACAATGAAGACTATTATGCTGAAAATAAATGAGTTAAAAAAATAAAGATAAATATGTTATCTATTTTATACTTTCACATAGATATATAATTAAATGTTAAAAGGTAAATAAATTACTTACATACTTGTGTGTTAAAAAAAAAATAATAATAATAGTGACAGAGCGAGAATAGACTGGCTTTAAAATACAATCTGTTCTGGGGAGCCTGCGTGACTGAGTTGGTCTGCTTCTGGCTCAGGTCATGATCTCAGGGCCCTGGGATTAAGTCTTGTATCCATGGGGCTTCTTGCACAGCAGGGAGCCTGCTTCTTTCTTTGCCTGCTGCTCCCCCTGCTTGTGCTCTGTCTCTCTCTCTGACAAATAAATAAGATCTTAAAAAAATAATAAAATCCAATCTGCTCTGTTATGTGTAGACAATTGGTGCTTAGAACCAATGGAGATGTGATTGCTCAAGTTTGAACCCTAGTTCTGACAATTTCTTTATCTGCAAATTGAGTTTATTGTATGGGTAAAATTCAAAGCACAGGGACCGGAACCTGTCTTGTAGTAAATGTCCAATAAATGTTTAGCCATATTTTTTTTTATTTTTATAGTCACGATAATGTAGTCATTTAAGGTGATACTTTTCAAAAGAACTGAGTCTAAAGTCAGCTCCAGTATGACCGGTTCTTCTCTTATGAGGTCCTTTAATTTGTACACCTTCAGACACAAAATAAACCCATTTGGTTCACTAAAATTATAACAGAAAAATTATGACAATCGTAGCATGGAAACAAGAGAAGTGTTCAATTCTCACTAATATGTGCATTTATTCAAATGTTTCACCTGCTCTGAGTACATGTCATCCCATGGAGCCCCATATATTTTACTTTCAAAGGAAAGAGTTCTCATTAACTAGAAATCTTTACCTCTATTAATCTTTCATAACTTGTTCTTAACTTGTTCTTATGCAATTCAGAGGAACTATGCCCTGTATTGTTAGTGAGAAAGAGGGGAAAAAATAGATTTCTATATTTTTTGCTAAAGTAAATTGTGTAAATTCTATAAAAATAAGCTCTGTATATTCTCTATCATGTATTTTTCTATATATATAGATATACAAATATCTAAATATATATATTTGATATATTTTCCTGACATATATAGATATATAAATATATCTATATATACATATCAGCTTCTTTTTTTTATATTTATTTATTTGACACAGAGAGATCACAAGTAGGCAGAGAGGCAGGCAGAGAGAGAGAGAGAGGGAAGCAGGCTCCCTGCTGAGCAGATAGCCTTATGGGGACTCGATCTCAGGACCCTGAGATCATGACCTGAGCCAAAGGCAGCGGCTTAACCCACTGACCACCCAGGCACCCCTACATATCAGCTTCTTACGGGCCCATTCATCAGATATCCAAAGGTGCACAGTGGTGACTGATCATTTCACTTTTAAATATTAATAGTATAAGAATCCACTCCTTCATTTCCAGAATTATTGAAGCTTTTGGAAAATTCTGCAAGTCATTGGTTGATCTCCAGGTCACTCAGATCTGTGGAAGGCATTCACACAGACCTTTTTTTTTTTTTTTTTTTTGAATCCCCGGCTTTCCTGTGGAGTAGCCTGTGTGCTCTAGGGAGACCTGAAATGCCAGGTGTGGGGAAACAACAGAAACTCAGCTGGAGAGAGCTTTGCTTCATTGGTGTCTCAGTGCCAGGGACTGAGTGCCTTGGTGACCATCATAATTGGAACACTGCCTGAGTCCTTCATGAAGAGGAAGTCCCATCTGGGGACAGGTAAACTGCAGGTGTTTGCCAGAGCTTTGGGACCAGAGGAATCCCAGATATTTAATAGTGGGGCAACAAATTTAAAATTTATGGAGAAAAATGTTAGCCCTCTCTTTGATGATGGGATGAAATCATCACTTGTATAGTTGAACTTGTAGTATCCTAAGCATCGTGGTTTATTGAGTCACAGAATGTCACACACCTTCCTCCTGGTTAGACAGTACTTTACTATGTTGCATTTTAATAATCATGTGAACTCCCAGACATGACTTTTGGGAGTAAGACTTCTAAGCAGTACCTACATAAAGTCACTTAAGAGGTATGGAAGGAGCTCGTTCATTTGCCCTGTTTACAAGTGTCCCCATCACCTGCTCTTAAAATTTCAATTGATACTGTAATATCTGTAGTAACTATAGGGCAGCGATTCTTAAAATTGTCTCCCAAGAGCCATTTTAAAGAAATTTATTTCACGGAGGCCTCAAGAATGTAGTCATGGATCTCATTTTGAGAAACATTGACTTGGGAAAACAAGGTCTTAGACTTTGAAAATGTCTTTGGAGAACAGATATGCATTTGTAGCATAAAAGTAAAGTCCATGAATTCTATTAAAAAAAATTTTATCACTGAAAAAAATTAAATTAAAAAAAGAAAAATTTATAAGGTAATTGAAATAAATTTCAAAACAAAACAAGACTTAGAGTATGCCCTTTAATTATGTCCATGAACCTCAGTGTGAGAAAACTTGTTTTGGTGTTTTAAGGTTTACCAAGGGCATTAGTGTATCATCTTATTTAATTCTTGCTTCAGTCCTGCATTGTATATAATATTATCTTTCCAGAATTGCCTGCATGATCACTGGTATTACTGGCATTTTAGCTCTGATCTTATAACTTCAAGTATCACTAATATCATGCTGCTTTTCTAAGAATAAGCAATGTTTTTATATTGCTTAGAAATTCAGAAATCTCTTATACAATCTGTCACATGTGGACCTCACAGTAATCAGCAAAATAATAGTCTGGAGATTATCTCTGTGAGCAGCAGGATGTTAAGGTTCAATTTTTTTTTTTCCTTTTCTGTGCCCAGTGCCTTATTTCACTGAGAAGAATCTTTTTTACACTGTCATTACTTTCAGCTATTTGATTACTATTTTTTAACAAGTTGTGATATCATTCTAAATTAGGTGTTCAATAAATACTATTGTATGTTTAATTCTGAATAATAATCAAATGGCCTAAAATAATATCACTCAGAGTAAGATTCAAAAGAAAATTAGTGATCCAGATGTCTCACAGTAAAAGAGAGAGGACACAGAGAAAGAGAAGAATGGGTTCAAAACAAAAATTGTCTATTAATTTATGAAGATTCATAGTAGTATGAATGAGAAGTTTTGGAGTACAAATCTGCTTATTTAACTCAAGTATTTCTTAAACTTATTTACTCCCTTGTATGTATGTGTGTATCAGTCTGGACATATCTGTTGCTGCTAAGGGCCTCATGACTAATTTATAGTAAACCAATAATACACTACTTGAAAGTTGGTTCTACAGTGTATTTCAGAATATTTTTCTGAAATCTCATATAGCCCAAGCTCTTCCATTACCTGAAATATGTCTCTTCCCAATTTTAGTGTCTCCTATTCACTCAACCTGAGAGAGTGAAATGGTTTCTAACAATGATCTTTCTTCTGGAAGGGCAACCAAAGCAAGAATCTGTGTTCCCCTTTAATATTTTTTAAGATGTTATTTATTTATTTTAGAGAGAATGAGAGAGAGAGAGAGAGAGAGAATGAGCAGGGAGAGGGGTAAAGGGAGAGGGAGAGAATCTCAAGCAGACTCCATGCTGAGTGTGGAGCCTGACATGGGGCTTAATTTCACAGCCCTGAGATCATGAGACTTGAGCCAAAATGTAGAGCCAGATGCTCAACCGACTGAGCCACGTAGGTGCCTGTGTTCCCCTTTTTAATAAAACATGTTGTCATATGTTTTCACCTCTTTGAAGGGTCAGCAGCGTGACACTAAATAGGCAATATAACAACCATGTATTTTGAGAAAACCAATGAGCCATCTAACATTGTAAAACTTCGTAGAACAGGCTTCTGCACACTAAGTGTAAGATATTATTTAGATAAATAGATATTATTATGTATAAATAATTATTTATAATATATAAATATGTTCATCTAATTTTATGCAGTGTAGGTGTTTTGAGCACTTGGATATATATTTTCATAAATAAAATATGTTTGAATTCCATAGTGCAGTTGGATCCTTAAGGGCACTATTGTTAACATTTTGTAAAATTAAAATTGGTTATTACTTGTAATATAACTTTAATAGCCACACCAAGCAAAGTTATACTTTTTTCTGTTACTATGTATATTCTGAAGATAGAAGTATAACAGAATTGTAATAGGTCATCCATCTGTGGTTTATAAAGTTCAAAATGGAAAACAAGTCAATGGGCAAGTAACTCTGAAGTGACAGAATTTTGTAGAGAATGTGAGAAGTAATTATGACCATAAGAAGAATAGAAATACATTTTAAAATTGTTTCCCTTCTGGATAATCTCCTGAAATGCCACTTCATGTTTTATTGTTGAGATGTTTATTCACGAAAATATTTCCAATGTTCCATACTTTGAATATCTGTACTCTGGATATTTCACAAAGTTCTTTACATGCATGTTATTCACTGAATCCATTTTCACCGTGGAAATGCAATGTCTCCAAAACTGAACACTTGCCACAATACACATCAGACTCAGAACAGGCATTTAAATGTCCTAGAGTTAGTAGAGTAGAAGTTATCAGAACATATTTCTCAAAAAGAGAAAAAAAATAATCAAAATGCCCTTTTTTTTAGCTTTGCTAGCAACAGCAGGGCACAGCAGACTGTAGTACTTATTAGTAACTTATTAAATGAAAACAGTAGTGACAGAGTTTTAAAATATCAAATTAGCCTAACAGAGCTTCCAGGAAAATGGGAAAACCTAAGCACAACTGATCTACAGACATAGCACAAGACCATCTATGAAAGGTGGAAATGGCAAAGGTTCTTGTGTATGTGCTTCTTTTTTTTTTTTTTTTTAAAGATTTTATTTATTTATTTGTCAGAGAGAGAGCGAGCGAGAGCGAGCACAGGCAGACAAAGTGGAAGACAGAGTCATAGGGAGAATCAGGCTCCCTGCGGAGCAAGGAGCCCGATGTGGGACTCGATCCCAGGACGCTGGGATCATGACCTGAGCCAAAGGCAGCTGCCCAACCAACTGAGCCACCCAGGCGTCCCAGTTTTTTTTTTTTTTTTTTTAAGATTTTATGTGAATGTGCTTCTGCAAGTATTCTTCTACTCTTGGACTTAAGCAGTTGCTCTGGCTTGTTCTATGATCTTCTCCCTGGGGCAGATATGCCCGTTAGATCTGAGATAGTACCAGGTAAATCAAGGACCCCCAAGGGCATTAAACCCAGTCTACAATATGTTCCTTTATCTGATATAGTCTTGGCTATTGAGAAACTGGAAAGGCACCTAATCTTGATTGCAGGTAGAGCTATTGGACAGCATCACCTGTTACATTATTATATTACTAGCCTTTTGATACCAGAGAAGTGAAGGGAAGTTTTAGGTAGAAGCAGTCACATACACTACTGTCTCACATATAACACTAGTCACCATTAATGGTTCTCAAATATCTGACAAACTGGGATCAGTAGTTTCCAGGAGCTAGACAGTATGAGCTAATTGATCTACACACATGCCTTCTCCTGTGAAAGAAGAATATACATGGGATATTGATATATGTAGGAGGCTCCCTGTGAATTATGAATGGTGGGACTCAACTATAAAAGGAACTTTTTAAAGAGATGGTTTACACAGCCTCCTGTAGAGCTTAACATCATTCCAGTTTGGGAGCTAATTATGTCATGGATGTTTAATGCCTCTCATTTTATCATCCATGATTTCCTTTTTGAGCATTATGAAGAATCAATATCTATCTATTTGGCAAGAAGTTAAGCTTAAAAGGCAAGTCTAAAGAAAAAACCAGCCGCATAAGGGTTAAAGAGAGAGTGTCAAGTCCGTAATTCTCTTGTGCGCTGATCATTCTTCTAAATGTGTGCATCATTTTATGAAGAATTCATCCCTAGGTTCTCACATGCCCTGGAAGAGGTCAGATGTCTTTCCAAAGCCTTTCAACTATGTAAGGTGTTCATTATGGTCTAGGTTTGGGAAGTGAAGGCTGTTTATATCTCAAATTACTTTCTAGTCAACCCTTCTCAACTAATTGTCATGACCTTGAGTATATCTGCTCTTGAATATCCTTGACATCCATCTGCTATGAAGATGAATTAGTTGTTTAGGTAGCAATCAGCTTTCCTGGTTTAACCAAAGTGCATCCATTCCTCTTCAGGCCTATTAAGCTGGGGAATGAACTTTCAAGCTAATGCACAATGCAATCACTACCACCCTGGAGATGCCAGACACCTAAATATTTTGTATTTGCTAATGAAAACTTCTTTCTAAAATAAAGGGGATAGAGAGAAGGGGGGAGGCGGGCTAGGGGGAAAAGTCAATAAAGACCTAGAGATTCAATTAAGAGTTTAGGTATCTGCCAGCTTTTATTAGTTCCAACTTTGACTTATAGGGCTGAGGTCAGCAAGTGGTCAGTGTAGAGGCATGTAAGAGAGTGAAGGAATTGCATCAGGGTCTTGGATATAGGGAGTACCAAGTCTCCTAAATGAGTAGCAGGAAACTATTGGCCCTAATGACAGGAAAAATCATCAGGGAAATGTTACATTTCCCTGCAACCCTCTAGCCAGCATGAGGGAATCTCCCACTGCTTCCTGGCGTGTCAGGCTTACCATTAAAATCCTTACAGCTGACTCCTCCCTTCCCCAAGCTATACACATACGCAGTCCTTTAAAGAACAAAAACATGTGTTGTTCATGCCTGATTTAAAATATAACATAATCTGAAGTATTTGGAACTTGTATTTAGTAGCAAGGTAGGAAACATCTTCAAACCATTTTTTGAATGTACACTTCAATTGGAAAAATATATATTATTTTATATATATTTTAATATATTATTTTAAGAAATATATATTATATGTATATATTATATGCATATTATATATATATATATAATATAGGAGTGGAAAATATATATTATTTTAAGAAAATAATAGACTATAATCTGTCCACATGCATTGGACTGCAGAGCAATGGCCTTGGACAAATATCACAGTAGATGTTTTAGAGCTAAATAAATGGGGGCACAGTGGGATGGCTACCTGGCTGGATGTGATCTATCTATTTTTACTTCACGTCTCAGCGTATTCACTTCTATCACTACACACCGTGCATGAAACAAATATTTATTGAGCACCTATTATACAGTAGACAGAGTTCTGGATAAAGGGGGTCTGGTGGCAGATAAAACATTCTACAAAGTTTCTCATGTGCTATTTATTTTTCTTCATAATACCTGAGAGCAATGGGTAGGTGGCATTTCTTGGTTGGCTTGCTTGCTTGCTTGCTTCCTATGTCAAGATTTCTTGATAACTCTATCACCTGATGTTTAAGTGAGTCAGGTTGTTTTGGTTCCACCCAGGTATTCATATTTTAATTTCTATCAGGTGTTAGTGATTAGACCATTCACTGAGAATGCATAAATAAAACAATGTCTGTGGGAGTTGAAAAGAGGATAACTTATACAGATTTTAATTTATATAGCTCAGGTATTCTGATTTAACCTGGTGGATTCAATAAGTGTTTACCACACCTTCTTTTTAAACATCACTATTTTGAAACAAAAGAGCTATACAAAGCATAAGGTCATGAGGAAAAAGTAAGATAGACAATAATGGAAGACAGGGATGCTGGGTGGCTCAATTGTTAAGCCTCTGACTTTGGTTCAGGTCATGATCCCAGAGTCCTGGAATTGAGCCCCCTATGGGGCTCCCTACTCAGCAGGAAACCTGCTTCTACCACTCCCATTTCCCCTGCTTGTGTTCCCACTCTTGCTTTGTCTATCTCTGTCAAATAAATAAATAAAAATAAATAAAAATAAAAAAAGAAAAGATGTATCATTACTTAGAGTCAGTGCTTTTCCTAGGAAAATTCTAAGATCTCTACGCAAGCATTCCATGAAGTCTACCTCTTGTCAGACCTGCCTGTGCATATAGAGCTTCCTAAAGACTTTTAACATTTCACTTTAAAGAAATTTGACAGCCAAGATTAAAATGAAATTTTAAAGAAAGCTTCTACTATAAAGGTCAGAAAGCAAAGGAAATGTACAGAAAAAAAAATGGGTGAAGGAGTATAGAAAGAAAACGAAAACTCCACTAGAATCACTAATGCACTCATGAATAAACTCAAAAATGTAAAAGAAGAGAGTACAGTCGTAAAATCAGAACAAATGCTATAAAAAGGAGCATTAATAGAATAAATAATCTTAAAAATGGTGACTACAAAAGATATTCAATCTTCACAGAGAATTACAAGATAAAGGCAGCTTTTTCAGAACACTGAATAAGAAGGCAGAGTTGAAGTTATAAAAGAGGAAAAAGAATTAAATTAAAGCATCAATCTAAGATTAATAGGAATTGTAGAAAACTAGAGAATTCAGGAAGCAAAGGAAAATTATCCAATGATTTTTAAAAATCCAACTTGGAAGAAGCCACCAAGTACCCAGAACATTAAATTATAAAAAAGCTGTCTTGGTGATCACAGCTTTGTAGTAAAGCTTGAAATCAGGCAAAGTGATCCCCAGTTTTGTTTTTCTTTGTCAACTTTTCCTTAGCAATTTGGGGTTTCTTCTGGTTCCATACAAATTTTAGGATTGTTTGTTCCAGCTCTTTGAAAATGCCAATAGGATTTTGATTGGGATGGCACTGAACGTATAGATTGCTCTAGGCAATATAGACATTTTAGCAATGTTTATTCTTCTGTTCCATGAGCATGAAATGCTTTTCCATCTTTTTGTGTGTCTTCAATTTCTTTCATGAGTTTTCTGTAGCTCCTCGAGTAGAGATCCTTTACATCTTTGGTTAAGTGTATTTCCAGGTATTTTTTGGTTCTTGGTGCTATAGTAAATGGAATCGATTCTCTAATTTCTCTATCTATATTTTCATTGTTAGTGTATAAGAAAGCAACTAATTTCTATACATTGATTTTGTATCCTGCCAGATTACTGAATTGATATATGAGTTCTAGTAGTTTGGGGTGGAGTCTTTTGGGTTTTCCATATAAAGTATCATGTCATCTGTGAAGAGAGAGAGTTTAACTTCTTCTTTGCCAATTTGAATACCTTTTATTTCTTTTTGTTGTCTGATTGCTGTTGATAGAGCTTCTAGTACTATGTTGAACAACAGTGGTGAGAGTAGACATCCTTGTCATGTTCCTGATCTCAAAGGGAAGGCTGTCGGCTTTTCCCCATTGAGGATGATATTCATTGTGGGTTTTTCATAGAAAGATTTTATGAAATTGAGGAATGTTTCCTCTATCCCTATACTCTGAAGCATTTTAATCAGGAACAGATACTGAATCTTGTCAAATGCTTTTTCTGCATCAATTGCGAGGACTATGCTGTTCTTCTCTCTTCTCTTTTTGATTTGTTCTATCACATTAATTGATTTGCAAATGTTGAACCACCCTTGCATCCCAGGGATAAATCCTACTGGGTCATGGTGGATAATCTATTTAATGTACTATTGGATCCTATTAGCTAGGATCTTGTTGAGAATCTTGGTGTCCATATTCATAGACCAGTGGAACAGAGTAGAGAGCCCAGATATGGACTCATAACTCTATGGTTAAATAATCTTCAACAAAGCAGGAAAAAATACACAGTGAAAAGAAGACAGTCTCTTCAATAAATGGTATTGGGAAAACTGGACAGCTATGTACAGAAAAATGAAACTCAACCATCCTCTTACACCATACACAAAGATAAACTCAAAGTGGATAAAAGACCTCAACATGAGGCAGGAATCTATCAAACTCCTAGAGAAGAACATAGGCAGTAATCTTTTTGACATCAGCCATAGCAACTTCTTTGAAGGCATATCTCCAAAGGCAAAGGAAACAAAAGCAAAAATGAACTTTTGGGACTTTATCAAGATCAAAACTTTCTGCACAGCAAAGGAAACAGTCAACAAAACAAAGAGGCAACCCACAGAATGGGAAAATATATTCACAAATGACATTACAGACAAAAGGCTGATATCCAAGATCTATAAAGAACACCTCAAGCTCAACACACACAAAACAGATAATCATGTCAAAAAATGGGCAGAAGACATGAACAAACACTTCTCCAAAGAAGACATACAAACGGCTAACAGACACATGAAAAAATGTTTACCATCATTAGCCATCAGGGAGATTCAAATCAAAATCACATTGAGATAACACCTTACACCTGTTAGAATGCCCAAAATTAACAAGACAGTAAACAACATGTGTTGGAGAGGATGTGGAGAAAGGAGAACCCTCTTACACTGTTGGTGGAAATGCAAACCTGTGCAGACACTTGGAAAACAGTGTGGAGATTCCTTAAGAAATTAAAAATAGAGCTACCGTATGACCCTGCAATTACACCACTGGATATTTACTCCAAAGATACAGATGTGGTGAAAATAAGGGCCATCTGTACCCCAATGTTCATAGCAGCAATTGCCACAGTTGCCAACCTGTGGAAAGAGCCAAGATGCCCTTCAATTGACGATGAATGGATAAAGAAGACATGGAATATTATGCCTCCATCAGAAAGAATGAATACCCAATTTTTGTATCAAAATGAATGGTACTGGAGGAGATTATGCTGAGTGAAATAAGTCAAGCAGAGGAGTCAATTATCATATGGTTTCTTTTACTTGTGGAGCATAAGGAATAACACAGAGGACATTGGTGAAGGAGAGGACAAGTGAGTTGGGGGAAATAGAGGGGGAGAGGAGCCATGAGAGACTGTGGATTCTGAGAAACAAATTGAGGGTTTTGGAGGGGAGGGGGTTGGGGGTTGGGTGAGCCTGGTAGTGGTTATTAAGGAGGGCACGTATTGCTTGGAGCACTGGGTATGGTGCATAAAACAATGAATCTTGGAACACTGGGAAAAAAACACATCATAAAAAAAAACTATAAAAGAAAAGACTATATCACAAAGTATTAGGACATGAGGTATAAAGATAACCTTGAATAAATTGGAGAGATCTACAACAGATCAAGAAACAGAATAGCATTTGATTTCTCAACAGCATCACTAGATTCTAGAACACAGTGGAGCCATGCTTTAGTCACTCCCAGGGAAATTATTGCCAACTAGAATTCTGTCTGCAGAAAAAACTAGGTAGTGCTTTGTTGGACAGGAAATGAGTGTGGTAAAATGCAGACCACTGAAGAAGGCAATTTGAGTATGAAGTGTGGGAGACACCGTTGTAGGGTTAAGAATGAGGTGTGTGTTTGTAGGAGGTGAGTTGTGCTCACTAATATTTTGAGAACCCCTTTCATACTAGGCCCACAATCAGATTTCCCTTTCTCCTCTTCTCTCTTCCCTGCCCTCCTGAATTGAGGGATGGCCATGTGGCTTCTTTAGTCATAAAACCAAAAAGGAAGTGACAGGTTACTCCTAGGTAGAATCATTTAGAACTGGTGAACAAATCTCCATACTCTCTGTCTGCAATGTTAAACCCTGAATCCTTGAGTTAAAATGGGGTTGCCTCTGTCATTCTCAGTCTCTGAAGGACGAGGATGAATAGAGCTTTTGGTGCCATTAACAGTGGACATGTAGAGTGGGGTAGAAGTAAATCTTCCTTAAGCCATTAAGGTTTATGAGTTGGGTTTTTTTGTTTGTTTGTTTATTTTGTTTTGTTTTTGTTTTTGTTTTCCCTAGAGAACGAGGGAGGGTGGGGAGGGGCAGAAGGAGAGGGAGAGAGAGAGAGAGAATCCCAAGCAAGCCCCCCACCCCAGCAAGGAGCCCGATGCTGGGCCCAGTCTTACAATCCTGAGATGATGACCTGAGCTAGAATCAATAGTCAGGTGCTTAACCAAATGAGCCCCGCAGGCACCCTACCCCTTTCCTTCTTTCCTCCTTCTCCTCTTTCTTCTTCTTCTTCTTCTTCTTCAAGATTTTATTTATTTATTTGTGAGTGAGAGAGAGCACAAACAGCAGGCAGAGGGAGAAGCAGGCTCCCCAGTGAGCAAGGAGCCCATTGCGGTACTCAATCCCAGGACTTTGGGATCATGACTGGAGCCAAAGGCAGACACTCAACCGACTGAGCCACACCGGCATATGCTCTTTGAGCTACTTTCAAAGCATAACTTAGTCATCTTGATGAATGTGGTGAATTGTCTGTTTGTGTTTAATATGGGGGATAGTTTTATATTTTTATATGATTTTTAAAAAGCAACTGAAGAACATCCCAGGCAGGGTGAAAAAGAAACAATAGAGCTGGAGGAGAAAGAGTGGCTGAAGAAGAATGGACTAATAAAAGAAATAATCTTCAACAGGAGGAGAAATACATCATCCTTGGCAATAGACGAGAATGAGTTAAAAATGGAATACAAACACACATATAATCAACACAAAGCTGGGAATCTTTCCATACAGCCTTTCTTTTTCTTTCCAATAAGTGAGAAATGAGATTATTCATCATGCCTTGTTGAAATTATTGGTGGGAAGGGAAGGAATGGTGGAATGATAATGTATCAGATTCAGTCAGGAAAACAAAAATCACTTTAGTCATGGGAATTTTACTTCAGGGAATTAGAGTAGTTTACACAAATATTTGAAAAGCTGAGAGAATGAAGGTCATGTAATGAACATGAAATTCAGTCCCAGATTTTCTGTTACAAAACCAATTTCTAAGTGGTATCATGGAAACTGCTAGAATTTTCAGATGCATTTAGAAAGATATGACCAAATTTCTGGGTCTGTGTGAGTAAAGTGAGTGGTTCTAAAATCGCTACATATCCTATACCTAACTGCACACTTTGCTGCACCTGCCTCCAGGGAGTAAAGCTTTCTTCTTTCCCTCCACTGCCCCTGTGGGAGGGCCCCTCACTGACGGAGATGGAGTGGCCAGGGCTACAAAGGGGAAGGGATTCTGGGAATTGCAGTTTCCTGTTGCAACTCAGTGGACCTCTATGAGGGGAGCAGTGATGATAACATACTGACTACAGGACAACC
The DNA here is from genome assembly GCF_022355385.1 of Mustela nigripes. NCBI lineage: Eukaryota > Metazoa > Chordata > Mammalia > Carnivora > Mustelidae > Mustela > Mustela nigripes. The sequence goes on along the minus strand of NC_081557.1, from coordinate 82,558,497 downwards.
CAGTATGGCAAGTATTTTGATTACGTGTTATTTGTGGCAGCCTCCCACATTTTGAAGGCCCTTTCCACATTTGAGAGTCTGTCATAGTATAAATCTTGTTTTGGTAGAACATCCACCCTCTCGGTCCAAACCCAAAACTCCCTTGCTGTTAGGGACTAGACATTTGTTTAGGCTTTTAAGTGAAATTGTACTATGAAAGACTGATTTGGAACAGAGTTACACATGGAAAGGCAGGACCCAGGACATCAGTTTTCCACATAGATTATACAGAAACAACAAAGTTCTGAGCACAGCTGAGGTTATATATTTCTGATTCGAAAGTTCTGTGACCTTGGAAGGGCTTCTTTGATGGGCTTGGTCTATGATATGGCTCTGGAAGTTATTCCTTGACCCATAGCCCAAATCTGTTCTTGCTTCTTCAGCTCTTTTGGACAATTCCATGAACTATTTCTAGACTTGGCAACACTTTATTTACTTAGGCAGTGTTTTCTGTTGTCTTCAGTGCAGAACACTGGCCAATGCTGTGTGTCTAGAGATTCTGATGAAGGCATAGACAAATTGCTTCTGGAATGGAATAAGGAGAGGATTAGGAAAATGTGGAGAGATAGCCAGTATATCGGCTAATGTTGTGTTGAGTTGTTCTGTTGACAGTGACCCCAGTAGATTTTCTTCTATTTTTCTCTAGCAGCTCAGGTTATAAAGTGGAGAGGATGAATGTTTGGATTAACCCAGAATTTTCCTGATTTTACTCTTGAAAGAATTGGAGAAATGAGTAGTTCATCCATAGTCCCAGCCAGAAAAGTAGTAGGAATGGGAATTAGACTATGTTCATTGAGGTCCACACACAATGATAGTCTCTGGAGATGACTTTTTCTCTCTTTCACACTCTCCTTCATTTGAGAACCAAAAGCCACTCCACAGAATATAACTATCTCAATGATAAATTAACTCTCATAGACAAAGGGAGTGCAATTGAACTGCTAAGTTAAGGAACCCAGGAGCTAATGTCCACAAAGGATAGCAAACAAACAAATAAAAAATAAATTACCATATCACGTAATCATTCCCTTATTGTTATTTCAACTTGAATGTATTCAGGAAGAGTTTTAAAAAGAGGAAATGTGAATGTTAAAGATTCTCTAAAATATTATTTTGCACATTCATTCCCATGTCCCCCTTCCTAATTTCTTCAGATCTCCAATATTTACGTCTTCATAGGTACTCTTTGTTGGACTTCTATAGGTGATGAGCTAATAGTGGTAAACAAAACAGAAAAGGCCCTTAGCTTTTTCACTTCCCAGTGAAGCTGGCAGTTTTGCAGGAGAAACTGGCATTAAACAATTGAACAAATGCATAAAGCATCACAAATTTCCATAAGTGCGCTGAAGGAAAATAAAAATTAGTACAAGAGAGCCCATTACAGGCATTATGCTTCAGAGCTGCGTGTTAAGAAAAGTCTTTCTGAGCAATTTATATATTTGATAAAAACTGAATAATGTGTTGGAATCAGCCACTTAAAGAATGAGTGTCACTTCATTCTAGGTAGAAGAAGCTATATGTGAAAATTCCTGCAACAAGAAACAATAATATTTCAGTTCCTGTAAAAAGGCAATAATATGAGGGGAAAAAAACCCCGTGATACATGTAATCAGTTCTGACATGACTGGAAGCCAAATTCCTGTGATTGCTGCCATATACGTATATACAAGCACACACACATATAGAGAAACAGGCACACACACAACATAAATTTATGAACACATACATGCACACATACATCCCACACATGCATGCACACACATACACACACACACATGCATGCACTCTTGTACTTGGGCTGTTATGACTTGTAAAAGCTCTCTTTTGCTGGTGCATTTGGATAGCCAGATTTCTAAATCTATATTTCAGACCCAAGTAGAGATACTTTAAAAAAAAAAAATTAACCACTTAAAGATAGTCTATGCTGAGCTCTGCATCCAAGTAAACTGGACTTGCTGACAATTCATTCTGAATGTGCTATTTTCTTTGGTGGCCACCTGGTGGTTAAGCCCTCATGGTTCTGTTGCCTTGGTGTGAATGGTCGATGTGCTTGTACCGCTTCATTTCAAATCTTCCTGGCCTTGGATTAACCTCCTTTCTTGGGTCCCATGTTTTCTAAATGGGCAGTGTTACCTCAAATGACTAAAAAGGATTTGAGAGTTTTCTAAGCCCTGCTTAAGAAAGTACATTCTGAATACACTTCAAATCCGCAGCCATGAATTTATTTGTCAGGGAAAACACATTGGGCTTTCAGTGCATAAATAAGAGAACTAAAACACCCGAATATGACACGGAAGAAAAGGTGAAACCTGGAGGATCCATTATCAGATTAACTGTGCCTATTTAAACAAACAAGGAGGCTTGAGGCATCTGCTGGTGAATTATAATTGATGACAAAGGAAAATAAAAATTTAATCCGGCGTCATTTCCAGAGCAGGGCTTGGCGTGAGAGGGGCTGGTGGCATATTGGAGAAAAGAGCAAAAAGTAAATGGCTCAACTTAGAGAACTGGATAGAGGTGAACTGTCCATTTTATTTATGCCTTTGAAGAATGGTGGTAGGAATGCTAATTTTGCCATTTTTAGATTTACTTAAAGCTGAAATCAATGTAGCAAAAGCAAAAATCCACAAGGCTAGCCCAGCCTTATGGTTTGGCTAATGCCCATTGTGTGCTTCATTAACTGTGTCTCATTCATCATCTGTCCCCGTCCCCTGAGAGTTTTCCACGAGCAGGGCTGGAGGCTTCCCCTGATGTGTGCTGAGGAATTGGAACAGGCTATTCTGAGAGCTCAGGGGAATGCAGGGGTTTTCAACCCTATAAAATGCAACACATCTTTCTCCTCCTGGATAGGAAGACTCTTCAGGATCATTAAACTGAATCAGTCCATACACACATATGCCTGCCGTATCTGAGTTTTCCAGCAGAGATGGAGAGGAAGGACCTTGCAGGAAGAGGTTGAAAAAAATCATTAAAACCTGAAAGCTTTGGAAATAATAGAAAATGGAAATAAAACAAACTTGTATATAATAATGTAGTCACTATAATGTAAAGTCAAAAAATGAAAAGATAACAAAACAAAAAACATTATAATATGTAAGTGCTCGGGTATAATGACATTAGTGTCCTGAGACGAAATGCTTGCTTCTATACATCAAAACAGTGTACAAGCAATAGTTCCAAGGGCAAACGAGTACAGGTGGGTTGTAGGTGATTCAGTTCCCCAAGTAGCATTCTATCAGCAATATAAAGTTCCAAAATGGAGAATAATTCCTTTTGAAACTTCAGAACAAAACTAATGGCAGTATTTCTTTGATTTACATAATAGTTGCATTCCAGAGAAATTCAAGATATATTAAAACTGTGCACAGAATACTTTTTTGTTTTTATATGGAATGAATTTAGAGTCCAATTTCAGATAATTAGGAGTACTTTTGCGTCTTCCACACAATAATTATAAACCTCTGCGATGGAAATATGAATATGTAGGTACCATCATATTTCCATTTTTGGTCAGAACTTGTGTCTTGATCTCCGTACTCCTGTATTCAAATTCCCACTCAGCTATGTTTACTTGAAGATCTAAAAGACATCGCAGACTCAGTATGCAAAGTTCCTTTTCCTCCGTCACTATTTTTATTTCAGTAGATATTACCTCTGTAATTCTGGGTACTTAGGCTAGAACTTTGGATCCCTCAGTTCCATTTTCTTTTTTTTTTTGGCCCTTCATACAGTCCACCCAAATACCCTGTAGGCTCTACTTTCACAACCACCCAGCATCCAACAATTTCTCTATCACAGTTACCACTGTGGTCCAAGAAGACAACAGAGTTCATGCCATTTTTTCAACACTCCTAACTTATTCCCTACTTTACCCCTGTTTCTGTAGAGTAGCACAACCCAGCAGCCAGCCATCAGCCCTTCATACTGGAGGCAGGTACCTCTTTGTGGATTCACAGCTCGTCAACATCCTCATTGGCTCTCATCTCACTCAGAGTCCCAGTCTAAGTTCTTACTAACCGACTTTTTTCCTGCCTCCTTCTGTACCTGTCTTACTTCACCTTCCAGTCTTTACTCTTGTGATGCTCTGCGCAGCTCAGCCTTCTGCCTGCTCCTCAGACCACTGGGCTCTGACCTGCTCTTCTCTCTCCCTGGACGGCTTTTTTTTTCGCCAGAAATCTCTCTAGGGCCACACTCCCTCTCCCCTGTCAGCTTTCTGCTTTCCATTGATAGCTTCTCGTGTTTGTGTCCTGCAAGGTTGAGGAGGAAGGACAAGTCAGGCACTAGAAGTAAATGACGGAGAGACAATGAGGAGCACAATTTGGCTCTGGGAACAGATAAATAATCTGGGAAATGTTACTGTGCAAGAGATTTTGGCGAAGGAGGAGTTTTAGACTTTCAACCTGTAGTTATGAAATTTGCAGAAGCTTTTTGAGGAGGGAGGGAAATAATTCAAACCAGTTCGTCCATATAAATAGAGTGGGATAGATCACTGGGAGGAGCAATAGTTGTTGAACAGCCAAGCCACAGTACTGTTGCAATTGAACAAGCGCCAAATAATAAGGCACTAATACAGAGAATTTATCATTGAATTGGAGATGTTATCCACAGAAAGATTAACCATAAAATATGTCAACTGGATTGATTTGGAAGGTAAGTAGTATTTTCTCAGATACACCTTCTCAGTGAGGTTTTCTCCAAACACCATATTTATTCATTCAGCATATATTATGTTACACTGTTAAATTATGCTATATTACATTATATATTAGAAGTTCCCTCACATCCTATCCCCTTTCTCTGCTTTATTTTGCTCCATTGCATTTGCTGCAAACAGTAGTACTTACATCAAGGGTCAAGAAACCTTTCTCCGAAGGGCTAGATAGTAAATATTTGAAGCATGCAGGCCAGATTGTCTCTGTTGCAACCACTCAGCTCGGCCATTGCAGTATGAAGTCAGCCATAAACGATACTTCAGCAAATGGGTGTGGCTGTCCATCAACAAAACTTCATTTTCAAAAACAGGTAATAGGCCACATCTGTTGAAGGTAGCCAACCCCTACTCTGTTAATACTTTGCTTTTTTTCTGTCCTTGTTTATATTTCATTTGTAGTTCCTTCTACGTTGTAAGGACCATGAAAACAGGGATTTGTGTTTCTTTTGATCATTACTACATTTCTAACTTTTAACTAGTGTGGACACGGAGTGAGCTTCCCATGTACAGTTTGCATGATTCCAATCATGTGATATTAGATGAGACTTAAAGATGAAATGATCTGCACCCCTTTGCTATCCATAACTTAATAGTTCTAAATAGTTCCTAAAATATAGGTGCAAATCTCTCACTTAAAAAAAAAAAATATTGGCTCTCCGTTGCTGACAGATTAAATTTAAATTTCATGGTATGGCACATGGTTGTTTTGAAAAAGATAGCAATGAGCTGGTATAGAGTAACCTAGAGAAGGATCCCATTTTCATGTCTTTTTAGGATTAGAAATGCAAATTAGGAGTATACCAAAATATGACTGAGTCAAGGTATCTACACTCAAAAGAAACCAATATACAGACTAGAATGCTAACATTAATTTCCATGAGAAATACATCAGATGGACTGTTTTTTTTGCACAGATGCATCCCAGACTCTAAAGAAAGACCCTGACTGTTTTTCTGCTCAGTGTATAGCTTCCCTATAATCAAATCTATATGAAAGGAAAATTCATAATCAGAAAGTTTCACAGTGAACTCAGAGTCAACAACAAAGCAGGTAGTTTGTTGCAAAATTAATTACATCATTATTACAGGCGTGAAAGGGAGTTCCCTGGGATCTAGGTCCTCTAAGCCTGTCTTATCTAAACAGCTCGACTTTCTTCTGTGTCGAAGATTGAATTTATGCATAAACTTTTACTGGAAAAGAAGGATTTTTCTACAAAAATGCAACTCACTGACTTTCTTAGTTTGATGATAGTACCAACAGCCTCATCATATTCTGATATTCTGATGAATGTTTTAATTCATCATCCTCTTCCCACTGGTTTATGTTGCATACAGGATGTAGCTGTTTGCTTCCGATTCTTCTGTGTAATTCTGTTGTTGAAACAATATTGGGATTGACTATAAAAAATAGAAGTTGATGTCTTTAATCAAATTACAATCAAGTCTCAACCTTGGAAAGAATCAGTCTATTCAAAATGATTTTATATCTCAACTATGACCCATTTATTTCATATTTTAACATTCAGATGTTAAAGTTATCTGCCTATTACCAAATCTTCTTTGTTCTCCCAGTTATTGTCCACAAGACATTCATCTCACCTCCAGCCTATCTCTTAATATAACTTACATTTGAGCTGCACTGAAATCCTCATTCTTGCTCAATACAAAAACTTCACTTATTGGGATCTTTGCATTTTGTTTTTCTTTTCTTGGTATGCATAAGACCCCTCACACCTTTTAATACTCTATCTAGAATTTGAATGCTGAAGTCTGGCTGACTGAACATGAAGCCCAGTTTGGCTACTTTCTAGCTGAATCATTGTAGGTAACTTACTTAACCTGTGTGTGTCTGAATTTTTCATCTGTAAAATGAGGACAATAATAATGCCAATAATGAGGATTGAATGAGATAATACATTTTTGGCATACATTAAGTGCTCAATCAAATATATACCTTGGTATATACCTGTGCTTCAAGTTCCCCTTCAAATGTCACCCTCTGTGTGAAGCTTTTTCCAGTCACAGAAAAGGTTGTTTTTTTTTGTTTGTTTTGTTTTGTTTTTAAGATTCTATTTATTTATTTGACAGAAAAAGAGATCACAAGTAGGCATAGAGGCAGGCAGAGAGAGAGGGGGAAGCAGGCTCCCTGCTGAGCAGAGAGCCCAATGTGGGGCTCAATCCCAGGACCCTGAGAAAATGACCTGAGCAGAAGGCAGAGGCTTAACCCATTGATCCATTCAAGCACCCTGAAAATGTTGTGTTTTGATATCATCATGAATTAACAATTATATTACTATTGTGATGTAGAGGCAAATAAGAAAATAATGAGAAAGCTCAAGGCTACCCCTGAGAAACACTGATGTAGAACTGAAGGAAAACAAAGTCAATTTGCAATGAATCATGATATTCTGAGACTTTTCTAAATACTAATACTCTTCTGGGTTTCATTCATGCCTGTAAGCAGCGTTTGCTACGGTGAAATCTAAAGGCCATAGTAAAAATATGTTATTTTATTCAAGCTTTGTTTGAATAACTTGGTTGAAGAAGGATGTTTTTCTCTGAGGAAAAAACGTGTATGTTAGATCCATGGAAGAAAAAGAATATTGCATGACACAGGAATTCATACAAAATGAACTATAGGCACAACTTTCAGGATTTGAGAACATAAGTAATTTTAAGAAGGAAGATTTATTCAAGCTAGACATTATGCAGCCTAGCTGAAGCTGCCTCTCTATTGTATCAGGACTTCTGAAGATCAGGCATCAGTTAAAACTTGGCATCTGTATTCAGATGTTCCTCCCAGAGTTTATATCTGAGGGGGGAAAAAAAAGGTGTTGAGGGGCTAAAAGAGAGTAATCTGACTTAGTTCATGTTATTGCAAGTGTCCCTAATCCTCTTATTCTTTTCCAGTCTAGAGTCTGTCAGAGTTTCCAATGATAATAAAATATATATTAACTAAATATTCCCAGCCAGTATATGAAAACTTTAATTTTATAGGAAGCCTAAGGTAAATCGATAAAGAAATATGTAAGAAATATGTTATGAAGGGGTAATAGTTTTCTGAGCTACCTGTCATAAAATTGTGAAGAAGGTTTCTATATATATACAATGGAATATTACTCAGCCATCAGAAAAGATGAATACTTAACATTTACATCAATGTGGATGGAACTGGTATTATGCTGAATGAAATAAGTCAATCAGAAAAAGGCAATTATCATACGGTTTCACCCATATGTGGAATAAAGAAACAGTGTAGAGGATCATAGGGGAAGGAAGGGAAAAATGAATGGGAAGTCATCAGAGAAGGAGAAAAACCATGAGAGACTCTTAACTATAGGAAACAAACTAAGGTTTGCTGGAGGGGAGGTAGGTGGGGAGATGGGGTAATTGGGTGATGGGCATTAAGGAAGGTACCTGATGTGATGAGCCCTCGGTGTTATATACAATTGATGAATTATTGAACACTACATTGAAAGTAATGATGTACTATACGTTGGCTAGTTGAATTAAAAAAAAATCAGTGATTTAGTGATGCAGTGTAGACTCTACTCCAGAGGAATCCGCTCTTTGCACTTTTACAACTAAGAAAACAGATTTTAAAGAAAACAGGACACTTATTCTTACAAACAAAACACACAACTTGGCATGTATACTTCACACTTATCTTCTAACTCCCAAACTGTATCTTTGCCCATATTTCCCTGTATCTGGCATTTCTTCTCTTTTCACTTTGTCAGCCACAGATGAAATCTAAATGCCTCTATAAAGATTTCCTGTTTACATAAATCTAAGATGGTCTCTAATCTTTGGACTTCTGCTAATAGGTAATATCCATTAAAGTGGCAAAAGAAAATTACTAGCCCTTCAGAAATTATTTTCATTTTCACTTGAACTTTTAAAAAAAAATTCTTAGAATTAAACTTCATCCTCAGAATTACACTTCATCCTCTATACTTCAACAATTTTCTCATTTGAGTTTGTTTCAACATTTTATGATTATTAAAATAGTATAGATTTTTCATTGAATATTTGGAAAATGAATAAAAGGTACAAAGATAATTTTAAAAGTATTTTTCTTAACATCATAATACAAAAGAAGATAGATGCCTTCAATCTTCAAAAACATAAATAAGTTGAAAATGAAAGGATGGAAAAAGATGCTTCATGCAAATAGGAACTCAAAGAATGTAAGCATGGCTATTCTAGTATCAGCCAACACCAGACTTTAAGTACAAAATTATTACAAAAGACAAAAAAGAATGAAACCTATTAATGAAAAGGCTACTTTATCAAGAGAATATAACTATTATAAACATATATGTACCAAACAACAAAACCAGAGATGTATGAAGCAAACATTGACAGAAGTAAAGGAAGAAATATGCTAGAAATAGAAAATGTACATAGATTTACAAAAAGTAAGGAGGTTAAAGCATTAATAAAAATCTTCCCAACAATAAAAGTCCAGGACCAGATGACTTCACTGTTGAAATGTACCAATCATTTGAAGTAGAAATGATACCCAAATCCTTCACAAAGTCTTCAAAAAAAAAAAAAAAATTGAAAGGGAGAAAACACATATTCACTCACTCCATGAAGTTAGCATTATCCTGATAAGAAAGCCAAATAAAGACATTACCAATAAAGACAATTATAGACAATGCCCCTTTTGAATATAGATGAAAAATCAACAAAATACTAACAAATATAACAGCATGTTAACAATATTACACACCATGACCAAGTAGTTTTTATCCCAGGAATGCAGGGTAACTCAGCATTAAAAATTTAAAAAAATCACTTTTTGTAATTCACTACTTGAATAGAACGATGGAAAAAAAGATCCATGATCATCTCAATTAACAAAATGTACTTGGGAATATCTAACACTATTTCATGGCAAAAACTCAGAAAATTAGGAAGTAAAAGAGGACATCCCCAACATGAGAAACCCCTCGCTAACATTATATTCAATGGTGAAAGACTGGAAGATTTTTTTCTTAAGATCAAAACAATCACAGATGCCAACTTTAGTTAGTGCTTTTCAACACTTCACTAAAAGTTCTAGCCAGAGCAATTGGCAAGAAAAAGAATAAAAGTCAATCAAATTAGGAAGAAGTGAAACAATTTCTATTTGCAGGTGACATATATTTTATATAGAAAATCCCTTAAAATCCACAAGAAACTACTAGAGCTAATAAGCAAAACTCTAGGGTATAATATCAACACACAATTACTAGCTGTGTTTCTATACACAAGTGATGAACAACCCAAGAAGGAAATTAAGAAAACAGTTTCATTTGCAATAACATCAAAAAGTATAAAATGCCTAGAATTAAATTTATTCAAAGAAGTGAAAGATTTATACAGTGAAAACTACAAACATTGTAGACATCAAAAAAAAAAAAATAAAAAACATAAATAATTAGGAAGAAATCCCATATTCATGGAATAGAAAGGTTTAAATCTTAAGGTGCCAATACTACCCAACATGATATGCAAGAGTCAATGCATATTTCAACAGACTTTTATTTTTTTATGAAAATAGAAGCACTGACCCTCAAATTCATATGTAGTTAAAAGAGATCCCAAATAACCAAAACAATCTTTTAAAAATGAAAAAAATTTAGAATTTGCATTTCCAATTTTCAAAATGAACTACAAAGTTTCAATAGTCAAAACAGTGTGGCAGTGGCATAAGACTAGACATATCGACCAATGATAAAGAATAGAGAGTTCAGAATTAAACTGATACATCAGTGACCAATTAATACTCAATAAGGGGACTGACGCTATTTTATAGGGAAAGACTGGTGCCTTCATCAAATAGTGCTGAGAAAACTGGGTAGTTTTACATGCTAAAGAATGAACATTACACATACCAAAGTATATAAACTTTTATGTACCAATATACATATATGTATATACACATATATAATTATATACATACACATACATGTATATACATATGATATACAGTGTGTGTGTGTTTATATAACATATACAAAAATAACTTAAAGCAGATCAAACAATTTACAGATCAACAATTTCCATTTAAGAGCCAATACCATAAAACTCTTAGAAGAAAAATAGGGGCAAATCTTCATGACCATGGATTTGGCAATGGATTTTTTAGATATGACACCAAAAGCATTCTTAATAAAAGAAAGAATGAATTTTATCAAAGTTAAAAATTTTGTGCATTAAAAGACATTACTAATAAAATAGAAAGACAGCCTATAGGATAGAGGAAATTATTTGCAATATATATCTGATATGGTTTAATATCCAGACTATATAAAGACTTCTATAACTCAAAAAAAAAAAAAAAGACATTTCAATTTTAAAAGTAGGCAAAAGACAAATAGACAGGGGCACTTGGGTGGCTCAGTTGTTAAGCTTTTTCCTTTGGCTTAGGTCATGATCCCAGGGTCCAGTATCAGTGGGCTCCCTACTCAGCAGGAAGCCTGCTTCTCCGTCTCCCACTTCCCCTACTTGTATTCCCTCTCTGGCTGTCTCTCTCTCTGTCAAATAAACAAATATTTGGGAAATAAAAAGACATAGAAATTTCTCCAAAGAAGATATGCACGTAGACAATAAACACTTGAAAAGATTCTCAACATCACTCATCATTAAGGAAATGTAATTCAAAATGGTAATGAGATGCCACTTCACACCCATTATGATGGTGTTATGGGTTGAATTGTGTCATCTTAAAATTCATGTTGAAGCCCTAAATCCTCGCACCTCAGAGTATGACTACATTTAGACATAGGACCTTTAAAAAGGTAATTAAATTAAAATGAGACTATTAGGATAACTGCTAATCCAACCTGACTGGTGTCCTTATGAAAAGAAGAACTATGAAGACATACAGAGTATCAAAAGATCAAAACAGTCAAAGGAAAACCAGTGAATCACTAAAGTCACAATTACTAAAAATAAATCGTGCACACACTAGAAAGACAGTTTGTAAACCAGGAGCACTCAGACCAGAACACGGAATGAGGCTTAAGGGTATATTGTTATAAAGCAGCTTATAAAACAAAAGAGCAGTGACTGTTTATTCACAATGATTGGTTATAATACTACAATTTTCATAGTTACCTCGCATCAACCTTGGGGGGCAGTTCAAGTTTTGCTTATCGTTTCCGGAGGCACAAGCAAGAAATGATTCAGGTCAAGTTAACCTGGTAAAATAAGCTAAAATAAGATTTATTTGTATGAAGAAATTGGTTTTGTCTGCTTGGGGAATTTTGAAGGTTGGTCTCCAATTGATTTTAACAATTACTTTCCAATTACCAACCATTATAGCGTTAGTCTCCGTTAGCACTATTGATGTAGTTGGGCCAAAGAGTTACACATCTGCTGTTTCTATTAGTTGAGTTATTATGCCAGAGGACCATATAGTCACTGCTTTTAAAATTCATGGGATTTCATCCAGTTGCCTGATGCTGATGTATACCATTCAGCATGTGAATGGCTGCCCACAGGCATTTAAAACCATTGAGAGTATACAATGCATTAGAAAGGTCAATACAATAGCCAAAGTATTGAAAAATTCCCCAGATTTTTCTGGGGGAGATTCCCAAGATCCAAGACTTAATCCATTAAATAAATCAAATGGATTATAACCAGATTTAGGTTTTACCATTGTAAGTCAGTTTACAGATTGTTTTAGTTATTTACATAGACTAAGCATGACCTACAAGGCATACCTTGGAGATATTGCCAGTTCAGTTCCAGACCAGCACAGTAAAGCAAATATTGCAATAAAGTGAGTTCAATGGCTTTTTTGGTTTCCCAGTGCATATAAAATAAAGTTATGTTTATAACTATGCTGTAGTCTTAAATGTGCAATAGCATTTTGTTTAGAGAAACAATGTACGTACCTTAAAAATACCTTATTGTTAAAAAATGCTGACCATCATCTGAACTTTCAGTGAGTTGTAATCTTTTTGCTGGTGGAGGGTTTTGCCTTGATGTCAATGGCGGCTGACTGATCAGCAAGGTGTTACTGTGGCAGTTTCTTTTTTCTTTTTTTTTATTTCTTTTTTCTTTTTATTTATTTAAAAAAATTTTTTTTTCAGCATAACAGTATTCATTACTTTTGCACCACACCCAGTGCTCCATGCAATCTGTGCCCTCTATAATACCCACCACCTGGTACCCCGACCACCCACCCCCCGCCCTTCAAAACCCTCAGATTGTTTTTCAGAATCCATAGTCTCTCATGGTTCACCTCCCCTTCCAATTTCCCCCAACTCCCTTCTCCTCTCTATCTCCCCATGTCCTCCATGCTATTTGTTATGCTACTGTGGCAGTTGCTTAAAATAATACAATAATGGAGTTTGTCACATTAATTGGCTCTTCCCGTCATAAGTGGTTACTCTGTTGCACATGATACTGTTTGATAGCATTTTACCCACTGTAGAACTTCTTTTAAAATTGAAGTCAGTCCTCTCAAACCCTACTACTGCTTTATCAACGTAGTTCAGGTGGTATTCTAAATCCATTGTTGTCATTCAACAGTCTTCAAAGCATCTTCACTAAGAGAGTCCATCTCAAGAAACCAATTTCTTTGTTCATCCATAGGAACAGCTTCTCATCTGTTAAAGTTCCTAGGAGATTATAGTGATTCAGTCCCATCTGTAGGCTCCACTTCTAATTCTAGTTCTCTTGCTGTTTCCACCACATCTACAGGGACTTCCTCCACTGAATTCTTGACCCTCCAAATTATCCATGAGAGTTGGAATCAACTTCTTCCAAACTCCTGCTGATGTTGATATTTTGACCTCTTCCCATGAATCCCAAATGCTGTTAATGGCATCTATAATGGCCAGTCCTTTCCAGAAAGTTTTTAATTTATTTTGTCCATACCATCAGAGGAAGCACTATTTTTGGCAGCTATAGCCTGATGAAATGTATTTTTTAAATAATAAGACTTGAAAGTCCAAATAACTTTTTGATCCAAGGGCTGCAAAATGAATGTTGTATTAGTGGGCATGGAAACAACATGAATCACATTGTACATCTCCATCAGAGCTCTTGGATGATGCACATTGTCAGTGAGCAGTAATATTTTGAAAGGATTCTTTTTTTTTTTTCCTAAGTAGTAAGGCTCAACAATGGGCCTAAAATCTTCAGTAAACCATTTCATAAACAGGTGTGCTGTCATCAGGCCTTGTTCTTCTGTTTATGGAGCACAGGCAGAATAGACTTGGCATAACTCTTAAGTGCCCTGTAATTTTTGGAGAGGTAAATGAGCTTTGGGTTCAGCTTAAAGTCACAAGCTCCATTAGCCCCTAAAAGAACAGGCTGTTCTTGGAAGCTTTGAAGTTAGGCATTGACTTCAAAGTCCTAGGTGGTGTATTCTCTCTGTAGAGGACAGTTTTGTACTACGTGGAAAATAAATTGTTTGGTGTAGCTACCTTCATTATCATCATAGCAAGATCTTCTGGGTAATTTTCAGCAGCTTCTATGTCAGTACTTGGTGCTTCACTTTGCACTTCTGTGTTATGGAGATGACTTCTGTTAAACCTCACAAACTAACCTCTGTCAGTGTCACACTTACCTTCTTCAGCTTCCTTCCCTCCCTCAGGCTTCACAGAATTGAAGAGAGTTAGGGCCCTTCTCTGGATTAGGTTTTGGCTTAAAGGGAATATTGTGGTTGGTTTGATCTTCTAATCAGACCACTAAAATTTCCTCCATATCAGCAATAAGGCTGTTTCACTTTCTTATCGTTCGTGTGTTCACTGGAGTAGCACTTTTAATTTCCTTCAAGAACTTTTTCTTTGCATTCACAATTTAGCTGTTTGGTGCAGGAGGCATAGCTTTTAGTTTTTCTAGGCTTTTGATGTGCCTTCCTCCCTGAGCTGAATTATTTCTAGCTTTTGATTTGAAGTGAGAGATGTGTAACTCTTTCTTTCACTTGAACACTGAGAGGCCATTGTAGGGTTATTAATTGGCCTACTTTCAATACTCCTTCATCTCAGGGAATGGGGAGCTTGGGGGGGGGGGGGAAGAAATGGGGGAACTGCTGATCGGTGGAGCAACCAGAACACATACCATATTTGTCCGTGAAGTTTGCTCACAGATTGCCATGACAAAAATAATAATAATGTACAGTTTGAAATACTGTGAGAATTACCAAAATGTGATACAGACACATGAAGTAAGCAAAAGCTGTTGGAAAAATGTCATCGATAGACTTGCTTGATGTAGGATTGCCACAAACCTTCGATTTATATAAAAAAATTTATGAAGCACATAAAACAAAGAACAACAAAAGGAAGTACGCTTGTATTAGCAATCGCATATCCTTGTAATGACTTAGGAAAGAGTGAACTTGAGGATGTTCTATTTGAGGGGTTGGTGTGGCAGGTAGGATTTCACCTAAAGTGGGCCTTCTAGAGGATGTGAGCAATCAGGTCATTTCATAACAGGCATTTCTATGAAAACAAAAAAATAACATTGCAGGTTAATCGTTAGAACAAATTATGAATTCAGTTCCCTGAGTTTGAAGAGCAGCCAGTTGAGAAGATTTCTAAATGTCGGATTCTAAGCATCTTCAGATGCAGTGGGGAAAGACAGTGGCCGTCACACAGATTTTTCTGGTTAGCAGTGTGAATGTCTGGTCATCTTTCTGTGGGACCACAGAGCGACAGGCAGAGGCTGTCCACACAGGAGCTGTTGTGGTGACTGCTCTGAAGCTTACAGCCAGCTGTCTGGCTTTACTTTACATGGCTTTGGGAAGAGGGCAGTTTTAGTTTCATAGTGATTCTGAGTTAGAGGAGTGGGAGAAAACTGGAAATGTTAGCTTGGAGACTTCAGCCAACTACCAGAGGAGATTGGAAGAATTGAGGGTTCAGTTCACTTTGCAGGTAGAATATGAAACCTCAAAGACAGCCAAAGGCACTGAATCTGATATCCACAAAGTGTATTATTGAAGTATAATTTGCTCTCAGTAGTCATTTATATTTACATCAAAGACACCGTAGCAAGACTAATTTGTTTGCACGTTAAGTCTAGTTTTAGGAAACTTGGCCTGATTATTTATGTAAGTGCAGCAAGAGTAGTGATTCATCTATAAGTTTCTTTTAAGACTGTTTTGTGGCAGGGCGCCTGGGTGGCTCAGTGGGTTAACCCTCTGCCTTCAGCTCAGGTCATGGTCTCAGGGTCCTGGGATTGAGCTCCGCTTTGGGCTCTCTGCTTAGCGGGGAGCCTGCTTCCACCTCTCTCTCTGCTTGCTTCTCTGCCTGCTTATGATCTCTTTCTCTGTCAAATAAACAAATAAAATTAAAAAAAAAAAAAAGACTGCTTTGTTGGAGGGTTGCCTGGGTGGCTCAGTCAGTTAAGCATCCAACTCTTGATTTCATCTCAGTTGTAATCTCAAGGTCTCAAAATCAAGCCCTACATCCAGCCCCACATTGGGTGTGGAGCCTGGTAAATATTCTCTCTCTCCTTCTGCCCCTTCTCCACCTCATGCTCTTCCTCTTTAGAACAAAACAAAACAAAACAAAATATGCTTTGTTGGAACATATCATAAGTACTCTCAAATTGGGAATGTTTTTAAAGATTATTTATTTGCGAGAGATACTTATTTGAGAGAAAGTGACAGAGAGAGCTGTGGGTGGGAGTAGAGGGAGATGGAGAGAAGAAGACATCATGCTAAAAGTGGAGCCTGGCACGGGGCTTGATCTGGAAACCCTGAGATCATGATCTGAGCCAAAATCAAGCGTCCAGTGCTTACTTAACCAAGCGAGCCACCCAGGTGCCCCTCAAATTGGACTTTTAAAAAAATCTGTTTGGGCTAAGAAGCCAAGCCAAGACCTTGTCTAATTGTGTCCTCTTACAAGGAGAACTGATTCTTATTGCACTCATATAAATACATATGTTGTTAACCTCTGTTGTAAAAATATACTTTATTAAACTGCTGTAAGTTATAGATAGCTTAAAAGGAAGGAGAAAAGGATGTCCTTTATATCTGGAAAACAAACCATTAAGAGCAACCAATGTCTTGAACAAAGCCGTAAAAAAATGGTAATCATCTTCATTATTTAGTCTCCTGAGCTTGACCTTATGTTGGCAGTTTTATGAATTTATCAGTTTTCCATCAAAACTCTGGATATGCTGACCTAGTTCAGTGTTATAATTTTAAAAGTTATCAGAAACCAAAAACTGTCTGTAAATAACAAAAGAGTTAAAAATTGGCAATTGTTAAAATGAGATGAGAGTTCATAGTGTAATTAACAAGGAAATTCCATTATTTCCATGATATATAATATTTTAAGACAGTGACTGGAATCATGGCTGATAACACTAAAGAAGGACACATCTGATTCCTAAAAACATCCAACTTCTGGTACATTTATATTAATAACATTTATATAAAAATTCCTAAACAAAATTTAGTATCACCTCTTATTTGACAATACTTACCACAAAATTTAGCATGTACCAAAAGCTGTGTGGCTTTTAAAAAATTTTGTGCTTTTAATAAAGAAGATTTAATTTTCTCAAGTAATTTAAGATTTGATGGAGACAAAACAGAATTTTTGTTTCCTAGGCAGATTACATTAGAGGTAAAGAAGACATTTTGTTTATAATTTATTAAGAGCCGGCCAATAATCTAAGAAAATTTTCTCCTTTTATTAATTAATTAATTTTCAGCATAACAGAATTCATTGTTTATGCACCACACCAAGTGTTCCATGCAATATGTGCCCTCCATAATACCCACCACCTGGCTCCCCCAAACTCCCACTCCCCGCCCCTTCAAAACCCTCAGGTTGTTTTTCAGAGTCCATAGTCTCTCATGGTTCATCTCCCCTTCCAATTTCCCTCAACAGAGAGAAAACCAAAGTCTAATTTTGTACTACTGTACTTTTGATATTAAATTTTTAAATTTTCTTTAAGTTAAATAAATAATTTTAACCTAGTCACTTGACTACAGATACCCTTCCTTTCACAAGATTCCTTTCCATAAACCTTCTACAACTTTCTATATCCATTAAGGTTTTGCTGATCGTTTTTCTTACTTATTCTAGAACATTTTATTTAGGATGAAATTATCTTTCTTTTTCCTTCCTTACCAAAAATATATCTCCATTTCTCATCCCTTTTTTTACCAAAAACAAATCTTGCTTTTCATATGTACTCATTTTCTTTCATCTGTATGATATTTGGTAGTTTTGTAAAACAAAACGAAAAACAAAAACCCTCTTCTTTTGCTGATAGTTTCAACTTTATTAGTTCAAATATTATTTTATCAGTTTCAAAAACTTAAAAAGTTGATCTGGGAGAGAAATGTGCAAAGCAGTTGTTGCAGAGTAATTACAGATTTACTCTTAGAAGACATCGTACTATATTAAATGAATACACTCCTTGTACATAATATAGTTAAAAGAAAATATCCACATTTGGGAATTGCAGTATGAGATTCACTTGTGTCTACAGGTTCACCCTGACATTGCTCTGCTAGACTAGGAATAATGGAACAGGCAGGGACACAATAGGATCCCCATATTAGTGCTGAAGAAGTTGCTCTATGTTAAGGATGCAGAATAAAGATTTGAAAGATGGAAAACAAACAAACAAACTTCTGAATGAATGGCAGTGCTATGAATATCAGGGAAGCCACCACCAGAACTCCCAGCCTTACCAAGTACTGTAAGAAGCTGGTTAAGTTCTTTTGAACAGTGTTGCCTGTTTGCAAATCTGAAAAGAGAAGACACCAGAGTGTGAGCCTATCAGAGCGCTAACAGCCCGGACTTGTGTGTATAGGATGGAAAATACAGTTCTTCTGGTATTGGCCTTATTAGTGGGCTGTACAGACCCTTTTGTTGCTCAGTTTACCATGGTTTAAGAGCAGTGGCTTTCAAATAAGTTGGATCATTCCACAGCAAGAAACATATTATGTGTATTGTATAGCCTAGCATATACTTATGCATACAAAACAATGTAAGTAAGTAAAATAAAGCTTAAACTCATGTGTATTTCCTATTTTCAGTATATGCCATGCATGCACTCTATTTTGCACTTTATGAAATTATTTTATTGTATTTAAATATAGCTAAAGAATGCATCTATGATAAATTCATTGATAATTCATCTATAAATTATAGATAAAAACTAAAGATATATATTACCTATATGTTATTTATTTTGTATATCTATATCTATGTATCTATATATGGTCACAGACCATTGGTAAATTATGATTAACATTATTTAAATGGAAAATTTCTTTTAATTTAAGAATCTTAAACATATAGATATAGATAAGATTCTTAAATATATCTCCATTTCTCATCCCTTCTTTTACCAAAAACAAATCTTGCTTTTCATTTGTACTCATTTTCTTTTATGTTAAGAATCTTAAACATATAGATATAGATAACTATCTAATCACTATATATCTATATATAGATAAGTATAGATAATATATATTGGTATTTGCCAGAGGCTTAAATGAGGAGTAAAAATGGGGAGAAATCACTTCATGATTTTACTATGGAGTAATGGGTGTGTTCTAGAATTTTAGAATTAGTATAGGTGGTGGTTGCACAATATTGTGAATGTGTTAAGTGCCACTGAATTGTTCACTTACAGTAAAGCTTAATGTGAATTTCATCTCAATAGATTGAAAAAAAAAAGTCAGGTTAAAGGGGTATTTTGAAAAATAAATGGAATCTATCAAATGCCAAAAAGATCAATTTCCATATTTTTGTGGATCAATCATTGGACCCTACTCAGTCCCATTTTTTTCCTCTATCCATTCATGAACTCATGAACACAACAATGTTGTACTTGCTGCGGCTCTATAGTCAGTCATAATTTGGATAGTGTGAGTTTTCTTTTTTTTAGTTCAAAATTAGTTTAGTTAATTTCCATATAAATTTAGAATTAGCTTGTACATCTTATCATTGAGATTGCATTGAAAGTGTAGATTAATTTTGGTACAATTGGCATCTTAACTATATTGAATCTAATTGTCCATGAACACGTTATGTTTTCTCATTTATTTAGATGTTTTACTTTTATCAGTACTTTGTAGTTTTCAGTAAACAGATTCTACAGATATGTTGTAAGAGTTATACTTAAATAAATCATTTTGTTGGACCAAATGAAAATTTTGGACGACTCAGCAGTTATATAGAAGTTGCAGAAAGCTCCTATGTACTTTTCAGCTTCATTCAGCAATAACATGTAACCACAATACAGTGACTGGTGATCAAAACCTAGAAAGTGATGTAGTACAGTACCATTAAATAAACTATAGACTTGACTTGGATTTAATCAGATTTTTCATGCATTGTGAGTGTGTGTGTGTGTGATTCTGTGAAATGTTATCACACTTACCCATGTGTGTAACCACCATCACAGTCAGGATACAAATACCAGGGTGTGTATGGAGTCCAAGCGTTGCAACACCATTTGTTAGAATATAGTTTCTCCATTGAATTGTTTTTTTGGTTTTTTTTTCTTTGCTAACAATCATTCAGTGGTATTTGTGTAGGTTTCTGTACCATCTATTGAATTCCACTGATCAATATGAATGTTCTTCTGTCAGTACCACACAATTTTAAAAGCAAACCTTTCAATCTTTCTTTCTTTTTTATAGAGAGTGATAGTTGGGGGTGGGGAGATGCAGAGAGAGAAGGAGAGAAAGAATCTTAAGCAGGATCCACTCCCAGCACAGAACCCAATGCAGGACTCGATTTCATGACCCTGAGGTCATGACCTGAGCCAAAAGTAAGAGTCAGAGGCTTAACCAGCTGAGACACCTGGGAACCTCTGAGTACCATACTATCTTCATTGCTCTGATTAACAAATATTTTATTGAAATTTCTTACATATAAGTTCATGAGGGATATTAGTCTTTAGCTTTCTTTTCTTGCATTTTTAAAATTTGGTCTTGATATCAAGGTTATCCTGACCTAATAATAGGAAGAAAAATGTCCCTTCTCTTCTATTATCTGAAAGATATTTTATAAAATTGGTGGTGTTTTTCCTTATTTTTTTTTAAAGATTTTATTTATTTATTTGACAGAGAGAGTTCACAGTAGACAGAGAGGCAGGCAGAGAGAGAGAGAGAGAGAAGCAGGCCCCCCGCCGAGCAGAGATCCCGATGCGGGACTCGATCCCAGGATCCCGAGACCACAACCTGAGCCGAAGGCAGCGGCCCAACCCACCGAGCCACCTTTCTCTGAAACCATACGGTTTTGTAATTCTCTCCTCAGGAGGAATTGTGGATACAACTTCAACTTACGTAACAGATTTGTTCAGGTGATCATTTGTTCATATCTGAATTTTGATAGTTTATGCTATCAAATATCAATGTCAATATCAAGCATCAATATAATATCAATAGTTGGGCGCCTGGGTGGCTCAGTGGGTTAAGCTGCTGCCTTCGGCTCAGGTCATGATCTCAGGGTCCTGGGATCGAGTCCCGCATCGGGCTCTCTGCTCAGCAGGGAGTCTGCTTCCTCCTCTCTCTATCTCTGCCTACCTCTCTGCCTACTTGTAATCTCTCTCTGTCAAATAAATAAATAAAATCTTTAAAAAAAAAATAAAAAAAAAATAAAAAAAAAATATAATATCAATAGTTTATTTCAAGAATTTCATCCATTTCATCTAAGTTGTCAAATTTTCTTGAGTAATACTGTTTGTAGTGTTGGGTTATTATCCTCTCCCTGTATACAGGGCTGTACATGGATCGTCTCTTTTGCTTCACTGTGGTAATAATGTGTTTTATGGTTACTTGGTAGTCTGTCAAAAGGTTTACCAATTTCATTTACAAAGAAAAACTTTTGGTTTCATTGATATTCTCAATTGTTTTGCTGCCTTTAATTTCATTGATTTTATTCTATTTTATCTTGTCATTGAAGTGTAGTTGACATACAATGTTCTATTAGTTTCAGGTGCAGAACATAGTGATTCAACATATATATGCATTATCATGATCAGCATGATAAATCTATGTATCATCTGTCACTAACAAAGTTGTTATGATATTACTAACCATATTCCCTGTAATGCACATTGCATTCCTGGTGTCTTACTGATTTTTTAACTGGCACTTTATAATTTTTAATCCCCCTCCTATTTTGCCTATCCCCTCATCCCCCATCCCCCTGGCAGCCAGCCAGGTGATTGTTCTCTATATGTATGAGTTTGTTTTGTTTGCTTTTTTTTTTTTTTTTTTTTTTTAGATATCACATGTAAATGAAATCATATAGCCTTCTTGATCTGACTTCTTGCTTTTCTTGGCCTGACATTTCACTTAGCATAATGCCCTCTAGGTTCATCCACATTGTCACAAATGGCAAGGTTTCCTTCTTTTTTATGGCACAGTAACATTCCTTAGTGTGTATGTGTACATATGTATATGTACACCACATCTTCTTTATCCATCCATCCATCCATCAATGGACACATAGGCTGATTCATATCTTGGCTAATATAAATAATGCTGAAAAGAACATAGGGCTATACACATCTTTTCAAATTAGTGTTTTCATTTTCTTTAGATAAGTACTGAGAAGTAGGATTGCTGTATTGGTATAGTAGTTCAATCTTAATTTTTTTATAAAGTTCCACCCTTTTCCTTAGAGCCTATAACATTTCCCCCCCCAACAGTATACAAACATTCCATTTTATCCACATTCTCACCAATACTTTTATTATTATTATTATTATTATTATTAATAGCCCTCCTAATAGGCATGAGGTGACATCTCATTGTGGTTTTGATTTGCATTTCTTTGGTAGAACACATTTCCTTTAGTGTGTTTATTGGACATCTATATGTCTTCTTTGGAGAAATGTCTGTTTAGGTCCTCTGCTCATATTTTAATTGGACTCTTTTTGTTTTTTTCATAATGAGTTGTGTGACTTCTTTGTATATTTTACAGTTATATCATTTGTAAAGATCTTCTACTATTCAGTAGGTTGTCTTTTTGTTTTATTGATGGTTTCCTTCACTGTAAAGTTTTTTAGTTTTATTTAGTCCCATTAGTTATTTTTGCTTTCATTGCCTTTGCTGGAGGAGACATCTCCATAAATACATTGCTAAAGTTAATGCCCAAGAGATTACTATGTTTTTGTTGTTGTGTTGCAGGGGGAAGGGTTAGTGAGAATTTTAAGCAGTCTCCATGCCAAGCATGGAGCCCAATGCTAGGGTTCAATTTCACAACCATGAGGTCATGACATGAGACAAAACCAAGAGTCAGACTCATAACCAACTGAGCCACCCATGTGTCCCCTTTCCAAGTTTTCTTTTAAGAATTTTATGATTTCTGGGGCGCCTGGGTGGCTCAGTGGGTTAAGCCGCTGCCTTCGGCTCAGGTCATGATCTCAGGGTCCTGGGATCGAGTCCCACATCGGGCTCTCTGCTCAGCGGGGAGCCTGCTCCTCCTCTCTCTCTCTCTGCCTACTTGTGATTTCTCTCTGTCAAATAAATAAATAAAATCTTTAAAAAAAAAGAATTTTATGATTTCAGGCCTCACGTTTAGGCTTTCAATCCATTTTGAGTTTATTTTTGTGTGTAGTGTAATAATGTGGTCTAGTTTCGTTCTTTTGCATGTACTTGTCCAGTTTTCCCAGCACTATATATTGAAGACATTATCTTTACCTCATTGTATATTTTTACCTCCTTTGACAAAGATTAATTGACAATATGTGCAGGTTTATGTCTAGATTCTCTACCCTCTTCCACTAATATATGAGTTTGTTTTTTGTGCAAGTATCTTACTGTTTTTTTTTTTTTTAATTTATTTATCTGACAGAGAAAGAGACAGAGAAGTGAGCACAAGCAGGGGGGAGTGGGAGAGTGCTAAGTAGGCAGCCTGATGTGGGGTTTGATCCCAGGGTCCTGGGATCATGACCTGAGCCAAAGGCAGTTGCTTTACTGATTGAGCCACCCAGGTACCCCTTCTTCCTGTTTTTATTACTTTAACTTTGTAGTACAGATTGGAATCAAGAAGCATAATACACCTAGCTTTCTTCTTTCTTGTGATTGTTTTGGCTTTTCTGGGGTTTTGTGTTTCCATACAAATTTGAGAATTTCTTTTGATCTAGTTCTGTGAAAAATACTATTGGCATTTTTTTTGAGATTGCATTGAATCTGTAGATTGCTTTAGGTAATCAGGGCATTTTAACAACATTAATTCTTCCAATCCATGAGCATTAAAAATCTTTCCATTTAAAAAAAAATCTTTCCATTTATTTATCTTCAGTTTCTTTCATTGATGTCTTGTAGTTTTCAGAGTATAGTTGTTTAATTTCCATTGTTAAATTTATTCCTGGGCATTTTGCTCTTTCTGATGCAGTTGTAATTGGGATTATCTTCTTAACCCCCCTCCCCCAATTTCATTGTTAGTGCATATAAGTGCAGCAGATTTAGGTATATTAATTTTGTATCCTGCCACTTTACTTTCATTTATTAGTTCTAATAGTTTTTTGGCACAGTCTTTGAGATTATCTTACATAATATAATGTCATCTAAAATAGTAACAGTTTAAATTTTTCTTTGCCTATTTAGATGCATTTTATTTTGTTTTCTTATCTAATTGCTGTGGCTAGGACTTCCACTACTGTGTTGAATAAAAGTGGTGAGAGTGGCCATCCTTGTTTTCTTCCTGATCTTAGAGGAAATCCTTTTAGCATTTCACCATTGAGTATGATGATGGCTATGAGTTTGTCATATATGGCCTTTCATATATTGAAGTATGTTTCATCTCTAACCACCTTGTTGAAATTTTTATCATAAATGTATATTACATTTTTTATATCTTTTACTGCATCTATTGAGAGGCTCATTTGATTCTTTATTTTTTGTTAATGTGATGTATTTTGTTAATTGATTTGTAGGTAATGAATCATTCTTTCATCTGTGGTATAAATTCATCTTGATCTGGTTGTGTGATTTCTCTAATGTATTATTGAATTTGGTTTGCTAGTTTTTGTTGTGGATTTTTGCATCTGTTACATCTGTGTTCATCAGGGATGTTGGCCTGTAATCAATCTTTCTTTTTTTTTTTTTTTTTTTTGTGTGTGTGTGTGTGTGTGTCTTTCTCTGGTTTTGGCTTCAGGGTGAGTCTGGTCTCATAAAATGTGTTTAGAAGTGTTCCTTTGCTTTCTTTCTCTCTCTCTTTCTTTCTTCTCTCTCTTTCAATAATTGAGAAGGCTAGGCATCAATTCTTTAAATGTTTGGTAGAATTCATCTGTGAAGCCATCTAGTTATGGATTTTTGTTGGTTAAAAATTTCTTAATTATTGGTTAAATCTTGTATCTAAACACTTGGTACATTCAGATTTCCTATTTCTTCTTGATTCAGTCTTAAAAGATTATATGTTTCTAGGTTTATCCATTTTTTTCTAGGTTTACACACATGTTGGCATAAAATTATAGTAGTGTCTCATGATCTTTTGTACTTCTATGGTATCAATTGTAACTTCTCTCTCATTTCTGATTTTATTTGGGCACTCTTTTTTTTGTTTTTTTTTATTTGTTTTTTACTTGTTTTTAGTTATGGCCTTTACTATTCCATTAAAAAAAGTCCCTTTAATATTAATTGCAAGGATCGTTTGGTATTGAACTCCTGTAGCTTTTACTTGTCTGGGAAATTCCTTCTCTCTCCTTCAGTTATTAGTGATAATTTTTCTGGATAGAGATTATTGGGCAGAGAATCTGGTAGAGATTCTGTTTTTTTAAGTACTTTGAAAATACTCTACTCTCTCCTGACCTGTAATGTTTCTGCTGAAAAATCAGCTGTTAGTCTTATGAAGGCGCTCTTTAACATATCTAGTTGATTTTTACTTTTGCTGCTTTTAAGATTCTCTCTTTAACTGTTGGCACTTTGATTATGTTGTGTCTTGGTGAGGGTCTCTGGGTTCATCTTGTTTCGAATTCTTTGTACTTCCTTGACTTGGAAGTCTGTTTCCTTCATTAAGTTAGGGAAATTTTAAGCCTTTATTTTTTCCAATATTTTTTCTCTCCCTTTCTTTCTGTCTTCCTCTGGGACCCCTGTAATGTGAATGTTATTATGCTTAATGTTGTCCCAGAGATTCCTAAAGCCATTCTCATTTATGTTTTTTTTCTTTTTGCTGTTCCAAATGGAAGATCTTCATACTGTGTCTTCCAGATCTCTGATCCATTTTTGCATTACCTAATCTGCTATTGATTTCCTATGTATTTTTCACTTAAGTGATTAAATTACTCAGCTCTGTTTTATTCTTTTTAATATTTTCTATCTCTTTGTTGAAGTTTTCACTGTGTCCATTTATTATTCTTCTGAGTGCTGCCTCTGCATTGGCATGTGGAGCAAGTTCCCCTTAAGAGTATACTCTTGGGTTTCCTACTGCCCTCTGGCTCTTCTGTATTTCAGCTCCATTGTTTTACAAACCAAATATTATGGGTGCTCATCTTCCTGTTGCAGGACCCTGAGGCTATGGAAAATGTTGCAGAACTTGGACCTCTTGTTCTTCAGGGAGGCCTTTATGATTGTGATATCCTTTCTGATTGTGGGTTGCCATACCAGAGTTGTAGCTCCTGACTAAGGTACATCTCTATCCCTTCCACTTATCTCCATATAGTTTAGAAAAAAATAAAAAATAAAAAAATATATGTATATATACACATACATATATGTATGTGTATATTATAAAATATGTATTTAATATAGGTGTATATATATAACATGTATTTAAATATATATGTGTACATATATATGTGTGTGTATATTAAATATATATTTAAATATATATGTTTTCGTGTGTGTGTGTGTGTGTGTGTATAACAACCATCTCTGAGAACAAACTGAAGAAGAGTAGAACACATCACATACAACTAAAGTTAGCTGTTCTGTATGTAGTTGTAGATATCAGTGTGTCTATAGGAGGAAGGTGAGCTCAGGATCATCCTACTTTGCCATCTGATCCCACCCCTATTTTCTTTACTATTTCCTTTCTTCTCTTGATTTGAGTTTGCTCTTTCTTTCTTTTTTTTTTTTTTTTCGGGTTTTGTAAAGTAGAAGCTTGGATTATTTACTTAAGAGTTTTCTTTTTTTCTAATAGAAATATTCAGCATTGTAAGTTTCTCTTTGTCAGTGCTTTAGCAACATCTTACAAGTTTATTTTGTATTTCTTTCATTTTTAATCAGTTCAAAATATGTTTTTATTTTTCTGGAGATGCTTTGATTTCATCTTGGACCTGCTGCATATTTAGAAGTGTGTTTCTTGAGATCCTTCAACTTTTAACTTGTCTATGTTACTATACTTAAAGTAAAGTTTATGTAAATATAAATAAATAAATAAATAAAGATATAAAAAAGAATATATAAAGAATATAATATATAAAGAATATATAAAGAATATAGTATATAAAGATATGAAGAATAAATATAATAATTTTATATTTATAAAATAAAGTAAAGATATGTAACTATCATGTAGTTGTGTCTATTTTAAAATATAAAACTGAAGATCTACTTATTTTAATTGCTTCAGTTAGACTATTTGCATTAATGTACTTACAGTTAGTGGTTGGATTTAGTTCTATCATTGAATCATCAGTTTCCTCTTTGCCTTGTTTTTCTTCTTCTGTTTTTCTTCATTTATATATTTTTATTTGAATATGTTGTATTCCATTTTCATTACCTATTAGTTTTGGATTCTATCTATCATCTATCTATCTATCTATCATCCATCCATCTATCTATATACCTATTCATACATGCATCCATCATCACCCATCCATCTGTATTTGTTCTAAGAATACCTAACATTCCACAGTCTACTCAGAGTTACTGTTTTACCACTTCAAATAAAATGTGGAAACCTTATGATATAAGTCAATTCACTATACTCCCTTTATGTTGTAGTTGTCACATTATTATTCTTGCTTTGTATTGAAATATCTGTCAGACAGTGTTATAGTTTTACTATTTTATTAATTTATTTATTTTCAGCATAACAGTATTCATTATTTTTACTTTTGACAATCGTATCTATTTTAAAGAGCATACAAGAAAGAAATAATCTATTATATTTGCTCTGGTGTTTACTATTTCTGATTTTTTCCCTTTATTCCTGAAGTTTAGTTTCTGTTTCTTATTTTCCTTCTGTTAAAGAAATTCTTTTTGCATTTCTTTTAAAACAAGTTTTTGTTTTTATCTTAAAACAGATTTATTTTACCCTCATTCATGAAGGCTATCTTTTTTTAAATTAAATTGATTTATTTATTTTCAGAAAAACAGTATTCATGATTTTTTCACCACACCCAGTGCTCTGTGCAGTCGGTGCCCTCTATAATACCCACTACCTGTTATCCTGACCTCCCACCCCTCGGCCACTTCAAACCCCTCAGATTGTTTTCCAGAGTCCATAGTCTCTCATGATTCACCTCCCCTTCCAATTTACCCCAACTCCCTTCTCCTCTCTAACACCCCTTGTCCTCCATGATATTTGTTATGCTCCACAAATAAGTGAAACCATATGATAATTTACTTTCTCTGCTTGACTTATTTCACTCAGCATAATTTCTTCCAGGCCCGTCCATGTTGCTACAAAAGTTGGGAATTCATCCTTTCTGATGGAAGCATAATACTCCATAGTGTATATGGATCACATCTTCCTTATCCATTTGTCCGTTGAAGGGCATCTTTGTTCTTTCCATAGTTTGCCCACCGTGGTCATTGCTGCTATAAACATTGGGGTACAGATGGCCCTTCTTTTCCTGACATCTGTATCTTTGGGGTAAAGCCCTCAGGGAGATTCAAATTAAAACCACATTAAGATATCACCTTACACCAGTTAGAATGGACAAAATTAACAAAATAGGAAACAATATGTATTGGAGAGGATGTGGAGAAAGGGGAACCCTCTTACACTGTTGGTGGGAATGCAAGTTGGTGCAGCCTCTTTGGAGAACAGTGTGGAGATTCCTCAAGAAATTAAAAATAGAACTTCCCTATGACCTTGCAATTGCACTCCTGGGTATTTACCCCAAAGATACAGATGTCGGGAAAAGAAGGGCCATGAAGGCTATCTTTACTGGATATCAATGATTGGCAGTTTTTTTCTATCAGAACTGTGTTCTGTGCTCCATGATTTCTGGTGAGAAATCTGCAACATTTGAATTATTGTTCCTTTATGTATTAAATGTTATTTATCTCTGGGTTTTTACAATATATATATTTTTCTTATCTTTAGTTATCATCAATGTGGTTATATTATGTCTGGATTTCTTTCTTTTTT
Organism: Mustela nigripes; assembly: GCF_022355385.1. NCBI lineage: Eukaryota > Metazoa > Chordata > Mammalia > Carnivora > Mustelidae > Mustela > Mustela nigripes. The sequence continues at coordinate 82,529,485 of NC_081557.1, read as the reverse complement.
TCTTTTCTTATTATTGTTTATTCTTTTATTATATTCCTATTTTTAAAAATTTCCTATAAATCCATAATTAGGGTTTTAACAAGCTCCTTGAATTTGTAAATTCACGTCTTTCACCAAATTTGAAAAGTTTTCAGTTATTCTGTATTCAACTTTAAAAAACAGATTTCTTCCCATTCTATTTCTAGGACTGCAATAACATGGATGCCAGGCCTTTCCCTATTGTATGAGGGTAGGTGTCTGAGTCTCAGTTAAATTAGTTTTAATATCCTTTATCTCTGTTGTTTAGATATACTGATTTCTATTGATCTGTTTTTCAGATTTATTAACTTAAAGGTTGCAAGTTGCCCTGTCATTTTCATTCTTCTATTGAATATATCTAATGATTTTTTTTATTACAGATATTCTATTTTTTTAATTCTAAAATTTCCATTTTGTTTCTTTCATAGTTTCTGTCTTGGGGAAGATAAAACCTACTTTTTTATCCATTTAAATGTTCTCCTTCACTTCATAGAATATAGTTGTAAAAGCTGATTTAAAGACTTTGAGACTTTCAACATTGGGGCATCTATTGATTTTATTTTTGCTTGAGAATTAGTCACTTTTTCTTTTTTTTTTAATTTTTAAATTTTTGTTTCTGTTTTTGTTTTGTATTCCAAGAAATATTCTCTTTTATCCTTGACACTATGCATATTATGTCATATAATCTCTCAGTCTTGTTACAATCCATTAGAACAGCCGTTGGCAGATATTTTTGTACAAGACCCATTTGTAATTATTTTAGGCTATGGACCATGGAGTTTCTGCCACCTCTCAGATCTGCTGCTGTAGAACAAAAGCAGCCAGAGGTGATAAATAAATGAATGGACATGGCTGTGTTTCACAAAAATATTATTTATGAAAATATTTGGTAGGTCAGAATTGGCTTGCAGACTGTTGTTTCCTAGGCCCTACTATCAAGAATTTTGGGTTTTGTTGTAGTTGTTTGTTAGCAGGTAGTCCATTCAGGTGCTCTTACCTGTTGTCTGTCTCACCTTTGGAACCAGTGGTTTAGATCTCAGTTCAGTTCTCAAAGCTTTGCAATGCTGGCTGAAACTTATGTAGCTTCATACACTGAATTAGGAGACAGCTTTATTTGCTCTAAAATTCTCCTCTACACTTCAGACACTAGGACTTTTTTTTTTTTTTCAATTTTTTTGGCCAGAAAGACAAGGTTTCTATTGAAGTTTTACTCAACCACAGTACCATCACTGTCTCCATGATTAGGGCTCAACCTTTGAACAAAACTGGAAGAGAAAAACTAAGAAGCAAACCAAACTCAAAGAGAAACCTTATCCCTTTGCTGTTGTTACATTTTGACTTGACTTCATAATTGACTTTTTTTTTTTTTTTAAACTGCAGAGTTTGCCTGGAATTGTTTTTATGTTTTCCCAAGAGTTTCATTATAATGAGTGGGAAGGGTAAACTGTAGCGGGCTTAAACCAGTAAAGAGTAACAAAATTCAGTCAATTCACTTTCCATGTACAGATCCATTTTTCCAATCACGTTGTAAGCATCTTGTATAGCTGGGCCTCATTTTCTTCTTCTTCACATCTATGTCACCCCCAAGGAGAAGGACTTGAAGTATTAGACCTTCCCAAACACTGGTTAATTGAGAAATGGACTCCCATGAGTCTTGGAGGTGTTAGGAATAAACTTAAAAATGGTCTCTTCAAATCTACCAGTTTTAGAAGTCAGCCTCAGAAAGACAAAATGACTCACCCAAATTGGCATAACTATTGAAAAATGGCAGAAGTAAAACTACAAGATCCTTCTGAGTTAGTTTTCCATAGGCCACACTATCTCTCTCTCATTGTCATTATCTCATCAAGTGACAGACAGAATGGTTGATGAACTTGCCTATGACAGAAAAACAACTAAATGGAAAAGAAAATTGAGGAGTCAAGATGGCGGAGAAGTAGCAAGCTGAGACTGCTTCAGCTAGCCAGAGATCAGCTAGATACCTTATCTAAAGATTGCAAACACCTGAAAATC
>NC_081557.1:82350363-82522454 GCF_022355385.1 Mustela nigripes | reverse complement strand
CCGGGGGGAGGGGGTTTGGGAGAAGGGGGTGGGATTATAGACATTGGGGAGGGTATGTGATTTGGTGAGTGCTGTGAAGTGTGTAAACCTGTTGATTCACAGACCTGTACCCCTGGGGATAAAAATATATGTTTATCAAAAATAAAAAATTAAAAAAAAAAAAAAGAAAATTGACTAAAAAATTAAAATATTTGGCTTAGAAAAATAATTAATGAAGGTTGCTAGGTCTTTGGGGCCTCTTCAGTATTAGAAAAGGATATTAGTTTCTGACCATACCATACTCCACTCACCAGCTTTTTTTTTTGTTTGTTTTGCTTTCAAGATATGTAAAGCTTATGAAAAGTATTTGATTAATTTAGAAGATGTATAATAAGGTAGTGGTGGGGCATCTGGGTTGTTCAGGCAGTTAAGTGTCCGACTATGGCTCAGTTTATGGTCTCAGGGTCCTGGGAGGAAGCCTTGTATCTGGCTCCCTGCTCAGCTGGGAGTCTGCTTATCCTCCTTCCTCTGCCCCTTCCCCCAGGGGTTCATGCTTGTTGTCTCTCTCAAATAAATAATTTAAAAACCTTAAAGATGATAAGATAAGATAAGATAAGATGATGCTAAGAATCCCAGGAATAGAGGGGCGCCTGGATGGGCTCAGTGGGTTAGGGCCTCTGCCTTCGGCTCAGGTCATGGTTTCAGGGTCCTGGCATGGAGCTCCACATCAGGCTCTCTGCTCAGCGGGGACCCTGCCTCACTGCCTGTCTCTCTGCCTACGTGTGATCTCTGTCTGTCAAACAAATAAACAAACAAACAAATAAATAAATAAAATCTTAAAAAAAAAAAAAAGAATCCCAGGAATAGAGAATGTAACAGGTCATAATTAGAAGGAAGTGGAAGGGTCATACCAGCTTAGGGGATGAAGAAATGCAGCAGATAGTACATGTGTAGAGTTAAGATGGGTCCATGAAATCATCTCAGTATTTGTAGTGGAGACTGTGAGAATGTCTGAATGTGCCAGGGGAGAGCACATTTTAGGGAGCAGGGGCATAAATGTGATATCAGCTTTTCTGTTTCTTTATCTCAAAATCACCTAGCTTGAAGGTGACTTTGTTCTTAACAAATAGGAAAATGATTGAGAAGTAATCATTCAGAGTGGTAATACTAAAGACTTCAGGTTCAGGTTTAGAAATCGGAAACACATATCCTATCAGGATGTTTCTGTTATTGAGGGCCATTTCTACAGCTGGGACACCTAGTAACATCAGCTAAAAATTATGAGTATCATGGACAATGTGTTACTGTGGTCTAGGATGCTAGACTACTGTATTTATTTGTATGTGTGATACAAATTTTGTATCACTACTGTATTTATTTGTATGTGTGATACAAATATGTTTAGTGTTACCTGTATGTGGAGGCAGGGTAGGGGAAGTGCAGTAAAGTTTCCATGAAAAATAACCTATAGAAATTTAAAACGTGGGACAAAGAAAGGAAAAATTGCTTTACATGATGGGTGACTTAATCATATAACTAATTCACTAAAAATAATAATATATAACACTTTTTAAAAATATTGTACATGTCAAGTACTTTTCTCAGCACTTTTATATACATTTCCTTATTCCTTATATCTAAAAGATAAATGCTATTATTATATTATTTTAAAAATAAGAAACAAAGACACACAGATGTTAATAATTAATCCAAGACATATTAATCTACTATTGCTACTCTAGTGGTTCTCAAGATTGGCTAGAGTTAGGATCACGTTAGGAACTTTTAAAAATATTAATACCCAAGCCACAATTGAATTAGAATTTTATACATATGACCCAAGCATGTATATATGTATATTTTTCTTATAGTTACTCCAGGTGATTTCAATGTCTAGCCAAGATTGAGAAATATTACTTTTTTTTAAATTGTTTCCCACTGTGTATGCTACACATTGAAAAGATGTGTGATTATCCAGTTTTCCCAATACCACTTACTGAAGAGACTATCATTTTCCATTGAGTATTCTTGGCTTCCTTATCAAATATTAGTTGACAGTGCATGTGGGAGTTTATTTCTGGGCTCTCAGTTGTGTTCCTTGGATGCATATATCTATTTTAATGCCCATACCATATATTTTGATTACTATAGGTTTGTATTATAGTTTGAAATTAGGAAGTATTAATGCTTCTGGTTTAATTCTGTTTCCTTGGGATAACTTTGTCTCTGTGGGGTCTTTCGTGGTTCCATACAAATTTTAGAATTATTTTTCTATTTCTGTGAAAAAAGCCATTGGAATTTTGATAGGGATTGCCAGGAATCTATAGATAAGTTTGGGTTGTATGGACATTTAACATTATTAATTATTACAACTTATTAACTGAGACTATCTTTCCATTTGTCTGTGTCTTCTTCAATTCCTTTCACCAAAGACTTGTAGATTTCATTGTACAGATCTTTTACTTCTTTGGTTAAATTTATTCCTGAGTATTTTGTTGTTTTTGATGTTATTGTGAATGACATTGTCTTTTGTATTCCTGTCTTAGATATTTCACTGTTAGTGTACAGAAACACAACTGACATCTGTATGTTAATTTTTTATAAACATTTTTATTTATTTGAGAAAGAGAGAAAGAGAAAGCACACAAATGGGGAGAGGGACAGAGAGACAAGCAGAATTCCCACTGAATGAGAAGCCTGTTGTGGGGCTCCATCCCAGGATTCTGGGATCATCTCCTGAACCAAGGTCACATGCTTAGACCACTGAGCCACACAGGCACCCCTATATGTTGATTTTTTACTGAAAATTTACTGAGTTTGTTTTTCCAGATTTTGTTTATTTATTTGACAGAAAGAGAGAGATCACAAACAGGGAGAGTGGCAGAGAGAGAGGGAGAAGCAGGCTCCCAGCTAAGCAGGGGTCCCAATGTGGGGCTTGATCCCAGGACCCTGGGACCATGACCTGAACTGAAGGCAGATACTTAACCAACTGAGCCACCCAGGTGCCCCTTACTGAATTTGTTGATTAGTTCCAACAGTTTTTTGGTTGAGCTTTAGGATTTTTATATAAGATTATATCATCAAAAAGATGAAATTGGATTCCTATCTTACACACCTTACAAAAGTTAATTCAAGATGGATTAAAGACTTTAAAGTAAGACTTGAAATTATAAACCCCTTAGAAGAATATATAGGGAAAAAGACATTGACATTGGTCTTAGCAATGATGTTTTGGATATGATACCAAAAGCACAAAACAACAAAGTAAAAATCAGCAAGTAGGACTCCATCAAACTACAAAGCTTCTGCACAGTACAAGATAGAAAGCCAAGAAAAAGAAAAGGCATTCTACAGATTGAGAGAAAATATTTGTGAGCCACACATCTGATAGAGGATTAATAGCCAAACACATAAAAGAACTCATATGATTCAATAACAAAAATAAATTAAAAATGGGCAGAGAAGCTGAATAAATATTTTTTCAAAGAAGACCTCCAAATGGCCAACAGATACATGAAAAAATGCTCCACATCACTAATTATCAGGGATTTGCAAATCAAAACCACAAGGAGATGGCACCTCACACTTGTTAGAATGACTGTCATCAAGAAGACAAGTGATAACAAGTGTTGGCGAGGATGAGGAGAAGAGGAAAGCCTTGTGCACTGTGGGCAGGAATACAAATCAGTTCTGTTACAGTGGAAAACAGTTAAAATGTTAAAACTTTTAAATTAAATTTTAAGGTAAAATTTAAAAGAAAACTACTATATGATCCAGCAATCCTGCTTTTAGGTATGTATGCAAAAGAAATACAAATAGGATATAAAAAGATATCTGCACTACCATGTTCATTGCAGCATTATTCATCATTATCAAGATTTGGAAACAACCTAAGTGCCTGTCTATGAATGGATGGATAAAAAGATGTGAGATACATGTACATAAGCATGCATGTGCATGAGTGTGCGCACACATACACACACGCTGGAATATTATTTGGTCATGAAAAAAAAAGAAATCTTGCCATTTGCAGCAACATGGATTAAACTTAAGGTCATTATGCCAAGTGAGATAAGTCAGATAGAAAGACAAATACTATATGGCATAACCTCTATGTGGAATCTAAATTAAGCCAAACTTTGAGGAATAGAGAGTAGAAAGGTAGTTACCAGAGGTTGGGGGGTGGAGGAAATAGGGAGATGTTGGTCAAAGGGTACTAAATTGGAGTTAGAAGGTGAGTAAATTCTGGAGTCCTAATACACACACATTGTGATTATAGTCAGCAGTACCATATTATATACTCAAAGTTGCTAGACTAGATCTTAACTGTCTTCACAACAAAACTGAAATGACAATTTAGTGGCATGATGGAAGTGATAGCTGACGCTGTAGTGGTAATCATATTGCAATTTATAAATATATCTAATTAATACATTGTATATCTTAGACTTACACAATGTTATATGCCCACTGTATTTCATTTTTAGAAAAGATGTGTGATTTTTTTATGATAGAAAAGCTGTTTACAGGATAACTATTTTAAATTTCCTGGAGTTATAATTAGGAAAAGCAACTAGTAACACCTACCTACACACAGTGTACAAAAAGATTATTTGGAACATAAAAGAAATGGAATGTGAAGTGAGCCATGGTAGAGGATGGGGTGTGGGGCCAGCCTGAACTAATCTGAACTCCAGACAGGACCCCACTGTTGGTAGTTCGTTAATGTGACCCAGCATCACCATCATTTTATTCTGATAGAATGCACACTGCATGCGAGCAAGGAATGTTTCTGTTGTCTTCATTGCTTTTTATCTTGTGCCTAGAACAGAACTTACCTTTTAGGACAAACATGAAGGAATGAATTCGACCTCCTTTAAAGTGGTGGCTGTTTTTATTCATGCATCTGAGTCCCTCACAGCTTTTAATGCAATGTCTAGCTTATTCTAAGTATTCATTAGTTTTCTTCTGAATTTAGCTACTAAAGTCAAATTTAGATTTTATGGCTGTTTTGTTTTGTTTGTCAACTCTCATGTATTATCTGGTTCACTGCCTCTTTGATTTGCATGGATAATTGAGGAGTGGCTTATAAGAAAAGCATTTTAACAGCTCAACCCCACTACAGAGTTTGTCCATCATAAGATATACATAATTATTATTCCTTACTTTCACTGATATTGCATCATTACTTACCAAGAGCCACTGGCACTGATTCTGAACCTGACTGCTCTTCAGTCACAGAGCTCTCTCCAGATCAACCAAATAAAAAGGCGTAATGGTGAAGACATGGATGTGTTCTAAAAAGATCTTCAGGTCATAATCATGTTCAGCCCAAATTGAGACTGTAGATATGTTAAAGATATTATATTGCATTCATATTATTTTGCTTGTCTTTGGACAGGACCTGGGCCATCTAATCCTTGTGTTGACATTGACTTGACTCTATAGCAAGTTTGGGGGCAATCTTCATTAACAAATAACAAAGGGCACCCTTGATGTGTGTTTGCAGCTTCTAACCCGTTATTCCAAGATCCAGTTGTTTGCTGTAAGCATTTGTTCAGATTTCCTCAGTTAAGATCCATAATCCAAGGACTACAGCAATGGGACATACATAACATGAAGGAGAAAAAGTGGGGCAGCAGGGTCCTGTGCAACATAGAGTGACAGTCCACAATAGTAGGTGAAACCCTTACTCCCGCTCTTTGGGAGACAGAGAATAAAGAACATTTAGATGAAATTAACAAACAGAACATTGGAAATGGGCTAACACTGCACTATGCACTGCCCTCAGTCCCAGAAATATTGGGCCAGGGTGGGCAAGTATGCCCAACAGTATGGGGAGATTGCTAAAGATCTCAGGGAATCTTTCTATTTGAGAATATCACGAATAGTGATATAGACATCATCATCATCAATTTGCCCTTCTGGAGTGTGACTTGGTTCCTTTTAACTTCTTTCCATACACAGTCTTAATTCTAATGGGTGATATGAGGTGGACCTCAGTGCCTTCATCTGAGAAGGGCAGCTGGAAGTAATAATAGCTTTTACTGCTTCCTTTTCCTTTTCTTCTTCCCTCTTTCCTATAGTTTAGCAAATCTGAGAATCCAATTCTCCAAAACCTTAAGGAAAATTTGGTCATCCTTGCAGAACCTTGTCCCATCTTCTCAAAAAGCTTGAAGAGACAGACAAGGGAAGTGGCAGGTGGCATTTTCCCACAGTGGAGCCTGAAGGGGAGGAGTTAGAGCTGGGGTATTCTCCTGGGGAGACAATGCCAAAACACCGCACTTCTTCCTAATATTGCTGCTTGGGAGTTTAACATTCTAGATGGTGGGGATCCATTTTTTTAAGAGCATCTTGCTTTTGTCCCACATCCCCACCTGCTGCCCTCACCTGGGCATACACACTGAACAAACTGCTCAAAAATCTTTCTGGAAATCTCTGTAAAGCAAAAGTCCCTCGACCTGTTATACTATCTCTGTAGAGCAAAAGTCCCTGGTTTTCTTGAAGTGGAGAATGAACCCAGGTCCCCCTTTCTACTTTAATAAAGCCATGAATTCTGAAGCATCCACAGCCCCTTCCTCCTCGCTTCCTTTTCTCAGATCCCCTTGGAGGCTCCCGTCTTTCTCCATCTTCCCCTGCTGTCTTAAGCCTCCTCTGCAAACCCCAGAGGAGGACAGGCTTTGATTTCAGTCATATGCTTAAAAGTTACATTGTTACTTCCCCTAACAGTGGTCTTACCTAATGTGGAATAAAAGGCATTAAGGAGATAAATTTGTCCAGATACAAACTGCAAGGCTAGAGATCTGGCCTACCGAAGTAGTCCAGTCCAGACTATCGCTCAGTGTAGAGCAGCTCTATTGCTGTGTTGTGATCCCTTGCTGTCCAGAACAGTTACTTGGGTAAGCAAACTGATAGAAATTTTTATATGTATTGAATGAGATTAGACTTTGAGTAAATATGCATTCTGATGATAGGAGAGTGGTGGAATCTTTTGCTTATTTATTTTGCTTTGTTTTGCTTTATATTCATGTTCAAATGTCAGTTATTACTTGCATGTCTTGCCAGCTACCTAGGTATTAATTTCTTTCTTTCTTTTATTTTTCTTTAAAGATTTTGTTTATTTACTTGACAGAGAGAGAGAGTGAGAGAGGGAATACAAGCAGGGGGAGTGGGAGAGGGAGAAGCAGGCTTCCGCCAAGCAGAGAGCCGGATGCGGGGCTTGATGCCAGGACCCTGGGATCATGACTGGAGCCTAAGGCAAACCTTTAGTGACTGAGCCACCCGGGCACCCCTAGGTATTAACTTCTTGAAGCATACCTGTAGTGTTAATGCCACAATTGTGTCCCATACTGGTGAGACCTCAGAAGAATTAAACACTAAGAAACAAACAAACAAAACCCCAACTTTATGAGTTAGAGATTTTCTACACTCTATATTATTGTTCAAAGTGTTTATTACTCCTCTTTTAAAGAGTATGGGGAATTAAGGGCCTTCCTCCTGTCCTCTCTCCCTCCCTCCTTCCTTCTTTCCTTTCTTAAACCATGCTGTAATTACAATATGCAAAGACAATTTGGTAGCTGCTGGAGGAGGAAACTTGTGTCAGTCTTAGCTTCCATGATGCTTCATATGTCTTGACGGTTTTAACTTTTCTGCAAAGAAGTAAAAATGCTTTGGTTTATTTCACAAAGGTCTCTGTATGTGTATGTGCGTATGTATGTATTTTGTATATATGTACATGTATAAATACATATATGAGTATAAATATATGAATGTATGTGTATATGTCTTTATATATATTTTCTTCTTAAAAATAATTCATTCTTATAACAGAAATGAGAACAACAGAGAAGCCAAAGAAAAAGTAAAAATCACCCATTGCCCATATACAGCTAAAATATTAATGTATTTCCTTCTAGTATTCAAGTACTCTAAGTCTCCCTTTTTACTTAATATTATAGGTTAAGCAGAATACTTCACTTCTGGTTTTTGAATCAAGTGTCAAGTCTTAGACTAAGGTATGAGAGTGGGATTGGAAGCTCTCCAGCTTAACCATAGACCTCGTAGGGCATAAATCTCTGTGTAGGTGACTCTCCTTGAGAGGAGCTGATCTCCCCCTTTTAATGATGAGCCCTATAAATATTATATGGGAAGGGCTTGCTTTTTTTAATCTCTTCTGTACTTTTCAACATAGTGAGTATATAAAGACACATCATTAAGAACTCAGGGGAAACATTTCGGAGCCATGCCATGCCCACCAGATTAAAACCAAGGCTTTGAAAACCACCCCTCTCTGTGGGATATGACTAATCTCTCTCACACAGATGTATTGGGCAAAGCCTGCACAGGAGGAATTACTATATGTTGGTGTGTCTGATACAAAATTGCATGGAACATTTTTAAGATTTGGCAGGATATGGGAAATACATTAATAATTCCCTTTGAATGAGGAATTCTCTCTGTCCTTATGAGCTGGCAATCATTTCTCCCCCTTTTGCCCCATTTTGGCTCAATAACCTGAGCTTTCTATTTTTTCTTCCTGGATTGTATTAGGTCACAGCAGAGAGGAGTTGCATGGGGGAGTCTGGGTGGCTCAGTGGGTTAAAGCCTCTGCCTTTGGCTCATGTCATGATCTCATGGTCCTGGGACTGAGCCCTGAAGCTCGGCAAGGAGCCTGCCTCTCTGCCTACTTGTGATCTCTCTCTCTCTCTCTCTCTCTCTCTCTCTCGTCAAATAAATAAAGAAATCTTTAAAAACAAACAAACAAACAAACAGAGGAGTTTCAGAGTCAGAGTGGTCTTCAGAGATTTCCAAAGGGCGCTATGGCTGCTCTTATTCATTGTGAAGCGGGATTAACTGTTTTATTTTGTTGTTATTGTTTTTTCCCTTCTAGCTTTTGGTGAGCCACTTTTCCCTTTCAGCCTTTTGTTGGCAGTGAGGGTAGCTCTAAAAATCAGTGCCAGCTTCCTGGTTCCTCAACATTCTATGTCTTCTTGAAGCCTCCGTCTTTGACTGGCTTCTGTTGTTGTTTTTTCTTCCCTTCCCACCTACATGCCTCCCAAGTCCTTGTTGGTTGACTACCCGGAAAACCAGCTTTATGGGCATACAACCAGTGCAGTCACGTGAGGCCCAGCTCAGAGAGGCCTTGTCCTTGGGGTTCATGCTCTGCAGTCACCAACTTGAAATTCTTAATACTTTTCTCTTTGGATTTGTGCTGTGAACTGAAGTAGCTGTGGGTGATGAGCATGGACGTGGAGCTTTGGCTCCTATGTTTCTGTCCCTGGCTGCTTCCAAATCTTCCTGGGTTGGGTGCTCACCTATCTGCTACCCTTTCCTTGGTTCTTCTGGCCTGGTGACTCCTGCCACTTTCTGCTCTCCAAGTAGGTAGTGAGAGAGGCCTCCTGTATGCCTTTCCAGTGTGGGCTTGGGTGTGGATACAAAGAGGGTCAGGTTTGGACATGTACCTTGTAGCCTTTTAGGGTGGAACAAGGTGGTGGCTATCCCTGTCCTGGGGTGGCAACGTAGTAGGGTGTTTGGTGACTCACCAAGGGACATGAGGAAGTATCTTTCACCTACCTTGATCCCAGGGCAAGATGATGGTATGCAGCAGCCTTGGAGAGAGGAGGTTGACTTCCTGAATTATTCACTATTTCCACAAATTATGTAGTCATCCTGGGCTACCTGGCATCCATTCGTATCTACTTCCTTAAAAGAACTGTGTTTTCCTGAGTCCATACAACTGTGTCCCTCTGGAGAAGCTGAGTCTGACCATGCATGCAAGAGTGAGTTTGATTTCCCCACATGTAACCCCATTCATCCTGTCAAGATTATAGGTCTAAGAGTAGTGTGTGATGCTATTATGACTGCAGGGATTTGAGAGGACGTCTTTTGAGAAATTTTAGAGTGTTGTTATTGTTGTTGGCACTGTTGCAAAAAAGAAAGATCAATCTCTCCTCTTCCCTTGGATGTTTTTGTGTTCAAATATTGTGCATTGGACTAATGCAGCCATGGGGACAATGGCCAGAGAATGAAGACATGCCTGGGGAGGGGGAGCTGAGAGATGCAGTGATCCTGGCATCTTGACCATGATGTGGAATTACTGAACTTGCCCTGCCTCTGGTGTACTCTTGCTTAAGACATACTGAATTGGGGTTTCTTCTATTTAGACTAAAGTTACCCTAACTTGGGATGTCAACGTGGCTTAGTCAGTTAAATGCCTGCCTTTGGCTCAGGCCATGATCTCAGGGTCCATGTATGGAGTCCCACATGAGGCTCCCTGGTCAGTGGAGAGTCTGCATCTCCCTTTCCCTCTGTTTCTCCTCCCTCTACGGGCACTCATGCTCCCTCTTGCTATTTCTCAAAAGAAATAAATTCTATAAAAATAAATACAGAAATACATAAATGAATAAATAAAATTACCCTAACCTGTAATACCCTTCTTCCTGTTTTGCTTGACTTCTATTTTCAGTCATACAATTCTATTTTTCCTATTGTCAGGTGAATTCTTAATTAAGTTTATAGAAATCTATATATCACACACAATGATTTTTTTTAAATTTGAATAATTGGCAGTCTCACCATAAAAGCAGCAGAACATACACCTGGAAAAGATGAAAATACATACTTTTCAAGAAAATACACCAGTCAGTTTTCTTAGATTCCTTCCTCTCTTGTTTACATAAGCTGATATAAATGTAAGGCAAAATGTTTGATGTTTCTGACATCTCTACCACCTAAAAAGAAACTCTAAGAGGAAAGAACACACCAACTAAAGAGTCTATATATGCTAGCTCTCTTATTGGATTCTAAGTGTGTAAGGAGAGGGTTGGTTCAAAGTGAGTGGACAATGTTCACATGTATGGAACATAGATGTCTGCCATATTTAATTTTTTTAAAACTCTATATGTCTTTATCTCCCTTCTAAATGTGATGTTGTTGGAGGTAAAAGTAATACCTTATCCATTTTTTTTGCAACTCCAGTGCCCAAGAGATTTTTAGTACCTAGATAGTACCTACTAAGGATTTGTTAGATAGATGATTTATTGGATAAGTAAATGAATAAATAAAATAACAGATGAATAAACACATATTGCATTGACAATTCATATGTTAGGATTTAATATTTTATTTCATAACAGCATTTTCTATAGCTGAGTTGTAGGTTTCCAATAAATTTTAAGTTCTTTGATGGATGAGAAAATTTTATACTTTTTTTATATTATGCTTCTTTATCAGTCACTTAAGACAACTTATCAAGTTCTTAGTGTATATTAAATATCAGGCATGTGGGTGTTTCTTATTGATTATAAACTTTAAGGAAGCTGATAATTCTGTATTTATTAGTTTCACTAAATAAAAAATCTGCTGTGTTACCATGCTTATTTATTTAATAGATTTTTATTTTGTACCTGCTTTATACCAAGCACTGATCTGGATTCTGAAGACAAAATGATTAGCTAAATGTACAAGGTTCCTATTCTCAAGAAAACTACAATCTAGTGTGGTCAGACAGGTAACAGAAATAAATACAGAGGGTAATTTCAGATCATTTAGTTTCGAGTTCCTGATTGATAGAAGGGTAAAACCAAAAGTCTGACCAAGACAAGTGGTGTCTTGGGGTGTAGTGGAGGAATAAAACTTTGCACGTGAGTAAGTAAAGGAACTGAAGGACAGAGAGTAGGCAGGGATATCAATCTGGATGTTAAAGTCATCAGCAGTGATGAGAAGGAAGGAGGGGCAAAGATAATGAGCTAACATGAGAACTTCAATAAATGAAAGCAGTGATGGGCTGTTGGTGGATGCCAGAGACAATATGGTATTGGCATGTCTTGCATTTCAAGGGAGCTAGAATGTGTGAAGGAAATCTGTGAAGGACATGCTTTACAGTGGCCATGAAGACAAGACAAACCTTCTGCAGTCTTCTGGCCCAGAGGTCATTTGAGGGGAAGTAGCATTTTCAGGTGATAGTCTCCATTTTAGACAAGACAGAAAGAGAACAATTAAGGAGAGGTTGAGGATAGTAAAGAGCATGCAAGTGAAAAAGTATGAGTTCCAGAAGGCACACTGGGAAGACCTGGCAGGATGGGGGAGGGTCAACGGTTGGGTGAGTTTCACGGATGTTCAGCGTGGAGATGAATGCTCTGGTGATAGCAATGACATGGTGGTTGTGGCTTTCTGAAGGTGCCCTAGGACAACGGCCTGTGAGACAATTCTGAGCATAGTTTCTAGCAAGTGTGCCTGTCTTCGTATGCCGAAAGATCTGAGGAGTCCCGACCAACTGATTCAGATTTTGTATTCATAACTATAATCCCACGTTTAATGCAAATTCATCTCTGCTTTGTTGTGAAACAGAGTGGTGTGGTAGAAAGATTGCTATTGCAGAAGAATCCAGAAATTTGGATTCCAATTTTAGTTGGATGCACTTGTCACATCACTTAACTTCTCCGGGCCTCAATCTCTTCACCTGTAAAATGAGCAAGTTGGACTATCTCAGAGAGGAACCAACCTGGAAAATTGGTTGCCTCAGATTCTAAAGTAAATGCCTGTCTGAATCTATTTCTCCCCCCCAGAAAAGGTATATACTCATTATGAGTGCAGATTCAGCAGTTAGATAAAGCTGAATTTTTATCTGAGTCTATAATATTAGTTATGAGACCTAACTCTCTAAATTGTAAACTCTTAACTTTCTCATCTGGAAAGCAAGATATAATGACAGTCTCAATAGTTATTGTGAACAGTTAATGACATAATGCCTGAAAAATAGTAAGCCCTCGATATATTTTAGTTGTTTATTATTAAATGTGACTGATTCCTTTAAGTACTGAAAGAATATGACATTTTCCATATGTTTTAATTTCAGTAAAATGATGATTTGGTAAATGGCTTCTGGTACTTAGGATGCTTTCAGGTCAAGAGCCAGATCACATCTAAGTCAGATGAAAAACACTTTTCAGAGACATATGAAACTCATGACTGAAGCTAAGTCTTTTTTTTTTTTCCTGTTTGAGCTTTACTTTGTCTAATTAATCATATTAATTAGAAGTGTGAAAAAAAATTAGTTATCCCTAAACACTGATTTTTCCCCCTATTTTCTACATTTTGGGAATAAATTTCAACACTGCGCTTTCTGGAATTATCCATGGGAGAAAATACAATACATTTTTAACAATGCATATCCATGATTATAGGCCAAAATGCATCCTTCCAAAACTTTCTTTGGTTTGAACTTTGACTCTCCATAGGGAAACAACACCTATTACAGAGATAAACTTGGTAGGGCAGGTAGAAGGATAAAACATTCTTATATTAAAATGCGAGACTACACTAGTCATCAATGTCCAAGTCAGTGAAATAGGGCTCGTGATATTTTTCCTCCCACCCACTACTTACCCATCAATTCATATCTACCCCTATATATATTGGGAGTAATGAAATTTAATAAGCTTGAGAAGATTTGAGAGAGAAAAATAAAAATAAAACTTACCATAAAATTACCTAGGCCTACATGCGCTTGAAAAAAATAATCATCAAACCATTCTCTCTCTATATAGGTGATAGATAGAAAGATAGATAGATGACAGAGATATGGATACAGAGAGATATAAATAGATATCATATATATGTATCACACATAATATCCTTCATAGATATCATATACATGTCTCTTTTTTAACTAGTATTTTGATGTTTTAACTAAGGAATAAGAATAAAGGTGTATTTAGAGATTAAGAACTTGACTTAGTGTTGTGTTAAAAAGACCATGCCCTTGACATCTCTCCTTGATTGTCTGTTCATGCATAATCCTCCCACATTCATCTAGAAAGCCTTGTCTGCCCTGCCATAGCCTGTACCTGCTGAGATCTGTCTTCCAGCATGTGCTCACCACTCGACCAGAAGAAATAAAGGCCCATTGCTACTCCCATTCTAAATGAGTGGTTTTATATCACCAGGGGGACTCACGTGGATAGAGAAATGTGAGATATCATTGGATCAGGACATTGGCTGGCTGAACATTAATATCTTTGACTATGCTGAGCCATAGACAGAAAATTTAGAGGAAATGTTGCTCATTTGTTCATTTCTTCAATACACAATGGCTTTGGTGCTTCCGGTGGCTGTGACACCAGGAACATGGTTATGAACAATGTGACATGATCTTTGACCTTGGTATTTGTGACTTGTGAGGCTGTGATTTGGTTTTGGAAGATGGACTGTGGCGGGTGGGGTGGGGGAGAGTGGGGAAAGGAAGAGGGGCATTGGATATTGGAAATTAGGAGAACTAGGTGACTAGTTCCAGCTCTGCATTAAATAGCTCTATAAGCATATAAGCTGGGGCCATATATATTCGTTTTCTCATTAGTCTCTTAATCTATAGAAGGAAGGGGTTAAACTAGATAAAGTCTCTTAAAATTTCCAAAGTTCTATGAATCTCTGACTATTGCTATGTCTTGAGTAGCAATGAATGAATATATTACCAGTGTAGGTATTGTGTGTCTGCCTTCTCCTGCCTCTTGGGAGCAGTGAGTTCTTCCAGGTACATAAAAGGAGGAGGGCAGGAAGATGGAGTTTGGGAAACAATAACACCAAAGGCAGCTCCAGGAACACTAGCCTCTTGGGCCTGCCCTCAAAAGTCATGTTTAAGCCAAACAAAGGAGGAACATGGTAGTTCCGCTTTGATGAATATAGATGACATAGTTTAGGAAAAAAGAAAAACAGAGGCATTGTCAATATGCTGTGAAATATTAATGAATGTAATTTTGGAAATAAGATTTTTAAGTGGTGTTATACCCATCAAAGTTTTCCAATATCTAACCAACAGATAAGTCATTTGAAATAAAAGTTAAAAAGAGAAAAGGAAAACAGAGAAGCAAGCAAACAGTAGGAGAATAACATTATTTCATTACATAAATCAATACTTTGATTTCATTTTATTTGTTTCTTTTCAAAATTCATTCTCTTTGTGTGTGCTTATATGTATGTGTACGCGCCTTAGTTTTTAAAAAGCTCGCTCAAAAATTAAAATTGTGACATAGGGTTGCCTAAGCATTTAGGGATGAGGGTGATCAATGTCATAATCCCACACTTGCTCTACATTTTAAGGTCATTGATGGCCCTAAAGATGCATGCAGGCAAATGTGGTAAATAGGAAAGAGTCGCAAATCTCTACCTTTCAGGATATGCAGTTGACTTTCTTTTAAAAAACCAAATACAATGCACCATTAATGCTTTGTAAGCTATAGATAACACTCTCTTGTTTCTCTGGATTGATGCTCAATGTTTAAGTGTATCTTTTAAATGCAGATTCTGATTGAGTTGGTGTTGGATAGTTCCTAAGATTATGCATTATAAGCTATGTGATGGCAAAACTGCTGATCTGTGGGATACACTAAGTAATAAGGTTAGGTGGTCCTGTTGTTAGGTCCTGTTGTTAGGTGGACTTGCTTTAAGACACTTTATTTTTATTTTTTATTTTTTTGACATTGTAGATATTTATTTATTTTTATTTTTTTATAAACATATAATATATTTTTATCCCCAGGGGTACAGGTCTGTGAATTGCTAGGTTTACATACTTCACAGCACTCACCTTAGCACATACCCTCCCAAATGTCCATAACCCTAGCCCCCTCTCCCAAACCCCCTCCCCACAGCAACCCTCAGTTTGTTTTGTGAGATTACGAGTCACTTATGGTTTGTCTCCCTCCCAATCCCATCTTGTTTCAGTTATTCTTCTCCTATCCCCTTAACACCCCATGTTGTATCTCCACTTCCTCTTATCAGGGAGATCATATGATAGTTGTCTTTCTCCTATTGACTTATTTCACTAAGCATGATACCCTCTAGTTCCATCCACGTCATCGCAAATGGCAAGATTTCATTTCTTTTTGTTGGCTGCATAGTATTCCATTGTGTATATATACCACATCTTCTTTATCCATTCATCTGTTAATGGACATTTAGGTTCTAAATTGGCAAAGAAGAAGTCAAACTATCACTCTTCACAGATGATATGATACTATATGTGGAAAACCCAAAAGACTCCACTCCAAAACTGCTAGAACTTGTACAGGAATTCAGTAAAGTGTCAGGATATAAAATCAATGCACAGAAATCAGTTGCATTTCTCTATACCAACAACAAGACAGAAGAAAGAGAAATTAAGGAGTCAATCCCATTCACAATTGCACCCAAAACTATAAGATACCTAGGAATAAACCTAACCAAAGAGGCTAAGAATCTATATGCAGAAAACTATAAAGTACTCATGAAAGAAATTGAGGAAGACACAAAGAAACGTAAAAATGTTCCATGCTCCTGGATCGGAAGAATAAATATTGTGAAAATGTCTATGCTACCTAAAGCAATCTACACATTTAATACAATTCCTATCAAAGTACCATCCATCTTTTTTAAAGAAATGGAACAAATAATTCTAAAATTTATATGGAACCAGAAAAGACCTCAAATAGCCAAAGGGATATTGAAAAAGAAAGCCAAAGTTGGTGGCATCACAATTCCGGACTTCAAGCTCTATTACAAAGCTGTCATCATCAAGACAGCATGGTACTGGCACAAAAACAGACACATAGATCAATGGAACAGAATAGAAAGCCCAGAAATAGACCCTCTACTCTATGGTCAAATAATCTTCAACAAAGCAGGAAAGAATGTCCAATGGATAAAAGACAGCCTCTTCAATAAATGGCGTTGGGAAAATTGGACAGTCACATGCAGAAAAATGAAATGAGACCATCTCCTTATACCACACACGAAAATAGACTCAAAATGGATGAAGGACCTCAATGTGAGAAAGGAATCCATCAAAATCCTTGAGGAGAACACAGGCAGCAACCTCTTCGACCTCAGCCACAGCAACATCTTCCTAGGAACTTCGCCAAAGGCAAGGGAAGCAAGGGCAAAAATGAACTATTGGGATTTCATCAAGATCAAAACTTTTGCACAGCAAAGGAAATGTTTAACAAAACCAAAAGACAACTGACAGAATGGGAGAAGATATTTGCAAACGACATATCAGATAAAGGACTAGTGTCCAAAATCTATAAAGAACTTAGCAAACTCAACACCCAAAGAACAAATAATCCAATCAAGAAATGGGCAGAAGACATGAACAGACATTTCTGCAAAGAAGACGTCCAGATGGCCAACAGACACATGAAAAAGTGCTCTATATCACTTGGCATCAGGGAAATACAAATCAAAACCACAATGAAATATCACCTCATACCAGTCAGAATGGATAAAATGAACAAGTCAGGAAATGACAGATGCTGGCGACGATGTGGAGAAAGGGCAACCCTACTACACTGTTGGTGGGAGGGAAGCTAGTGCAACCACTCTGGAAAACAGCATGGAGGTTCCTCAAAGTGTTGAAAATAGAGCTACCCTATGACCCAGCAATTGCACTACTGGGTATTTACCCTAAAGATACAAACATAGTGATTCGAAGGGGCCAGTGCACCCGAATGTTTCTAGAAGCAATGTTTACAATAGCCAAACTATGGACAGAATTTAAGACACTTTCTTAATGCTTGCCAGGAGAATTTTTTTAAATTACACTTTTCTCATTTCTTCCAGGACCTTTTTGTGGAGGCCATGAAAAACAAGGCTTTACCCACCTCGAGTCTAGCCCTGACATAAGTGCAGCCATCTTGATGTTCCAGGTTATCACAAAATATTTCTCAGGTTCTGACCTACTCAGGTTAGCAGTTTAAACAGTCCCTCTCTCCTTTAATGATTGATTTAAACCCCTGGACTGGAAAAGGATTTTTTGTCAAATAGCAAAACAACTTATTTGAGCTTCATTTTCTTTTTGTAACACTAATCATGTTTTGCTATTTTCTCCCATGTCTCCTCACCTGACTTCAACTCCTTCGCAGTCATAATTTGCACAGATGATCCTTTCCACTTGGGAAGATCACCTGAGCAGCCTCCCCTGGACTCAGCTGCCTCTATCTTTCATAACTCCCCTACACACTTCCCAACTGACCAGTGTTGACCCGAGTACATAGGGACAACTCTATGCCCCTATTCAGCAGGAAGAAATTACAGAAAATGAGACCTTCCACCTTCAACAACCTTAAAGATATAAGGGTAAGAATTGTTCAGGGGGGAATGATGTGGGAAACAGAGGCAGAAGAAAATCATTAAAATTCCTTACCTACTGACAAGCCCTTGAAACAGACAGAGTAGTTCTCCCCTGGGGACTCAACTGCCCTTGTCTTGAGGTTTTGCTAAGGATAATCGTAGCCTGACTAATCCCCTAATCCAACAGGTCCAACCAGGATCCTGTAAGTATACTTAAATAATTCCTTTAGGAAACTTTATCTCTAAACCTCCAAGATAGTGTCAGCAATCATTCGCAAGCATATGACCACTGATATACAGCTAAAGGGTCTCATGAGAAGATTTTTATTACTGGTAACAAATAACCTTTCTCCCAACAATAGGTAGCCCCTCAAGGTCCTGGAGACCTTGCTTCTAAAATTTCTTAGAGACTTACATCATCCATAATCCCCTTTGTCCTCACCCACCACCGAGTCCACCCCTACTCTGCTTTAAAAACTCTGACTGTAATCTGATTCTGGGGTCCAAGCCCCTCCTCTGCTGTGTTGTATATACTTGGGCCCAAGCTTAAGCTTGTTAAATAAACCCTCGTGTGATTGCATTGGTTTTGGCTCCTTGGTGGTCTCTCGGATGCGAAAACTTGGGTACAACACTCATAAACTTCATAAAGAGGAATGTCTAATATCTAACCTGAAGTTTTCAGACTCAATTCAGGTCACATTTCTTCCCATGTCATTCTCAGTGAAGAATGGCTGGTTCTCTTCCTTTTTTTCCGGTTTAGATTGAGATTGCCATGTTTCTACCCTGCCCCCTTCTCTGCCAGGCTTATAGACCTCAAGCTTTCTTTCTTTCCAATACATTTCCAAATTGATTTAGAGAAATTTCCTTATTTTTTTTAATTTCCCAAGTTGTTTCTTTTTCACAGTTTATCCTTTGACTTCCTTGAATATAGGACATTCCACCAGTGCAGAGCTTCCCTGGTGGGCAGTAACACACTCATGCATCCCCAAGCAGCTACCACTTAGGGACAGATGCGTAAGAAGATACAGGGCTTCATTTATTTATTAAAGGCGCTGGGAAAATGCCTACATGGGAATGCACTGGGGTAGCATTCTCCAAGTGTTGAGAAGTCTGGCTTGGTTTGGGGGCTGCTGGTTGACTACTTTCTCTTCAAATGTAGTCATAGCTCCTGAAGGGAATCTTGGGTCCCCAAGCATGAAAGATGCAAAGAAATGGTGAATTGAAAGGCCCCTGTGGGTGCACGTCTAAGTTGACTGGCTGTGACTGTGACGGTGACATTCATTTCCTGCCTGCTGCCAGCATGGAAATCATGGCTAGACAGAGGAGCAGAAGTTAATTGCCCAAGGGAAAAGGTCCTTGCATTAATTGTCACGTCAAAGTTCACATTGCATTAAAGCTTTGAGCTCAGGTTTATCTGAGCAGCTGGGCTCAGAAGAGCCATGGAGTCTCCTGTGTACCTAAAGACTCTTCTCCAGAGAAATTTTCCACTTCCATTGAGACTCAAATGAAGTTTAGCTTGAACTTGAGTTTGAAAACTTCAGTATGTCCAGAAAGCCTGGAGAAGGAGGAAACAATTTGTCAGAGAATGTGCATATTGAGTGAAATGTACCAAGAGGGAGTAGCCTCTAGGACACAGAGGTGGGCTAAAGTGATTGAGAAATATGGTCCTGTGTTACAACGTAATTAACATATGCAAACGACAAGGATGGCAACAACACCCAGCAGGGCTTGAGAGCTGAAAGCTGCTGATAACAAAAACTTGGGAGGGGTAGAGAACAGTGATATTTTAGAAGCGCACAGCATACCTGGGCCATTCCCATCTTCCCTCCAATCCCTTCTTTACTTCAATATTACATTTACAAGGCAAATAGGTAAAGTGAGAAGTCACTGAAGTACGTGCTCAGGTTAATCATTTAAGAGCAATCATGTGATCTGGGAGAAATCACCTTGTAGTTTCAAGCCTCAGTTTCCCCATTGTTAAGATGGAAGCTGTATCACCCATCCTGCAACTTAGAAATTTCTTTTTAATTTTTAGTGTGAAGTGAAACATTGTATATAAAGCAATTTTTAACACCATTTGGATGGTAGGCACTCAAGAATTTTGGAAACCTGATACAACATCCTAAATCATTTCCTCTGAGTGCTTCTAATTTGAAGTTGTTTAACTGCATCTTGCTTTAGGTTTTCATATTTTGCTCTAAGTGTCTAAATGGTTTGTCTACCAAATAAAAAAGTCAAGTCCTTAAGGAATGATACTTTGCGGTCTGCTGCTTTAAATTTCTGTTAAAGACCCAAATCGGGTCTGTTCAATTCAGTTTACATTTATTGAGCTTCTGCTAGTATCAGGCATCCTGTTGGGCACTGTGAAGGGAGCAGCAATAAACAGGACATAGGAACTGTTACCAGGAAATAGAGTACTTATTAGAGAACTAGCTAATTATATGAAAAGAAGACAGTGACAAGCACCCAGAAAAGATGAGATTAATATCCAATGGGAGTGATGAAGAAGGGGAAACAAAACAAAACAAAAACAACACAACTCCTTCTCATGTGTTAAGGGATTGCTTTTGGAAGAGGTGATATTTATGGCAGACCTTAAAGGAAAGAAATGTTTCAGCCCATTTCAACATCCTGTCCTTCTGTAAGAGGTCAAAGGCAATAGCTCTGTGAATCATATTGAAGTGCTGGTAGTCAAAGGTGAAGCCAATTGGCAGCGTTAGGTCCTGGTTTCTATATCATCACAGTATGAAACAGTATTGGACACTTAGTCCATACCCTTGTTTGCAAGGAAGGCATTCAATCATCCAACACAATACACTCCGGTGTATTTTAAAACCAATTTCCTCTCACTGAGTGGAAGGTTACTACCTGCTAAACCCTTCATATCTGAAAAGAAAATCAGCTTTTATTATTTTTTTTCCATGTAGTTAATTACAATCCTCTTTCACCTAACTTGGGCTCTGAGAAACAAACTGAGGGTTTTGGATTCGAGGGAGTGGGGGGATGGGTGAGCCTGGTGGTGGGTATTTAGGAGGGCACGTATTGCATATATTCCATGGAGCACTGGGTGTGGTGCATAAATAATCTTGGAACACAGAAAAAATAAAATTAAATAAAATAAATACACTCTACTTTCCACTCATTATTTATCTTCCAGTGTCTTCCCTGCACCCCCTTAGCTCACTTAAATCTTCTATAAATTGAAACACATGAAACTGGAGTTGGGCACCAGGGAGGCCACAGCCAGGATTTAGAACATAGAGAGAGACTGACTTCCTTCAGTTTCACTCTACGCAAGGCCTACCCATTGTTCACCTGAGTGCAGCAAGTTAGCTAGCTACCTTAGCAAAGTATGACCCTATGGACGCACAATCAGTTTGCCTAATTCCAAGTTGTTTCATTGATAAAACTAAGGGATTGGGGTTGACGTTGGAGATTAAGAGTAATAACAAATGGCTTTTTAAGTGTTTCTCCAGGTCCCAAGATCTGTCTGAATGGATCTTCCAAGCTTCTGTGTCTTGTCTTGCCCCTCAGTGGTTGGGATGGCATTGGGCTATTGGTGTCAGAGCTAGCCAAGAAGCAATTTTTACCCTGCTTACATTCTGCAGGATTTCCCCCTCCCTGGTTAAATGTGTTTAACCTTTGGAATAAAGCAGTATGCTATTCAAACATCTCCTAATGAGGCTCTTAGACTTAGGGCTTTGAGATTTTATTCACCTGAGTGGTTTCCCTTAAGCCTGCAGAAAAGACAATTTCTAGGTTTAATACCATCTATTTTTTGTTAGGAAGCCAGAAACCAAGACGGTCAGTCAGTTAAGATGCAGTGATTGTGTTCATGCTTTAGCCCCATGAAAGCATGGACACGTTACCAACCATTCGGGCTTTGCTGGGCTGTAGCTTAGGCCAGTATCACTAACGGTATCACCAGCCTTTCAGAGTCTTTAAGAAGAACTATTTTCAGAATGTGCAGAGGGAAGAGGGAGGTTATTATCTCTGTTCATAGGTAATATCCATCATATTTATTATGCCTGTTACAGGAGTAGGGAAATCAACCACTGGAAATCAATCTTTCCTAAATCACTCCCTAGGAGCCTGGCTATATTTTAGGGTAAAGGCTAAGGGAGAAAAGCATTTGGGTATGTGTAAAATGTCCTAGGCTGGGAATCAAGAGACCTGATACTAATTAGCTAAATAAGGTCTAGTTGGGTCAGGTCATCCATTTGGGGTCTAAGTTTTCTTTCTATGAGAAGGCATATGAATCTCTCTTCTCCTTAACAATGAAGAATGCATGAGCATTATATGAGGCAAAAGATGAGGAAATGCTTTGGATAGAGAAGCACTATGAGAAAATAATGTGTTTCCTTATTCTCTGTTACCCTTATGGAGTGAATCAGACATATCCCTTCCTCACTTCCACACCCACATAAAGATGTTTTGGGTATGAAGATAACAGGTATACCTGGGGAACTCATAGTCTGGAAACAGAATCATGTTTAGAAAATCACCCAGCTGGGGATCCTGGGCTTGGGAGGGTCCAAGGACAGAATAAGTGCTTCTGTTAGCTCTCCACTTCTCAAGGGATGTTGTTAGGATTAGAGGCACAAGAAGAAATAATCATACCACATGCTTCAGCCAAAGGAGACTTGAAGAGGTGAAAGTCTCTAGAATAAACCACATGGTCATGAAAAGAGCAGGGGGCTTCTGTTTGAGGGGACTGAGGCAAAAAGGTGATAGAATTGCAGTTCAGTTTAGTGAGTACGAAGGATAAAGTTCCCCATCCCTAATTTGACAAAGAATTGAACACTAACCAGGGATAGTCTTCAGCCTTACCCTTATTTGGAGTATAATCAATGTTTCTTATGGATTGAGAATTCCTGGTCCTGGTTTCAGAAACCCCTGCAGAGTTTGGTTTGACAGCTGGGCTTGTTAAATCCTACTGAGGCATATTCAACACACACGCACACACAGCCAGCTAAGTGTTCCCTGGATCTCAGAGGCAAGACTCTGCTTTGGTTCTGGCTTCCCTTGGATTGCAGTCCCCCTCTGCAGAGGTCCTGGTTGAACACTGGATCTTTTCATACTACAGAATTCAGAAGAATAGGGAATGGGCTTAGGGTAGAATAAGGAATAGAGCCTGGGCTTTGGAGTCAGGCAAATATGGGATCAAATAGTTTTTCCAATTATATAGTGAACTACTCATTCTCTCTGTGCCTCAAAGTCTCTCTCTCTTGGCAATAATCTTATCTTTCCACTATGGTCATTGTGAGGATGGAGGGCACCCTGACATACATTCCAGCACAAGTAGGAGGTTTTGAGTGATAGTTCACTTCTCCCTCATGCAATATTTATGACTGTTTGGGACACAGAAGGCACCTTGCTAGTGGGAACAATGGTTATAGCTACATCTGCACAGTTTAAAGACAGAACATAATGTGTGCTTAATAAAATGATAACTTGGGATATTCCTAAAGGGGCAGAACCCTGAATTTTCTGTACATGGGTAGTATATTGGTAAGTGACTTTTGGGAATCCACAACTTTGTGTTTTTGTTTTTGTTCCTTTTTTGCTTGCTTGCTTCTTTATTTTTCCAGCTGCTAAAATAAAGATGATATTGGCATTATTATTTGGAATACATTGTTCACTGTGGCAGGTACCTCCCAAGCATCTAAGTAGCCCCAGATCTTTCAGGAAATTGTATATTTAATCAGCCCCAAGCTATTTTTAGATGAATTAGAATATAAACAGTTAAGGTAACCGCTTAAACTGAGAATTATATTATACCTTTCTGGCATAATCCCCCCATTTTTAAATGAGGAAAAGGTGGTAATAAACTGGATCTGTAGTCCTTGTGCTGACACAGGGGTGGGAAGGAGTGTTACTGTATGGCTTACCATTATGACTATATCCCAAAATTCATCTTTTCATGCAACCCCTTCTCATTCCTGATTTGGTTCTGCCCTCTTACTACCTGGATGATTCCTTCTCAACCCTGCCACCAGTCACCTGTACTCACTCCTTCATCCTTTGTGGATGAACAAACTCTGGGGGACTTAAATGCCTAGTTCCGTAAAGGTTGGGGTCCTTCAACTAGGCAAAGCCAAAGGTGTCTATCAACTTTCAAAGGATAAATTAGTATAAATAACAAGAACCAGCACAGGTGACTCTCACATAAGTTAATGAGGTAGCTTGAGGAGTAGAAAGAAGTTTTCTAGCCCTGGTCAGACTTAAATTTAAATTCTCTTTCTTCCAGTTAATGGTTGTGTGGCTTTGGGCAAGTCACTGAAGCCTTTGACAGTTTTTTTATTTAAATTTTAATGTGGAGATCAAAACAGTAACATGATTATGATGGAATATCTATATATATTGTCATTGTAGTACCCCTCACAGCAAGACTTTGATATATCTTGGTTTTTCTCTTTATTAACTAATGCAATTAATACTTTTTGTGACATGTGAGTATCTGTTGCTGGCATTTGGAATGGAAAGTTGACATGGTAGAAGTTCTATGAAGGAAGAAGAGTTTTAATGATGGTAGAGTCTAAGAAATCTCCATAGATTCCAGGAGGGAGATGAGGAGAGCAATAATGCATTGGAAGGCTGATATGGGAGGACAGTTTCCACTGAAAGTTAAAGAAGGAATGGTGTTCATGTGAAATTCAGTGAATGTGTGGGTTTCCAGGACTGGAAAGTCCTGCTGATGGCACTGAACCTTTGTCACCTTCCAGACTTAAAGTCCTAAGAAAGTAAGGACTCACATTTGTAAGACACAGATGTGAAGTAAGACCCTATAAGATGTCCATTCTGGCTTTCAAAAGGCAGGCTGGGGTGGGCTGCAGAGACCTCCTGGGATGATACACAGTTCCAAATCTTGGATTTCCCATGTCAGATTCTCTAAGAGGTGGTAGGTAGATAGGGGTTGGAAGGACAAATGGAAATTAGAACTGATAAGGCTTCAACAAAAGCTCACCTTACTATAGGTCCCAGTATCCTAGCAAGTTCTCTGATGTTCCCAGACACAAGCACAAGTTGTCTCTGCATACTTCTGAGGAATCAGGAAGTTCTCCACTGTACCTTGAGAATTTGGAAAATTTGCATAGCTTCCAATAATAAATCTTCTTAACAATAAGATAAATGCCCCTTAGAGATAGTTATCCCTAGGTGCAAATCCCAGTTCTACTGTTTTCCAGCTGTGTGACCTTATACAAGTTTATTTAAATTCTCTTTTTTAAGATTTTATGTATTTATTTGAGAGAGAGAGAGAGAGAAAACAAGCATGGGGAAAGGGAGGGACAGACAGACAGACAGAGAGGCAGACTTTCCCTGACCCCGAGCTTGATCCCAGGATCCTGGGATCATGATGTGAGCCAAAGGCAGACGGTTAACTGACTGAGCCACTCAGGCATTCAGGTTTCTTTAAGTTCTTACAGACTCCTCTTCTCCCCATAAACTTGAGATAATGATAAACAATACATTGGGTTTTTTGAGAAACAAAAATAAAGAAGATAATATCTTTACTGTGCTCTGGTGCCTGACACTCAATACACAGAAGATGTTGTGATTATTGTTAATTTGTTATTAGAATTCTCTTTAGTCTGGATCTAGTAAGGAACCAACCCACTGTAGAGATTAAACCTATTAAAGAGAACCAGAAACTGAGTGGTATAATGGGGAAGGAGAAAGTAAGCCTTAGGACAGTTGAGTGGAATAAGTTAGTCGACTGGTAGAGTTGGTGAAAGCCCTTAATGCTAAAAAGAAGGGATTAAATCCTAATGTATTTGGTAGGAAGTGGCACAATGAGGCTTGGAGTTGGGATAAAAGGAAGAGATATCTTTAAAACCACTGAGCAATGAAAGCTTTAACATTTCCTACCTTCCTAGTCTCAGTGGAATTTGGAGAATTAATGAACTAATATCTACAAAGTACTTAGAGACTATCAAATGAAAGAAATATAGAAATCCCAAGTAGTATTATAATTTTATTAAACATTTATTGAACATGGTACAGAATATATAGGTAACTATACTTTCCACCCAGAGGGTTGAGAATATAATTGCAGTGTTTTCATTAATTATCTTGAGGGCAGAGGGAATTCTAGCTGAACAATAAGGTTTGAAATATCTCTGAAGAATTCAGATGTACACATCTGGTCACCATAATTTGCTTCCCAAATTTCTAGAACACAATTGTAGTGTTGTCATTATATAACACTCATATAGATACTGATGTTCATGATGATAATGAAAATAATATCGATTCTCATAATAAAAGCCAAAGAAATAATATGAAAGACATTTTGATAGTATTCTATATATGTTTTCTGTAAATTTGATAATGAATCCTGAAAGAGAGGATAAATATCTCCATTACATGGTTGAGTAAGTTGAAGCTTAGGGAAGTCATTTTATATAACATGGCTCAGAGTGATGTATTTGACCTTGTATGCCAGCAAAGACTTACTTCTGTACCATGGTTTTTCTATCATCATTTAAGAGAGTTGGGTATTCTGGGACTGTAAGAGTAATAGGACTCAGGATCTTAAGCTAAACATTCTTGACATAGACTCCATAGACCCTCTCTAAAGTGTTCATGGAATTCTATGAAATTTTTTACAGACTTGTATATGTAATGTGCTTTTGCACATTTCTGGAGAGTAGCTCTAGAAAATTCATCAGGTTCTTGAAGGATTTTATAATCCAAGTAAGAGTAAGAACAACTGTGCCCATCTTGGGTCGACTCTAGATAGTAGACAGGGTCTAGAAACATGCTTAGTGGGAATCTAATCTTCAACTACTTAATTCAAAACCACAGACTCAGGCTTATGTGTGTGTGTATGGAGGGAGGTGCCAAAAGTGGATATGTGTGGCAGATTCAGGATCTGTTTTGTACTTTTTCTTGATTGACTTCTATGTTCCCTTTCTTTCAGTCTTCTGTTGTGAACCAGGGATCTTGGAGAAACTACAAAAGTCTGTACGCAGCCTAGACCCCGACCCGTCTTAAATGATAGCCCTTCTGTTATATGTCTCTTAGTTCTCACAGAAGAGTTAATTATACCTTTATTTGTGTACATCTCAATACAAAGCCCTGTTCAAAACATTATGTTGGGGGCACCTGAGTGGCTCAGTGGTTTAAGCCTCTGCCTTCAGCTCAGGTCATGATCTCAGGGTCCTGGGATAGAGCCACACATCGGACTCTCTGCTCAGCAGGGAGCCTGCTTCCCCCTCTCTCTCTGCCTGCCTCTTTGCCTTACTTGTATTTCTCTTTCTTTCTCTGTCAAATAAATAAATAAAATCTTAAAAACATAACAAAACATTATGCTGCATAATAATTACTTGTTTATGTATTCATTCCTTTCATCAGACTTTGCATTTCCCTCAGGTTAGAACTATATAATATTCATATTTTTATTTATTCTAGGCGTTACGTATGGCTTAGTGCCTAGAATATAGTCAGTACTCAATGAAAACGTAAGAAGTAAGCAATATATTGAAGAACGAGACAGATAGATGGATGACTAACAAGTGGATATGTTTGTTATAGTCTTGAAAGTGAGGATATTGAAGGATATGTATTAGTACATAAGGATTCACTAATTTTAGGCTAGCTTATACACAGAGCTATGTTAGTAAAAATGGTGATGAGTACGGGAAGGGGATCACTCATGGATTCATGCTTCTCTTACACTGATGGGTATAGAAGGATGATTTGGCATAATAGAATTTTGCAAAGGGTATAACTTTTCTATTTAGGAGAATAAAGTTAGGTGATTGGAAAGCCATATAGCATCCTGCAAAGCTTATGTCAGTTTTCCAGCCCTCTGCAAAAGGCATGCTATAGCTGACTTTCCAGCTCCTCCTGCCTTATGTAATTTGGCTTAATAGAGAGTGAAAGCTTTTCATGCTCACAAAAGCCTAATATTAGCAGCATCTCAGTAATGTATTCAAGTTGCCACCTACCCATATGGGCTACATATCCTTGGAGGAGCCAAATAGGACAAGAGAATTCTTGCTATTTCAGAGTACCTTTGACAGTGAAGAGGATAATCATTTTAAACAATCTATCAGGCTTACACTGAGTAAAAATTCCTGGTTTGTTGGCCTGGCTAATCTTCCTGGCTGGCCTGAGCTATCTGCATTTGAACATAAAATGTTGTTATCTCTTATCCCATCTATTCTTTTATTGTGGTGAGCAATGGGTCTGTACCCACTACTGGAACCAGTCCTGATGATATCGTCATTACCATGGGAACACTGTCCTTTTGCAAAGATGAGAGTTCAGCCCACCCTAAAAAAGTCAGAGAGTCCAAGGGCTCTCTTGAAGTATAATCAGAATTCTCTAGTGGGATTTAGGTATAATCTGTGAGGAGAGTCATGAAAGAATAAATATTTCTGAATTTTACTGAAAGTCTCCTGAATTCCAAGACTTAAAAAAGAAAATCCTATCTTCAAATAAAGAGATAAAGGAAGTATCCTTTTGCTGAGGTAGTTGGATATTTACCCAGTAGGGATGATCAGTGTTTTTGTACTTTCTAGGGTACACTAGAATATCCTCCCAACCCTCCAGTAAGACTTGTTCCCTGGCATCTCAGGAGAATAAAACCCTACGACAAAGAAAAGTTGTCTGGGATGTTTTGGTATAACTCCCTTGATCCTTCAGGCTATAAAAAAGAGTTATACCTTTGCTGCTTTTTGGTAAACCATACTGACTTCATGAATATGTGGTTCATTTTCTTTCCCCATTTGTCCAGCAAGGATTATGGTAAGAAAGTTCTGAGATTTTCATCTAGGAAAAAAAAATGTGGCATGAGAAGTTTACACTTCAGTTCCTAAATGGACATATTACACATTCCTGGAATCCAGTGGCCTCTATAGAAACCCCTGTCTGTGTCAACACTGAGGATACAAAGATAATTACTTTTTTAAAAGGCATTAGGCTATCACTAAAGTTACACATTTGTGGGAAGACTAATTGTCCTGCTTTTTTTCTGTACTATCAGAAGCCATGGCTAAGCCCATGGGGGCCTGTCAGTATTGATGTCACATTTTTTGGTTTGTTTTTGCTTTTTGCTTTTTGTTTTCTATTCCATGGAATTTCCTGGCCAGTGGTTTCAATACCTAAATAGAGTCCTGCCAGAGCAGTCCAAGTCCTTGGATGGGTAGATCCAGTGGCTCTGTTACAGAAGCCAAAGAAGGCAGGACAAAAGGACTCAACCCACACCTTCTAGGTGAGGGAATCCTGTTTCTGAGCCAAGGATCAGGAAAGTCTGGCAGTTTGAGGAAATAAAGGCACTTTTAAAGATAAACACATCATTCCCCTCTTGTGTCTGAGAACAATGCCCCCCCCCCCCCAGACTCAGGCTCTGAGAAGTGCAGTCACTTACTTAGACACGTAGAACTGATGGGTTTGAAATTGGATTTAACTCTGTACTGTAAGACCCAGGCTATAAAATTTCTGTCGTTTTTAACAAAAAGACTAGAAGCTGTTTAGAGTAGTTCTTGAATTTTATGCAGACCTCATTCAGGTCTGTGCGTTGCTTACTACAGCCCCTTAACCTGCTATCCCATCCTCACCCTGAGCTGTTCTTTTACCTTCTTAAAGAGCATGACAACGTCAGCAAAGCAAAAGTTCATCTTTTCCTTTGCCAACATTAGTAAGAAAGAGTCAAGAACAGTCAAGATATACCCAGCAAACTCAATCCTAAGAAAACGAAAACTTAACTTCTACAGTGAGTCCAGGCTCAATTTTTAAAATCAACTCATTTGGGGAAGCTTTTGAAATTTTGCACTTACTTGAAAATTATAGGAAATTGAATTAAGAGGCTCTTTGACCCTCTGCTAGCTGGGATATAGATCAGGGCTCAGACTGGCTGCTGCCTTATGTTGGCAAAGTAATTTGGGCTATTCATCCACAACCTGCCTTTTGATCTGTAACACAGAAGTAAGAACTCATGATTGGTTTAGTCTCATTGATTGGGTGCTCAAGTACATGTGGGAACTTGAATGCTGCGATACTGCAGACACAGTTCAATACCCAGTCCACAGGGTTGCTAAAAAATAATTCTTCCAAGATGCAAACCTGGTTATCACCCCCATTCCCCATCCCCCACCCTAACACCCATTAGTGACTTTCCTTTCCCATCAGAACAATGCCAAAGCCTTCTTTCTGACATTTAGGCCAGCTAAGATCTGGCCCCTCTTCAGACCCATCTCCTACCCTCCCGACTATATAGACCAGCACGTCAATGTAGTTCTTGTGCAGATGCTAGATGCTCCATCTGGAACTTTGTCCTTCTAACCCCACCACATCCAAGGTCAGCACTTCCAGGAAACCTTCTTATCTGCTCTAGACTATGTTAGGGCTTCTCTTGTGCTTTCTTAGCAGTTAATATACTATCCTCATTATGCTGTATCGTGGTGAGTGATTTTCTTATGCACACGACCATCTTTCCGGGAGCTTTTTGAGAACAGGAACTGCCCTATGCAATTACATGTTCCACACATCGAACTTGGTATGTAGTAAAACATTAAATGGATGCCAGTATCTGTGCTTTAAAAGGAGATTAGGGGGGTGCCTGGGTGGCTCAGTGGGTTGGGCCATGCCTTTGGCTCGGGTCATGATCTCAGGGCCCTGGGATCTAGTCACTTATCGGGCTCTCTGCTCAGTGGGGAGCCTGCTTCCCTCTCTTTCTCTCTCCGCCTTTCTCTCCAACTACTTGTGATCTCTCTTTGTCAAATAAATAAATAAACTCTTTAAAAATAAAATAAAATAAAAGGAGATTAGGGATGCAAAATAGATGACATGATTTACTTGTCACAATATCCCAATTTTTCATCTCAATTTTTGAAATCTAAGTTATCTATACACCAAACAAACACATGTACATTTACACCAGGTATGTTTTGTGACTCTTGAAATCTCTAATTTGGGATTTGTGGTTCAACGGAGTACAAACTGAATTCCCAGGTGCTGAACTATGGATGTGGGTGAATAGGAAAGAAGGGCACCTGAGTACAAACTACAAGGTAGCAGGTAAAACTCAAAAGGTTTCAGCTGGGGAGCTGATTGGTGGGGACTGATCTCTAAGTCCAAGATACCAGTTCAATGCCAGTATCAACATGTTAGTGAATAATAGCAGGAGATACACTTTTCTGAGAAAATGCCTGTATAGAAAAACTCAGCATAGAGAGAAACTTGGCAGACTGTAGAAATCTTCAGAAAAGCTATAGCTATTTATGGCAAACTTTACCTTCCCAAAATAATTAATTGATTTGCCCATAAATGAGTTCCTTTTTTTAGACTTTTATTCAGTCCTTCAGCATACCTCTATCCTTCCAGATACCTAAAAATACAAAACTTGAAGACTTTGGAGCATTTTATGTTCTTTTATTTCTAATCATTGTTGGTAATAAAAATAATAATGGTAATAATAATAGTGGTAGTAGTAAGTAGTATTTATTGATACTTACTATGTTCCTGGCACCATTTAGGGTTTCACTTATTTGGGATACACAACAACCCATTTGAGATTGATAGTCCCATTTTTATTTATTTATTATTTTAAGTTCTCATGTGAATTTCAGTTAGTTAACACAGTGTTATATTAGTTTCAGATGTACAATATAGTGATTTAACACTTCCATACATCATCCGGTGCTCCTCATTTGACAAGTGCACTCCTTAATCCCCATCACCTATTTCACCCATCTCCCCACCCACCTCCCCTCTGGCCACCATCCGTTTGTTCTCTGTAGTTAAGACTCTGTTTTCCTTACACCACCCACAAAGATAAACTCTAAATGGATGAAAGACCTCAATGTGAGATAGGAATCCATCAAAATCCTAGAGGAGAACATAGGAGTAACCTCTTCAACATAGGCCACTGCAACTTCTTTCAAGACACATCTCCAAAGGCAAGGGAAACAAAAGCAAAAACTGAACTTTGGGGACTTCATCAAGATAAAAAACTTCTGCCCAATAAAGGAAAGAGTCAACAAAACAAAAAGGCAATCCACAAAATGGGAAGGTATTTGTAAATGGCAATATGGGTAAAGGGTTGATATCCAAGACTATCAAGAACTTCTCAAACTCAACACCAAAAAACAAATAGTCAAGTCAAAAAATGGACAGAAGACATGAACAGCCACTTCTCTAAAAAAGATATACAATTGGCTAAGAGACACACGAAAAAATGTTTAACATCATTAACCATCAGGGAAATTCAAATCAAAACCACATTGTGATATAACCTTACACCAGTTAGAATAGCAAAAATTGACAAGAAGCAACAAATGTTGGAAAGGAAATGGAGAAAGGGGAATCCTTTCTGTTGGTGGGAATACAAGTTTGTATAGCCACTTTGGAAAACAGTGTCCTCAAAAAGTTAAAAATACAGCTACCCTATGACTCAGCAATTGCCCTACTTGGTATTTACACCAAAGATACTGATCTAGTGAGAAGAAGGGCCACAAGCACCCCAATGTTCATATCAGCAATGTCCACAGTAGCCAAACTGTGGAAGAAGAGTTGCCCTTCAACAGATGAATGGATAAAGAAGATGTGGTGCATATACACAATGGAATGTTGTTACTCAGCTATCAGAAATGATGAATACTCAACATTTGCATTAAAATGGATTGCATTAAACTGGAGGGGATTATACGAAATGAAATAAGTCAAGGAGAGAAAGAATTATCATATGGTTTCACTTATTTGTGGAACATAAGTAATAGCATGGAGGGCATTTGGAGAAGGAAGGGGAAAATGAAGGGGGTGGAAATCTGAGTGGGAAATGAACCATGAAAGACTATGGACTATGGGAAACAAACTGAGGGTTTCAAAGGGGAGGAGAGTTGGGGGATGTGTTAGCCCTGTGATGGGTATTAAGGAGGGCATGTATTGCATGGAGTACTTTAAATTCTACTAAAATTCCAGTTGTTCTTCAAAATCTATGTCCTTTGAAAATTATCATCCTTGAGCATAATAGTGGCCTTCTGAATCTAAATATCTCCAGACATCCTCCCTAAAACCTAGAATTTCAACAAGGGGCAGAAAGGAAACACATGATCCACACATTCGGCATTTTCTTTTAAAGTTTTTATTTATTTATTTGACAGAGAGTGAGAGAGAGATTACAAGTAGGCAGAAAGACAGGCAGAGAGAGGGTGAAATCAGGCTCCCTGCTGACGATATTTTTTAGGAGACAGAAAATTCAAATTGCTTTTTGATGGAGAAATTAACATGAAGTTGCAAGAGTTTTTGACAAAGCCATAACCTGTGAAAATGAAAGGTGGGAAGAGAGAGGCTTAAGAGACTGCATGGAAAAGATATGAGCAGAATGGAAGACATAAATGAATCACCTCAGAAAGAAAAAGTTCAACAATCAGTGCAAAATAAATAAATGTTCATTAATTAATTCTGGAATGTGGTGAACATGGTTGTTCACAATATTGGCTATAAGGAGGTTGCTTACTTATTATTGGAACCAGAAGTGGTGCCTCCTTAGTGAAGTTGCTTATTTGAGTGAAAAAGATGAAAAGTAGTGATGCTCCTTAGAAAATCAAAAGAAGGACGTAAGAGGGGGAGGGTTGTTGTTAGGAATCGTAAATAAGCAAATGAGAAACCAGGTATGCAAAATCACTTTTTATTTCTCCCTCCACCTCCTAGGCATCATGTATCAAATTAACTGGACTTCAGGATGACAGCAGAGGAGAGCAGTCTTAAATTAGAAACCTCCAAAAAGGTTTTTCTTTTCTGGAATAAGAAAAAAAAAAAAAAAAGATAAAATAAACTCCAACAAGGTCACTGTGAAATATGGAGACAGAAAATATGAATAAGAACATCTTGCTTGATTAAAATGCTCCTCCCTAAATTAAAAAAAAAAAAGACAGAAGAAAATGGTTGTGCAATTATCCAAATTAAAGTAAATATTCTGAGAAAAATTATTGGGAGATTTTAGAAAATAAACACACAGTTAGAATTAGAAATGCAAATCTCACTACTCCTGAAACTAATATTACACTATGTGTTAACTAACTGGAATTTAAATAAAAACTTGAAAAAGCAAGCAAGCAAGCAAGCAAGCAAGAAAGAAAGAAAGAGGAGAGAAAGAAGGAAAGGAAAAGGAAGGGAGGGGAAGGTAAGAGAAGGGAATGGAAGGAAAGGGAAGAAAAGGAGAAGAAAAGAAAGAAGTAAGGAAGGAAAGGAAGGCAGGCAGGCAAAAAGAAAGGAAAATCTCAGCACAAATGGACCAAAAAGAAAACCAAGAAGTTAGGAGAGGGGAGGGAATGAGACTATAATAAGAGGTGGGGAGAGAGGAGGAAATGCATTAAACTAAGGAGAAAAAAATTGAAGACAAAAATAAAATCATCTCATAAGTGGGGAACAAATTACAATATGCACAAGAGTGAATATGTAAATGAAAATTTCATGGGGGATAGTGAAGAGACATGTAAACAGAAGATTGTAAATGAAGAAAGAAAAGGATCAGAGAGAAAGAGATAATGAAAGCTAAGCAAGGAAAGTCTAACAAACATATAATTGGTGACTCCGGAAAAGTCAAAGCAAACCATTAGAAAAAAATGTTTTAAAATTATAATCCAAGACATAGAAATAAATTGCATTTAAAGATTTAAAGGTCCCATGTATACCTGATAAATTTGATCTAGACAATGAACTCTGAGAAAATCTTGCAAAACTGGCCTTAATTGGAAAAAAAAAAGCCATGTAATTCCCACACAAAAAGATGAATTCTTTATGAAGATAAAAGGAAAAAATAACACAGTCACCAGACTTCTCAAAAGCAACACAGACAGCAGTGAAGGAGCTTTTTAAAGAAACTCAAAGAAAAAGTAGTGTCAAGATATTTTTTATCCAGCCAAGTGGGCCTTTGTATATATATGCTACAAAAAGCAGATTTGAGAATACAGTAATTCTATCAAAGAACTCCATCTCAGAATTCTCAGAATTCTACTGAAGTGTGAACTTCATCCAAACAGAAGATAACCAAGCAGGGGCACCTGAGTGACACAGTCGGTTAAGCATCCAACTCTTGGTTTTGGTTCAGATCATGAGCTCAAGGTCATGATCTCAGGCTCCCTGCTGAGATTCTCTC
Source organism: Mustela nigripes (assembly GCF_022355385.1). Classification (NCBI taxonomy): domain Eukaryota; kingdom Metazoa; phylum Chordata; class Mammalia; order Carnivora; family Mustelidae; genus Mustela; species Mustela nigripes. Next base: position 82,487,266 of record NC_081557.1, on the reverse strand, counting down.
TCTCTGTCTCCTTCTGCCCCTTCCCCTACCACTTGTACACATGTTCTCTCTCTAAAATAAATAAATCTCAAAAAAAAAGATAACCAGGTAAACTTCAAGATATTATTCATAGTAATGTGCATGTATGCATGTGCATATACATGTGTATATCAATATTATATATTTATTATATATCATATATACACATAGATATTATATATATTAATTGTTCTGTATTATATATTATATGTTAGTGTGTATATGCACATATGTTGTATAAATTACACAGTCACATACAGTACTGTAGAGGTAGGAAGACTATAACAGTGTAGAGTTATGAGTGGAATAGTAGTAGGTAAATGTTATCTTCTCTGAGAAAGATAAAAAGATACAACTAAAAACAACTAGGCGAAAAAAAAGAGAAAGGAAAAAATGGAATAACATCATTGACTGCTATAAGATTAATAGGTACAAGTCAAAACTTCTGTTTACAACCAAATAGTAAAAGATTAAAACCAGACTGTAAAAAATTAAGAAAAAATAAGATTAGAGATAGGATTAAGGGGAAGAATACAAATGTAACCACTGGAAGAAAAAATACACACTTAAGATACATATATATATATATGTATGTATGTGTGTGTGTGTGTATGTGTGTGTGTGTGTGTGTATATTATTATTTTTTTAATATTTTATCACAAGTAGGCAGAAAGGCAGGCAGAGAGAGAGAATGGAAGAGAAGCAGGCTCCCTCCTAAGCAGAGAGCCCAATTCAGGGCTCAATCCCAGGGCCCTGGGATCATGACCTGAGCCAAAGGAAGAGGCTTTAACCCACTGAGCCACCCAAGCACCCCTAAAATATATTTTCAAATAGCAAGAAGAAAAACTCAATAGAAAAAGAAACAATGTAAATGTAATCAGTAGTCATTTTTATTTTTATTTTTTTAAAGATTGTATTTATTTATTTATTTGTCAGAGGAAGAGAGGGCACAAGCAGGAGGAGCAGCAAGCAGAGGAAGAAGCAGGCTCCCCACTGAACAAGGAGCCCCATGTGGGACTCAATTACAGGACTCTGGGATCATGACCTGAGCTGAAGGCAGATGCTTAATGGACTAAGACACCCAGGTGTTCCCATAACATAAATTAAATGGCCATTCTGAGGTCAAACATAGCAACCCTATGATACAGGTAAAAGGTTTTAATTCACTTACTCCTGTATACTGAACGTTTATGCACCTCAAGAAAACCTCATTGAAATCTAATTTCCAACGTGATGGTATTTGAATACAGGACATCAGGAGGTGACTAAGTCATGAGGCTAGAGCCCTCATTAATGGGATTTGTGTCCTTATGAGAGTCTCCAGAGAGCTCCCTCTGTAAGGAGACAGGTATCTATGAGCTAGGAAATGGCCCTCACCAGACATTCTTTCTTTCAGGGCTTTGATCTCAGACTTCAGCCTCTACAACTGTGAGAAATAAATTTATGTTGCTTATAAGCCACCTAGTCTATGGTATTCCATTATAATAGTTTGAACAAAGTTACCTACTTAAATAAAGTAGATTTTCAAATTGGCTAATGACACAAAACCCAATTATTCTCTATACAGGAAATATACCCAAAATGTAAATGTCTGGAACGCTAAAAAGAAAATGTGGCAAATATGTACTAGGCAAAGGAAAACAAAATGAATACAGAAAAGACCATCTTGATATCAGACAGAATTGAATTTAGGCAAAAGTATAAAAGAAAACTTCAATGTTGTAATGTTGAAAGTTGCAGCTCACAATAAATATTTGACAGTTATAATTATGTCTGCACCAAAAAATAGAAAATAATCTATATAAAACATAAAGAAATTGCAAGGAGAAACTGATTAAAAATAATAATAAGATACATCACTCTCAAATGATGTCAGTGAAAAAATAATGATTAGAAGATTTAAAGAACATAATAAAATACCAATAAGATAGATTACATATAAATATGAACATATTTATATTTTAAATATATAAAAATATATAAATACATTTATATACATAAGTAAATCACTCTGATGGGAGAGAATATGCCTTCTTCCCAAATATATATGGATCATTCATAAGAAAATTGATCATATATAGGATCATGAACAAAAGCACTGTAAATTTGATAGATTAGAGATATTAGGAAAATATTTTTATTAGAATCCAAGCCAAACACAAAATTCATTCATTAAAAATTTTTGAAATAAAAATGATATCCACTTTGAAAACATCAAATAAAATTAAACTTTTTTATCAAACTTTTTGTTTTTTTTAAGATTTTACTTATTTATGTGACACACAGAGAGACAATGAGATCAGGAACACAAGTGGGGGTCGGGGTGGGAGAGAGAGAAGCAGGCTTCCCGTTGAACAGAGAGCCTGATGCGGGGCTTGATCCCAGGACTCTGGGATCATGACCTGAGCCAAAGGAAGATGCTTAACGACTGACCCACCCAGGCACCTTATCAAACTTTTGAGTGCTTTCACTTTGCGAGCAAAGTAAGCGAATTTACAAAAAAACAGTGATCATGAAAATAGTACATAACAGAATATATGGGATACCCAGGGCAACCCTTAAGAAAATAAATATAAGAAAAAAGAAGGGAATTAAAATGGTACACAAGTTATATCTAATAAGAACAAAAAGGCAGTGATGATGAAACAAGACATTTTCCTTCATCCTCCAGCTGTGGAAGCTGCAGCCGACGCTGAGTCCCTGAGCTCCTGAGCGAGTTGAGGGGACTCAGCATCAAGCAGAGTAGCAGCCTCCCCTCTCAGGAAACCACTGGGTTTCCCCTGGCCTTATCTTCCCATGGCCACCTGTGGACAGAGCCATGCGTGGCCAATATGTTTCCACCATATGCTGACCTTGGAAAGACACCAGGGATATTTCCAGCAGAGATTTTATTTCGGGTTGGTGAAACTGGGTGTGAAAACAAAGTCATGCAGTGGTGTGGGATTCTCAATATCTGGTTCATCTCATACAGACACTGGTAAAGTTCGTGGAAGAGCAGGGACCAAATATAAATGGTATGGGTCTTGTCGGAATTCCACAGAAAATGGAACACAGATAACTCTATGGGAACATAGTTTGCAATTGAAAACCAGATATATCAAGGTTTAAAGCTCATATTTAATATCCTTTTTGCCAACACAGGCAAGTGGTAAAATCAGGCCTTACGAAAGGGAGTTGATAAACCTTGGTTGTGATATTGACCTTGACTTTGTTTGGTTAGCTATGGTTGGTTATGAGGGCTGGCTTGCTGGGGACCAGAAGATCTCTTGACAGTGCCAAGTCAAAGCTGACAAGAATTAACTCTGTGATGGGTTTCAGGACAGGGGACTTCCAGCTATACACTAATGTCAACAATGGGTCAGAATTTGGAGGATCAATTTAGCAGAATGTATGTGAAGATACTGACACTTCAGGAAACCTTGCTTGGACATCAGGTGCCAACTACACTCACTTCCACGTTACAGCCAAGTAATGAAATAGACCTTTATGAATGCTGTGCAATTGTATGCGTGTTTTCTTTTATGTCCCTATTAGCGTTGCAGCAAGATATAAAATAAACATTCAAAAGTTAATTGGTTTCACATACACAAATAATAAATAGTTAGACAATATAATGGAAGAGAAATTCTCATTTACAATGATGAAGATATAAAGATGAGATACTTAGGACTAATCGGTAAGATAAAATCTATCAAAACTTATATGCAGAAGACTCTTAAATGATCCCGAACAACACAAAAGTAGACTTGGGCAAATGGACACACATCTCTTGTTGGTTAGCATGACTTGGCGAATCAAGATGTCATTTCTTTCTAGGTAAATGTATGGACAATATGAAAAGAGCTTTTGTGGAGCTAGCCAAATGAATACTAAAGTCTCTATGAAAAAAATGTAGGGGCGCCTGGGTGGCTCAGTGGGTTAAGCCACTGCCTTCGGCTCAGGTCATGATCTCAGGGTCCTGGGATTGAGTCCCACATCGGGCTCTCTGCTCAGCAGGGGGCCTGCTTCCCTTCCTCTCTCTGTGATCTCTTCCCTTCCTCTCTCCTACTGTGATCTCTCTCTGTCAAATAAATAAATAAAATCTTAAAAAAAAAATGTAAATGTGGACAAAGAAAACCTAAGGAAACACAGGAAAAGGAGAGCTGTAACGAAGTAACCCCAAGAGAGGAACAGAATATATTATAAACTCAATATAATTAAAACACGTATACCTGGCACATGGCTAGATTTGTCTATATCTCACCAACCCATAAATGTGTATAACTTTTGAACCAAAAATTCCACTTCTAAGGTGCTACTCCAAAATATGCATTTAACCATACAAAATATGCATACATATCCAATATTTTCCATTGTGGTGTTATTTATAACTGCAAAATAATTGGAAACTATTGATGTGTTCAAACATAGGAAATTGATTGAACAAACTTTGACTTACATACATGGTGGTGTATCATGCAGTTTTAGAAAAGAATGAGAAAGATCTCCATGAAGTGTTGGAAAGTTATACTGAGGATATATGTTAAGAAAAAAAAAAGGCAAAGTACTTATTTTTGCAGAAAAGAATAGAGAAAACCAGAAAGCAGTAAAATTGGTAAACAGAGTAAGAGGAGGCAGAGGAGCAGGGGGGAGTAGGAGGGAGACATACAGAATGGAAGAAAGAAGAGAGCATGACATTTTTCTGAATATAATTTTTGAACAGTTTTGACTTTTAGAAGCACTAATGTTATCTACATAGTCAAACAAATTAAAACAAGATGGGAATTTAAAAAAAGAAAAATCTAAATCTAAATGCCAATATACAAATAAAACTTACTGAGTTTCACATCAATAACAACCACACTGAAAGGTAGGGGTTGGGGGGGAGCACTACTAAACCAAATAATTTTTTAACATGAAACTTTGACTACATATTCTTAGTGTGTGGCGGAGAAGGAAGGCACACAAACAGATCTTGAATTCTTTTTGATAGATTAGGGATCTTTTTTTTTGTGGTATGGATATAGCAATTCTAGAAATGTGTTGAACAAATCACAGAGTTGAACAAATACATAATTGTGTTACTATTGTTGGGATCCAGAGTTTTTACTGTGGGAGGAAGATAAAAATGTGCAGTGGTGAAAGGTTAAAGATTGTGAGGTTGAATTAGCACTGGGATTGTGATGTGGTAAGAACCCTGAGCCTCATATTTTGAGAAATTTTGCCTTGTTGAGGATATGTTTTAGCATAAACATATGATATTTTTAATATTCTTACATTTATATAACTTAATATACTTAAGTGATAAACTTGAAATATATTTGTTTAAACTTAGTTTGCCAATACTCCAGCTCTCCCTCAGTCCTCAGCCAGAGTGACAAAGACTTGTCATAATAGTTACTCTGGGTCTGTCCCAGGCAGACTGGGACATGTGTTCATCCTACACACACACACACACACACACACTTATCAGGCTGCCCTGATCACTTGTGATTTTTACTCTTCCTTTACCAGATTTCATCGTATAAGTCCTTGGAGAGTAGGGAAATGGTTCAGTCACCTGCCCTTGAAAAGTAGCCCTTTTCATTCAGGACCAGCAAATCAGAGGAGGCTTACCTTACCTCGGAACAGGTATCTTTGGACTGGTTAAAATCGAATGCCCATCACGAACTGATCAAAGAGAGTCCATTTGCTCATTTGTAAAATACGGGGAATAATAGCTTGCTAGTTGCTGTAGAATTAAATAAGATAATCTATTATGAAGTACCTAGAGTGGTTCACTGCATCCAATAAGTAGTAGTATTATTTCATTGTTACTTTTGTTGTTACTGTTTATCTTTAGCGTTGTCCTCCAATGTTTAGCTTGAAAATATAATCTAATTTTCATGAATAACCCATTACAGATCAGTCATGTATGAATTTATTTAAACCTCTTTAGGAACTATAATTCCTGTTTCACTTTGTAAAGTAATGAGTTCCATAAACTTTATTTCCTGCTGTGTAACATGGCATTTTGTTTAAATTGTTTTAACTTAGCTCTTCCAAGCATCAGTGGATTCCTCACAGCTCTAAAAACCCAGTATTTTGTATATAAATTTGTTTTGATATAATTCACACTCTTGGAAGTTTTATAGGTGCCAATCATATAGCCCTTAATATTCATCATTATTCTGGGCCCAATGATTTTATTTGTACTGTTTTAAAATTTAAGTGGAATCCAGAACTCTGAAACCTAGTCTTAGCTTCATGAATGAGATGGAGGTGGAAGGTCATTCCAGGAAAGAACCTATTCTGTGACCTTGCCGTTTATGGTCTCCATTACCCTACCTCTCAGAATGGGGTTCTCAGGGTCTGGATGCTGTAGGTCACCAACTCAGATATATGACTGTAGAGAAGTTATCCCTAGCATGAATTCATCAGGTGCTATTACTGTACTATCAGATCCAATGGATCCTTTCTCTCAAATTGAAGGGAGATTTCCTAGAACATTTTTTTTTTAATATGTTTACCTTTTTGTTTTAGTCTTGGCATGGTTTCAGATAGATCATTGTTCCAAAGAGTAGAACAGCAGACTCCATAATAGGCAGTATCTGCGTGCATTTTAGGGATTAGGATAGTTCTGTCTCTTGACAAGAGACACAAAAGAAACATGCAGTTTATAGATTTGTATCTTTGTAGACAAAAGAACTGTAGATGAGCTACACAAAGTGTATGAAAACTAGAAAACAAGACAATGCAGTCTATTCGGTGCTATGCAAATCAGGAAAAAAAAATAGCGTATAGAAGAAACTGGTGTATTTCACCAGTATGCTCAAAATCCCTGGCAAGGGAAAGAATCAGAGGAGAGCATATGTATAATATATATTATTTTATCAAATATGTATGAACATATTATTTTATAAATTTTTAAGTACATCATTTAAAAATCAAACAGCTATCAAAGCTTTATAATTTAAAAATCATTTCCCTGTCCCATCCGTCCTCAGTACCAATTTCTGGTGCAAATCATGGTCAACTCTTAGATTTTCTTTTTCTAATGTTGGCTGAAATATTTCAAAACAACAGTTAAATACACCTAATTTTTTTTTTTAAGATTTTGTTTATTTATTAAAGAGAGAGTTTGAGTGGTGGGGGGTGGAGCAGAGGGAGAGGGAGAAGCTGACTCCCCAGAATCTGAGTCCCCAGGACTCCTTCAGGATCCTGGAATCATTCATGACCTGAGTCAGAGATAGGTGCTCAACCAACTCTGCCACCCAGGTACCCCTAAATACTCCTAATTTCTGTCTCAATCTTAGATAGGGTTTATTGCCTTTCCTTTGTAAAATGGGGATTTCACTTTCTCAAGATTCTCTAAACACACAAATTCTCACACAGCCGCATATTCTCTTACTCATGCACACTCATATCACACTTTTTTTTTTTTAAAGATTTTATTTATTTATTTGTCAGAGAGAGAGAGAGCAAGAGCGAGCACAGGCAGAGTGGCAGGCAGAGTCAGAGGGAGAAGCAGGCTCCCTGCAGAGCAAGGAGCCCGACGTGGGACTCGATCCCAGGACGCTGGGATCATGACCTGAGCCGAAGGCAGCTGCCCAACCAACTGAGCCACCCAAGCGCCCCTCATATCACACTCTTATTTCATCCTCTCAATATAGTTATGCCATAATTTTTATTGAAAAATACAGTTATTTAATTATTTATTGCTGAACCAAGCAATGTTGAATTTAATTTCCCTTTAGTCAGTTTGGGCTTACATTTTATTTTCTGCTCATTTTCTTTTCCTTGGGGTTGACAATCCAATCACTCCCTGGTTCCTCTCTTCTGCTCTCTCCCTCCCCTCTTTTGCTTCTCACTCCCACTCTCCACCTTCCTTTCCTTCTCTTCTCCCTCCCAACTTCTCCTGCTCCCCCTCTTTCCATTTTCCAGGAATTTAATATCCATATATATATATATATATATATACACACAAACTTTCTTTCAAATATCTTCTTAAAATATCTTCCCAAAATTTCAGCTATTAAACTCTAACCTGACCATTTTTTTTGTTTGTTTGTTTTGTTTTGTTTTGTTTTTTTATTTTTCTTGAAGAACTCCCTCTGGGTGCTCTTCCTCTTCATCTTCTTCCTCTCTAGTGGGGGCTGGTGCTCTCCAGACTGACTCTGCACCTGCTGTCCTCACATTCTCTTAACCATCTGGGGAATTCCTTCTCCCTTTCTCCTGTAATGAATTTTTTATTTCTTGGCTATCAGATCTTGCTTGTTCTTGATTTGTTTCCTCATTTCGTAGAAGCACTCCTTTCATAGCTTCCTAAGAAAGAACACTTGGAAGGTAAATGCGTGAGCACTTACACATCTAAGCTTGTTTTTAATCTGACCTTATACCTATTTCATAGTTTATCTACAGAGAAGTCTTGGTTGTAAATTACATTTCCTCTGTATTGTGAGAGCCTCACACTGTGCTCTTCTGTCTTCCAGTACTGATGTTGACAGCTGGGTTGCTTTTGAAACTTGGTGATAATATGCTTTGGAGTGGTTCCTTTATTTTTTTCAGCCATTATCTTGGGTCCATATTGAGCTCATTCATCGAGACTCATGTTCTTCCATTATGAGAATTTGACTTTATATATTTTTTCTTATTTATGTTGCAAGTTTCTTCTTCTGTTTTCTCTTTTCTCTCTGCTACTTCTGTTAGTAGATATTGGAGACTTACCATTTCTCCTATTTCCATAACTTCATCTTATTTTACTTTTTTATTTTCCGGAATATTTCCTTAGCTGCATGTTGAAGGTTTTATATCTGCTATTGTGTTTCTAATTTCTAAGAGTTTTTGTTTTCTTTAGTCTTCCTTTTCTACCTCATTTCCTTTTTATCTCCAGGAATTAGTGAGCTGAATATTGTCTCTCTAAAGATTAATTTTTTTAAGATTTTTTTTTCTGATCCTTGATTGCTTTCTTTTCCTCCAATTATGCTTTTTAATATTTGTGTCTTGATCTTTGTCTTTGACATGAAAGGTGTTTCTTCAGTGTGTCTTAGCTGCTAACTAATATTTGAAGAGTGAGTTTCCAAAAAGCTTACAGGGTCTGTGGGCCTAGGGGGGTGTATCTTCTTGCCTGGTGTGGGTTTAGGTACCTGGGAGCATTGAGGGGCCCCATCCTATTAGTATAGGTGCAGGTCTAAGTTCAGTTTCTTAGAAAGAAATCTAGATCTCCAAAACTCTAATCAAGAAACAGGTCTTTCAAACGAAATCTTGCCACTTGCGGTGGCGTGGATGGAACTAGAGGGTATTATGCTTAGCGAAATAAGTCAATCAGAGAAAGACAACTATCATATGACCTCCCTGATATGAGGAAGTTGAGAAGCAACGTGAGGGGCTTGGGGGGTAGGAAAAGAATAAATGAAACAAGATGGGATCGGGAGGGAGACAAACCATAAAAGACTCTTAATGTCACAAAACAAACTGAAGGTGGCAGGGGGGAGGGGGGTAGGAAGCGGGTGGTATCGTTATGGACATTGGGGAAGGTATGTGCTATGGTGAATACTGTGAAGTGTGTAAACCTGGCGATTCACAGACCTGTACCCCTGGGGCTAATAATACGTTATATGTTGATAAAAAATAAAAAAGAAAAAATTAAAAAAACAAACAAACAGGTCTTTCCTGATATAATGGGTTCAACATATGCCCAAAGTAATGTCCTATCAGAGACTTGTAAGCCTGGCTTTCAACAAGATAGGGAAGGAGACAGAATGTGGTCAGGAGTGGGCTCGCCATTCCACTAAAGACTGGAGCCAGTCCCCATTTTTCAGTTAAATACTCCATTGGGTCTGGTGGTCAAATGTCCAAACTGTTTCTGGATCACTTCAAGGAGTGAGTTTCCAGCCTCTGTTAGAAAGAGGAGGGCCATCTCCACTCCGTGCTGGGTTGGGGATGGGATCTGAAATAATACAGGATACCCAGTTAAATCTGACTTCAAGACAAATGGTGCCTTTTCCTATATAAATTATGAATTGATTGTTTACCTGAAATTCAAATTTAACTGAAGATACACATTTTTCCTTGTTAAAACTTGTGACCTTAATCTGGAATGACTATAGACTTTCAATTAGTATCGTTGATTTTAGGCCAGCCTGCACTTCTCCTTTCCAAGGTGTCTGGCTGGAATGACTAATTTTTGGCTTCCTGAGGTTCTGTGGTAAAAGTAAGATTGCTGTTGGCTTATTCTTGCCCTGCCCCCAGCATCAGTTTCAGCGCTCTTTATATATTAACTGAGCTAACATTATCTAGCTTGTTTCCAGATTCTAAAATGGTTTGTTTACTCTCATTTTATCTATAATTGAGGGTTTATATTAAAACAAACAAATAAAAACCTACACCTACAAAAACTCTTTTTACTTCCATTTTGGTGGAATTTCATAGTTTTTTAAAATTCACTATGTTTAATCAGTATTCTTCAATAATATTGCTAAATGTGTGAATAATAAGTGGCAATAAGATCATTTCATGGCTGTCTGGATAAACGTAGAAGATTAACCACCACATTTATCTTCTTTTTCTCTGCAAGTCCCAGGAAATGATGGGAGAAGAATTTGAAAACCTAACAGTTGTGAGAAAACACTTTTCAAGTCCTTTTTGGGAACAGGACATCTGAATGAACTGTCTAGAATGGAGGAAAGTGCAGCTGAGTGCCTGGACATGGGATGACTATTAAGAAGCAGCAGGTTTTCCCCACTCCATCCTAAGACTGCTCATCTTTGGAAAACACCAGGTGCCACAGCAGTTGGGATTGATAGGCCCAGGGGACAACAGTAGTTTATTAGTTTAAAGTCCATACGTGGAAAACCCCTCAGACACCTTCCCATGTGCTGGGCATCAGATATCTCTCCCTCCCCCACACCCCCCCTGTGAGGCAGGACTGATTGGGCTCCAAAAAAAATTAGGAATGGAAAGGATCCATTATGTCTGTCAACACAGAATGTTGCATGGGTGCTCTGTGAGATCGACAGCAGGGAGATTAATTGAAAAATAGAGAGAGGAATTCAGTGTCCTCCCCTCATCTTGCTTCAGAATTCTCCCAGGCATATATCTTAACTTCTTCCCTCATACAAGATATCCTGCTGACAGAAGAGCTCAAAACAAAGATTTCCCTCCATATACTGATTTTGAAGGATCCTTGAATGAAGAGGACAACTCATGACCTCCTTGTCCTTAAGCACTACCCAGTACCAACACATATCTACATAGAAATATCAGCCAGCTTTTTATGGTTTTGCTCTTTAATATGAACAGACTTTAATATGAACAAACCTGGATTACCAGACTTCAGACTTTTGAAGAATGCCTCACATATGAAGGAAAAAACAAAAAAGGAAAAAGGAATTCAGAGAAAAGAGAAATAATACACAGAGCACCAAAAAAACTTCATAACAATTATGATTAATACTTCTTGAGAATAAATAGAAGGTTTTGAGACTCCCCCAAATAAGAAAGAACAGAGTGCTATAAAATGAATGAAACAATCAAACAAGAAAGAGAAGTTGTAAATTAAACACAACTAATAATTAAAAGGTCAGAAGATAACATTTAGGAAATCTTCCAGAAAGTGAAACAAACTCAAAGAAAAGAAAGATAACAAAAGTAAGGGTAAATTAAAGATAAGTACGGACAACCCAATATCCAAGTAGGAATTTAAGAAAAATAGACCATAAGGGAGAAAATTACTCCCCCCCAAAAAATAATAAGAGAAAATTCTCAGAACTGACAGATGTTTATGAGTGTCCAGAGCAGTAAACCACACCTAAACACACACACACACACACACACACACACACGGACACGGACACAAAATATTATTCTCAAATTTCAGAATGATGAAGGCAAAAAAGAAAAGATTGATCACAGCACGAAATTGAATTCAGATTAGTTGTGGGTGTTTCCTCAGTAATCTGGGATTCTAGAAAGTTAGTAATTCTTAGGGAAGATTATTTTCAATCGGGAAATCTATCTCTAGCCTAAATATCTATTTGTGTTAGAGCACGATTCTCAAATATTAATATGTATGCAAATCACCTGGGATCTAGTTGAACTGAAGCTGGTTCTTCACTTGGTTGTAGGCAGGGACTGTGCATCTGTAATTCTAACAGATCTGGGTGATGCCAATGTTTCTGGTCAGTGACCCACACATTAAGCAGCTTTAAGGTTTTAAAAGATGGTAGAAAAATTAAGGGACTAAACCAGATAAGAATCCTGGGAATAGGTAAATAAACACAGAAACCTAGCAAATGGAAAATCCAACAGCATGAGTATCCACAAAGCCTAGGGCACAACCAGTTGAAATGACAACAGATGGGAGGAGATATATGGAGTTATTCACAGAAAAACCTGAAGAAATTGATATTTTCACAAATTTGGGAAGAAAATTATTTTTCAAGTAGGGGAAAATAACTAGAGGTTTTGGAAAAATAAAATAGTCTTAGATACATACAAAATAAACAAATTTTAAAAGACAAGGCAATTATTACTTCTAGGGGAAAAATGGTTGTACAAGAAATAAGATATGTTCAGAGAACAACGCTTGGTTCAATATTGAACTATGTTTGTAAAGTTATTATTTCCAGCACAGTTTGTGCTGGTTAGTGGAAGGTTGGTAGAACTTGCTGAATGTGTTGGTGGTAACTAGCATAAAAGGAGGTAAAGAGATTCTATCTAACATGAGTAAAAATGAAACAGCAGTATAAGATGCATCTGATGAGGTTATTTCCAATGGAGATATAGCAGTTGATAGATTTCAACAAAGGATATTTGTTGAAATATGGGGAATAATGAACAAAATAAGTAGCTAAATACTTGGAAAGAGGCTGTTTTGGGAGTTGGGGGTGAGGATAGAGATTATGAAGGAACAGGGCAATGGACCTCTGGTTTTTGCATAACCCTTTTAGTACTACTGAGTTTAAACTTTATATGTAAGTGTGTAAACCTGGTGATTCACAGACCTGTACCCCTGGGGATAAAAATATATGTTTATAAAAAAAAAATAAAATTAAATTAAAAAAATAAAAAAAAATAAAAAAAAATAAACTTTATATGTATGACTTTGAAAAAAAAAGTGCAGGTGTGCACATGTGTAGCTCTCTTGTGACTATTGAATAAATGGTAAAATCTTATTTTTTGTGTTCATCCTGCTGGATAGTGGCACTATGGCTAATTCAGCCATTTGTTACTCTTTGAAGGTGCCTGGAGGCTTGGGGAAGTAGATACTGGGAACTCAGGGCCTATTCATTGCCAAGTCTGATGAGTATGCGTCTTGCCTTTCATTCATCTCTACCAATAGATTCATCCCAGGCCCCTCAGGCCCCAGGCAAGATCAAATCAGAAATTACAACCTGGTCTTGCCTGTGTCCTTTATTCATTCTGACAAGCCACAGGAAAGGGTCACTTGGTCCTTTTTAACAGGCCAGTGGCTTGATCCAGGAGAGAGGATTTTCATTAATGAAGGGGGGAGAAGGGGACAGGGGTTGCTGTTTTGCAAATCCACGAGAGTAGGCAAAGGTATTTTTCTTCATGAATCATTTAGAAACCTACAAGCTAAATTTGGAGCAAGAGAGACTATCTGCATTTTGCCAATAACCTGACCCTCTTTTAGGGATGCTCTCAGATTTTCCAGCCAGAATCACTTCATGCCAAGCACTACAGAGTTGTTCTCCATTATACACACTGTATAATGAGGAAATGTAGTGAAATGGTTAATCCCATTACCCCATAACCTCCAAATAATCATTTAAACCTTCCACTGGGATTCACTTATTTTTCTCTAGGATTTCCTTTTCTAATTATGTTTTGATTGGGCTAATATTTGTTTGAACATCCCAACTTTATGTCTCCTTCATCACTTTTAGAGCTAATAACATGGGCCTGGGTGGAGTTCATAAATCTGTTGCAAGTGGGAAAGAAGGAAAACTAGTCTTGGCTTAATAATTTGTTACAGATAATTTATATAACCACACATGAATATTCATTCATGAGGTCTCCGTGTCCCTTTAATGGTGAGAATTCTAATTAAGAGCAGAGACTTTAACTGAAATAATAGTTCCAACATATAAGAATCCTCTGCATTAGCCACATGCCCAAAGGTTGGTTGTCCTTTGAATTCATCCATCCATCCATCCATCCATCCTTTTATTCGTCTGTTCCTTTACTGCTTTGTGCATTCTACCTGAATTCATTCATTTAGTAAATACACAGAAGCACTACCATACCCAGGATCTGTGCTAGGTTTAGTATGTATGATCTTTGTCTTGATGGAGCTTTCAGCTAGTTTAGCACAGTGAACACAGGATGCATCTGGTGAGGTTATTACCAATGGAGATTCCTGGGTTCTAAACCCTGTGGACACCAGAAGATACTAAAATGCATTCTTCTCTTCAAAGCCATATGTATTCTAGGAGTTTCTGAGGTAAACAATCTTTGAACCTCACTTTGAGAATCACTGGGGCTGAAATTTTCCAAATGTCATCTTGGAAGTTCATGGACTTCCTGGCAGTAGGTCTCAAGGAGAGTCCAAGGTTATCTAACATCATCAGCACACATACCTCCCACTGTGACCATTATCTCTGCTGCTTGTCCAGCCAGGCCAAGTTCTGTGCAAGGGCACTCTCCTGGCTGCTCCAGGAGTGTGCCAGCAATGGTTTCATGTGGGCCTAAATAAACTATGGCTGTTACTGCATTACAGGGCCAGCAGTTGGACCCTGTGAAGGGGGCTGCCAGTGCTGGGATTACATAGAAGTGAGGGAGCCAATCATAGCTTTGAGATCACACTATGATTTGAGGTATTTTCCTTGGAGCTCCAAATGGATTACTGCAAAACAAACACCAGAAATGCATAGACTGGGGTAGAATTTCTGCAGTGACCCGAATCACTGGACTTTACTAAAAATCGTATTTCTGGCCCATATTCCCACAAAATTTGATTCAGTAGGTCTGGGAGGGGGTCTGAGAACTCATCTTCCTAACAAGTTCCCAGCTGATCCTTGCTGCTAGATGGGGGAACCATACATTTATACTCTCCAAGCTAGTGTAGCCCAGCATCTATGTACTTCAACAAGGGAGACCTCAAACCTCTTCTGTTACACATTGTTCTAGTTCATATTCCCAGTTCAAATAACTGTGGAGTCTAAAAATGCCATTTTCAAAAGGAAATAAAAATTATTTTCTATCTGTATTTCTGACATTAATTTCTGCAGCAAGGGGAGACAGACCATAGCAAAATTACAAAGTCCACATATCCTGCGTGTGCTTTCCCTTTTGCCAACAGAGAACCCTGCAGGTGGGGAACAATTTCATCATTATTTTGAGTAAAACCAGCAAGCACACATCTCTTTTTAAACACTCCAACTCAATATGGAATTGTACTTAGAATTGAACTCTAAAGGAAGGTTCATAAATTATATCTTCTTTCCTGCTTCTCCTTGGTTTCAATTTAAAAAGAGTCATCAACTCTGTAACTCATTTTTAACAGCTAAATAATTTTATTTCCTAATTATGAAACTAATACTCACTTGAAAATAGAACATAAAGTTACAAATAAGCTGCATATTCACTTCAATATCTTACATTTTTGAGGGACATTTTCCCATATGTGGGATTCTATCATAAGCATTTCCTCATTGTATTAAGATAATATTTTTGGAGATAAAAGAAGATTCTATCCAAAGGACAAAGCGAAATAGGAAAAATACAGCTGCCAAAGACGTAGCTGTCTGTGTAGGTAGGAAAAAAGGTAAAGTTGTAGATGGAAATTAGCTATTAAGATTTCACCAAGCTCTGCAACAGAAATACAGACATGGAGACCCAAAGTGCAATTTCCAAAAGGAAAGTTGCCCTAAGCTCTCATAGAAATGCAAACAATTACATTTTATCAACCTGCAACTCCTAGGAGAATTAATAAATGTATCTCCCTTCTCCTAAGTCTAACTTTTGTTGCTGTGTTAATATGTAAATATTGCAGAGCTGCTTTTTTCTCTCCTAAGGTTGTCTTCTTGACCTTCCTCCTCTACCTAATAAATGTGGCATTAGGATGCTATTATGCAGGTTAGCCAAATAAAATATTTCTCTTTCATTAACCAAGATAGTCTTTGCAGTGGCTTTCAATTTTGACGGCAGAGCAGAAATGAGGGGAGGTTTTTAAAAAATACTGAGGCCATAGACATCCCTCAGAGATTTTTAAAAAACAATGTTTTTTTCCTTCAAGTCTTTATTTAAATTCCAGTTGGTTAACACACAGGATAATATTAGTTTCAGGTGTAGAAGTCAATGATTCATCACTTAACAACACCCAGTGCTCATCACAAGTGCCCTCCTCGATCCCCATCACCCATTTCACCCATCCTGTGCCCACCTCCCCTCCAGTAACCCTCAATATGTACTCTATAGTTAAGAGTCTGTGTCCTGAGATTCTGTTTTAAAAGTGTTAATGGGGTGGGGTGGTTGGAGATTGAGGGAACATCCCTGGACTGGCAGCATCCCAGGCATGACCTGGGAACCTGCTAGAAATATAAAATCCCAAACTCCACCTTGGATCCAGTGAATCAAATTAGGGGGATGGGACCTAGTCAACAGTGTTTAACAAGCCTTCTTAGTGATTAAGGTGCCTGTTAAAGTTTAAAAGCCATGACCCTATATCCTCCATTCATGTCAATGTGAAAAAGAAAAGGGGGTAAAATATTTGTTCAACTTCACAGATCATTAAAAACCACTAACAGTTAAGAGCCCTTACTTTGTACCAGGCACTGTACTAATAGTTTTGCATGATTTTATGCTGATCATTTCAAAGACCCAGTAAAGGGGCCCTGTTATTATTCCTCTTATTTCAGTGAAAAATCTGACACAAGGGTAAACATTTTTGCCAATTATACACAACAGGTAGGTTTAAATTCAAGCATTCTTATTCTAAAAACTCAGGGTCTTAGCATGACATTAACAACACATTGACTCTAAATGTATGCCTCTCTCTGCCCTCCATGTTGGGAAAGTCACCTGACCTCCAAACTATCAACATGTTAATTGTGGCTCAAATATACAACCCTTTGTAAAAATTATCTTTTGTCAGCAAATTGCAGGGGGCTTCCCAACTAGGGCCTCCTTGCTATTTCTAGGGTCAGCATACCAGGGAAGTCAAGATAGATTGGTAAAGGGGAGAAAATATTCCAAGAGTCCGATGCGATGATCTACTATCTAGATTGTGCTCACCTTTGTCTGAATCAGAAGCACAGTTTCTGGAACTGAAGTCTTTTGCATTTTAGTCCTATGTCTCTTCATGTTCTCAAATGGACTTGTCTTGGTTTCTGGACTTGAACTTGGAACTGAAGCAGTGATGTCCTAAACAGCTTTTCAGAGGTCTAGATAGTACTCCTTTCTAGGCAATAAGTGATAGAATGTATGGGAAGCTGTCCTATAAGTAGTAAAGTTTTATACAACTATAAGGCATTATTATTAAGAAAATATACCACGAGGGAGAGATGTAAGCAATTAGCAAAAATGTTTGGCTTCTTTAAAGGAAGACAGATTCTCCATAAAATAATTTCAGATGATGATACAGACTCTTGCCATCTATTTTCTGGCAAGACACAGGACATTGGGGAAGCCACTCTGCATCTTTGGGTCTCAGGATTAGTTCTGCCCTGATATTAACATTTTTATAACTGGGCTTGACAAGTCTCTTTTCTTCCCTCCATTTTCTGAACCACCCTGCAGTAGGACATTTTTTTTTTTTTTTGTCCTTGTTTCTATTGTTTCTGATCCCTGAGTGGGCTTTCCTCTCCTATCATTTCTTCCTTTTCCATGACCTTGGAGCCTGTTCTTTTCCAGGCTCACTCAAGAGGCTCATCATTGCCCTCCTCTGTGTGCCTCATTAGTGTTTCTGGCCCCTACTCACCCACATCCTGCTGTGCTCTTGATTATTTAAATCTGGCTCACCTAAAGCTTTCAATGAGCCAGTGCTTTTCTTACTCATGGGATAGATACTTCATGCTCAGCCCAGAGAACTGCTTTTCGACAACTCATTTGCAAACAAATCCTTAACCATAAAGTTAAAAAATAGGCTAGGTATGCTAAGTCTAGAACATAAAAGAAAGTGGCCAATAGGATTTGATGCCAAGTAGGAAAAAAAGATTCATAGACATCTTCATCAGAAGGTAATTAGAAGACTTAGTTCTCTCCTCTTCTGCTTTGCTGTCATCAGTATCTGTGCCTTGAGTTTTGATGACCTTAATTTTACATCTGACCTCTGGGTTTTATCAAACCATAGTGTTCCAATCACTATCAACCTTTTCATTGTGTGTCAGGGCCATGCGAGATCACTGCAAAAAAGGAGAAATATCATTAGCCTAATACCTATACTAAGTCTTTACACTAATATGGTCAAGGAAGACATCTTGACAATTTCTACACAAGATGAAACAGAATTAAACAAAAATGTACCTAGAAGATTATGAAAAACCATCCTGTTACAGATTTTCTTCAACTTTCAATGAGGTTGCATCCCATCAACCCATCACAACTGAAAATATCAAAAGTGCATTTAATACCAAAGATCATAGCTTAGCCTATGATCTAACCTACCAAAGATCATAGTTTAACCTACCTTAAACATGCTCAGAACACTTATAATAGCCTACAGTTGGACAAAATAATTTCCCACAAAGCCTATTTTATACTAAAGTATTGACTATCTCATGTAATATATTGGATACTGAACTGAAGGCAAAAACCAGAATGGTTTATGGGTACCACAGGGTTGGAAGTATATCAGTTGTTTAGCATTGTGAATAGGTGGCTGCTGCTGCAAGCATCACCAGAGATCACTAGCCCAGTGCAAGAGGTAAATTCAGAATTCAGAATACAGTTTCTACTGAATGCTATTGGGTTTGCTCCATTGTAAAGATGAAAAACCCTGAGTTGGTACAGTCCTCATTTGTAAGTCAAGGCTTAGCAGAATGAATTTTACACTCATCCATAGTAACTCCTGATCCCTGATAGATGCATAGCTGTATGTACGTATGTACGTGAGTCTGGTCAAGTGGTAACCGCTTGCTTGTGTGTGTAACAAATCAGAAGGCTTTCTTCCTCCTGAAAAGGTAAAACATCTGTGTAGTTTTGCCAATGGAGTACTTGTATATTTCATTTATCCACATGATAAGATTTGTCACTGTTTGAGGCATCTCCCAGAGTAGGGAGCAAAGGGAGTAAGAAAAAGGAGGTTCACATCGCTTTTATCTCAAGGAGCTGCAAATTTACATCAGAAAGGAAAAATCAGGTGGACTAAATGGGGGAAGTAGGGAAAAAAACCTCCTTCTCCTTTAAACACCTTAGCTTCCATCCAGTTAAATCTGTGTGCTTAAAACAAAATCCACCCTGATAGGTCCTCTGTGCTTATGTCTGACAGCAGAAAGAGAGCAAAAACTAGCAATACACGGCATGTCAGGTGTTGGAGGAAGAAAACACTGTCTTCTAAAATGAGTGACTGAATTAAAGACAAAATGTGGTTTTGGAAAGTTGTTTTGGTATTTTCTTTTAACCCATTAGTTTTTAAGGCACTGCCTTTTCCTTCTCTGTCTCTCTGTCTCTCCGATTTTGCTTTTTTTTTGGTCTTGGCATTCCTCAGTTATTCTTCCGGTATTCAACCCTTGGCCTTAACTTTTCTGCTGCCTAACAACACACTAGTCATTGATAGTGCACCTGTGTTTTCCTGGTACTCCAGACTTCTAGTCGACCACTGATTTCTGGCTCCATCTTTCCTAAGCCAGGGTTGGCAGCTCAAATACAGGAGTGGATGAGTGCTACTAATACACCAAATCTGACTGGTAACACTTTTTTTTGTTTGTTCTGCAGCTAGAATCCATTAAGTGGAATGAAAGAATCTGATTAACCCCTGTTTACTCTGCTGCCTAAAGCAACAGAAGAGATTTTGTTAAAAAAAAAAAAAAAAAAAACAAGACAAAACAAAACAAAACAAACAAACAAGAAAAAAAGCAGGATGCCTGTGTGGCTGTTTGTTAAGCCTCAGTCTCTTCACTTTGGCTCAGGTCATGCTCTCAGGTCATGCTCTCAGGCCAATGGGACTGAGCCCCTTGTCAGGCTCCATTCTCAGTTTGGGATTCTCTCCTTCTGCCTTAACCCCTCCCTATTCTTTTTTCTCTCTCTCAAATAAACAAATCTAAAAGAAAACATTTTTATTTGGGTTAAAAACTCAGATTAAAAGGAAGAACTCTGCAGAAAGAGATGACATGGAGTTTAGCACTAAAGAAATAACAGGGGACTTACCTTTCCTTGGAACAAAGCAATGGTGTCCATTTTCCTTCGGACTCTCGTGCTATGTTTTGGATCTCTCTTTCCTCCTGCCTGTTCTTCACATGTGGCAAGGGTGACTGCCACAGGGAGAAGTGGGATCTTCCTCTGCCTTGTTTGGAATGAAGGCACAGCCTGGGGACAGAAGATACATTCTGGCTGCTTCTTTAATTTTTAAATCAAGGCTTTATGCAAAGAAACAAAAGTTGTCTGGGGTTGCATGAGGCCCAGCTGGGATCACATGGGAACATCACACAGGATGGGGGCCAAAGCCCTACATAAAAAATTAACAAATGGAAACTCGAGAACATTCATTTACTGGGAGTATTCTTGTGTGTAGTAATTTCACCACAGAAACCCGAGACAATAGAGAGTAACCAGTGGAATTTGAAGAGCTTCATCATTCTGGCCTACATGTTGTCTGTCCTGGCTAGTTTGAAGGAAGTGAAAGCATTGTTGCAGCAAAAACAATCTCTTCTAAGAGCAAAGGATTTGTTTCTGGTTTAGACTCCGTCATTTACTAAGCAAGTGACATAGAACAAATCAGGTTGGTGTTTCCAGTCTAAGTGTGATGGTCACCAAATGTCCTGTTGTAATTGTTGTTTAAATGAGACCAGATATATAAAAATGTTCAGGAAAACTAAAATACTCTAAAACTATGAAGACTGTGACTTTGATTTGACTATAACATGTCTTTCCTGCAAGGTGGTAAGTCTTCTGGAGTGGAGGTATTTGTCCTGTGTTTGTTTGCACTCCACACCAGAGAGGCCTAGCACCGGGCTATGACTTAATAAGCATCCGATAATTATTTGCAGATGGATTGACCACTCAATTCCATGACCTTAAGCCTAATTTCACTATGGCTTTTGCTAAAAGAGAATATTCATGATAGGAAGTTTTTACTTACGGAGGAAAATTCCAAGCCCTTATTTAACAAGATGATCAGATTGACGGTAGAGTCTCAGCTGTCAGCTTCATCTCCCTTCCAAAAGAAAAATGACACCCTCCCTTCTTTTTCTGAACAAAGTTTTGTGCAGACTATAAAACAACTCCAGGGGGTATGGTTATCATGAGGCAGCCTCCTTCCTGGGGCTTCACAGGCTTTGGTTATACGCTCAGACTTCAGGACAGGGGGATGATCACATCTCCATAACCACCCCCATTTCTCTACTCAGACCCCATCCCATTAGTTCAGACATCTTTCTGCTTACCTCGTTTAAATAGAAAGATAATTTCAGAAAGACTAACAAAATTGCAAGTTAATTGTGTCTTCTATTTGGTGAATGTAAATGTGTCAGGCAGGCACTAGAGACCGTCTAATCCTGGTTTCTTTGGCATATTAGATCAGATGCACCGGCCTTATTTGTATCTCCCAAGGTGTCAGGCTCTGACCAGAAACCCTACCGGAGGAGATCCCAGCACCAAGAAGGATGCAGCTCAATTAGCTCCAATCTTCACAGTTTTATAGCCTAAATGGAGAGCTGCCAGCAAATCCCAGGAGCCCCTCCGAGGGAACCAGGGTATGCACAATGATACGGGAAGCCTGAGATTTAGGGGGTCACTTTTTGATTACTGTTCAGTATGGGGTGCCAATCGCTTTGAGGAAATGGAACCCTAGAGAGCACTTACCGTGAGTGGGATGATCAGAACCCCAGCGACAGTGGTGACTACATGATCCATGGAGGTCAACGCAAGGACACTGCTCATTCCACGTGGAAATGTGTCCAGAGTCAGATGAAGGAGGACCTCCCTCTTTCCTCATTTCCAGTATTGCCAAAGTCGAAGTAAACACACAAGTATTGGAAGCACTTCCTACTTGTTTTTTAGAAATTGCTATCATTCAAGATACATTTCAGATACTTTCCAGCTAGTCTCCAAGCTCTTTCTGTAGTGTTACAAAGTGCTCAGTACTGAGCTAAGCATTGTGAGGACCAGTATAAATTAGGTAGTCGGTGACTTATACATTTGTGAAAAAAACAAAAGGGAAACAGTGGATGAAGGAAAAAAGTATGACTGTGAAAATTTACAGCCCCTTCTCCCTAATAAATGATACGTTTCATGAGACTGGGGAGGGTGAACATTTATTTTTTTTTTTATTTATTGTACTGCTTCTTTCAACCCCCTGTGTAGAGCAGCCCTTAACTTGTAACAGACATTCAGAACCGCTCAATGAACATGTGATTGAATGGTAAATAGTGCAGGGCAGACTGTAAACACTCAAAGAGCTACGTGTGTGAGAAAAGTATTGGCAGGTACAGGAGAACAGGATGTCCCGGAGTTTATGGTAGAGATCTGGCAGGACATGACGGTGTAATTTAACAGCCTCACTGAACTGTAATCCATGTACCATATAATTTACCTATTTAAATTGTACACTGCGGTGTATTTTAGCATATTCTCAGGGTTGTGCAACTGTAATCAAATTTTAGAACATGTCATCCTTCCCAAAAGACAGTCTGTCTCCATTAGCAGTCACTGTCCCTTCTTCTCGCCCCAACCTGGGCTACAGATAAACACTCATCTACTTTCTGTCTCTAAGGACTTGACCATTCTGGACATTTTGTCTAAACGGAAGCATATAATAAATGGTCTTTTGGGACTGGCTTCTTTTGCTTCACGTGGTTTCAAGGCCTATCCATGTTGTGATTGTGTCAGAACTCCATATCCAAGATTCTATCATATGCATTTGTCACATTTTATTTAACCATTTGTCAATTGATCGACATTGAGATTATTTCTACTTTGTTATTATTATGACTAATGCTGCTGTGAAAATTTGTGTACAAGTTTTCATTGTAGATATACATTTCCATTTCTTCTGGGTGTATACGTAGGGAAGAAATGACTGGGTAATAGGATACCTGTGTTTAACATTTTAAGGAATTACAAAATTCTTTTCTAAAGTAATGACACAGTTGTATAATTCATCACATGGACAGTCCAGTTTCTCTGCATTCTTGTGAACACTTTTGGTGGTCAGATTTTTTTTTTTTAATTGAAGGATAGTTGACATACATGATCAGTCTTTTTTATTAGAGCATCCTAGTGAGTATAAAATGTTATCTCATGATTTTGATTTACATTTCCTTAATGCCTGATGATGTTGAGCATTGTTTCAGAAGTTTATTGGCCATTTTTAAAAAAATTTCTTGGAGAAATCTATTCAACCTTTTTTATAATTTTTGCATGGGCCATTTGTTCTTTTCTCAATTAGTTATAAGAATTCTTTAAATATTTTGGGTACACAACTCTTATCAGATACGTAGTTTTCAAGCATTTTCTTTTAATCTGTGGGTTGTCTCCTCACGATTTGCTATATTTCTTGATGATAATATTCTTTTTAGTATAGTAATTTTTAATTCTGACATAGTACAATTGGTTGTTTGATTGATTGATTGATTGTGCTTTTAGTTAAGCTGTGTATAAGAAAGCAACCTGTCTTAGTTTCATGACTAACTAACTTGGTTTCATTCATGAAGTGAAAATCCTCCAACTTGTTTCTTCTTTTTCAGATTGTTTTGGTCATTCAGAGTTCTCTGCATTTCCATATGGATTTTAAGATTGGCTCATCAATTTCTACAAAAAAAGCCCAGCGGGAACTTTGGAAGGCATTGTGTTCAATATGTGAATCAATCTGTATAGTAATGACATCCTAACAGTATGAAGTCTTTGATCAATGACTATAGGAGAGCTTTCCATTTATTTATATCTTCTTTTATTTATTGTTTTTAAATGTTTTGTAGCTTTCAGGGTATACATCTCACACTTTTGTTAAATTTATTTACAAAGTATTTTGTTATTTTTGATGGTATTTCAAATACAGTTTTTCCTCCAAATTTTATTTTCAGAATATTCATTTCGCTGCCAATGTAGAGAACTACAATCAATCTTTGCATACTGATCTTATATAATCTACAGTATCCCTGAGCCTTGTCCTTAGTTCTAATAGCTTCTATAGTTTATTCCTTCACATATTCTGTTTATTGTTATGTTTCTTAAAGCTTCTACTTTGGTGTGGCTCCTCTCATGCCTGTCTGCATTCCATTTGTCAAAGCCTATCACCTAGATAAGCCTAAAGTGTTTTATGCATGCATCCCATTTTGAACACAGAATATTAAAACTCTGAGTACTCAGTAATCAATATTTAATAACAACAATAAGACAGTCTTATGTGGAACTTACATTTTTTCCCATTTCTTCCCTTTTCTTATAAATGCATGGCAGTGACTAGTTTTATCTAGCACAGCTTTTGAGTAATTAGTACAAATGCCAGGCCAGGGAATATGTGGGTATTTCAGGACTAGCCTCTGAAAGGGTCTCAGAGACTCCTGTGTCTATGCATGACAGGTGGAGAATCACTGAGTATACCACTGAGAGATATTAAAAGAGAGAGAGAGGAGATTCTCCAACATGAGCAAAGGCGAGAAAGTACATATGGACACAACAATCATGTACTTATCAGACTTTAAGGAAGATGACTTTGCTGGAGAGAAGATTGGCTATTTAAAAAGTTCTATTGGAGAAATTCAAAGTATATGTTTAGTACAACAGGAAATGGAGAACATTGAAATTCTGCCAATTGTACTTGGGCTCTATGTGGTGATTTTAGTGTTGTTTTGTTTTGCTATATTTGTTTTGGTTTCTCACTGTTGAATCAAGTGTAATTAAATGGACTTGGAGCCACTTTATCATTTATGAACCCAGGTCGAAGGTCATTATAAGTATGCAATGTGTTGAGGAGTTGCCATAGATGTTACATATTGGATAGTATGTTTCATATTACAAGTCAAGAAGCCCCAGTGTTATGCATGGGTGCAAGGAGTTAAGGCAAACACTAAAGGCAGATTTGGCATAAAGCTAATGAGATTTGTTTATCAAGACCACTCACTTTAGGGACACCCGGCTTGCTCAGTTGGTAGAGCATAAGGTGCTTAATCTTGGAATTGTGAATTCAAGCCCCCCATTGGGCATATATATTAGTTAAACAAAACCAAAACCAAAACCAAAACAAACAAACAAACAAACAAACAAACAAAAAACCACTCACTTTTTGGGTGCCTATAAAAATCTCCTGCTTAATTTTGTATTTGCAATTTTGTGTTGCTTTTCTTTAATAGGATACTTCAAATTTTGTGCATTGTAGGGCCCACAAAACCCAATATATGCTTGGTGGGGACTCTTCTCCATGGACCCAGTTTCCTTTGAAACGTGCTCTTCATCCTGTATTAGCTTTTCTCAGTCATGTCCCGAAGAGACACAGCCTCTGCAGAGTGAGCCAAACCCATTACAAACAACCAACACTGACAAGGAAGGCCCAGGAAATATACAAGGGAGGGTCCACTCTCAGGGAAGGGCCTCTTTTTGTCCACTGCCTTCAAGCTAGAAGGCTCTTCTGAAAGCAAAAGAGACTGATTGCTTTCCAAGGTTGGCTTGAGTTTTATCCTGAAGAAGTCATCTGTGAGCCTTCAAATGATAAAACTTGATATCTTAATAATTTTCAGACACATTGTTTATTTTTTCTTTATTTTTATGAAGTGATACGTGGGCATTCAGTCCACACTTTTAGTCCTGGCTTTAGAACCTAACGTGAAGGAGTGACAAGGCCTCAGGAGTAATGGATATTCTGTAAGGACATCCCTTTGGGCCTCTGACAAATAGTTATGGGTTCACTTATTGTTAATGCATGAGGTAGGGAGTTTGATTCCAAAAACAAGCCAGTATTTTAATATGAGGTTCAGAAAAGCATAAAGCTGGATGATAAGGGACATCCAAACCTGGAATCCCTTCCAGAGGGAACACACAAACTCAGAACTGTCAATAAAATGAAAGGAAAGCACATTTTAATGAGAGAAAAACACACGACCAATTTTAAAGAAATAAACCCCCATTTTATTCCCTGTGGTGCTAGATGGATCAAATCACCCGGTGGCATCCAACTCTGTGGATTTGATCTGGGACTTTAAAGCTTTGAAGATACTCATCCCTCTTCCCATGACATACTCATAACTCCCCCTATCAAGATATATAAATTCTCCAGAGGGCCACTGATAAGGATAGTGGAAGAATGAGAAGGATGATGTCTTTTTCAGCTTATTACACACTGAAAGTTCTAGGAAGGGCTGGATGTGCAGTAGCCTGTCCAACAGCCATGAGAACCAGCCTTTCTTATTGATGGAGGTGACATCAGAGAGTCCACATGAGAGACATCTGTTGTCTCTCATTCCGTTTCTTTTTGTCCACCTGCCTATTTTGTTTGGCAAAAGCAGTCATAGCCTAGGGCTCTGATGATGTGTATAGTCTTTCTGTTTGTGTTTAGGTGGTCAGGCAGCTGCAGACTATGCAGCACACATTAATATATTGCTGCGGACTGACGAGGGATGCCTGGGTGGCTCAGTCAGTTAACAACCAACTCTTGATTTTGGCTCAGATCATGCTGTGAGATTGAATTCTGCGCTCGGCGTGGAGCCTGCTTAAAATCCCTCTCTTCCTCCGCCTCTGGCCCTCCCTCTGTTTTCACTCTTTCTCTAAACAAACAAATAAATAAAATCTTTAATATATATATATTGCCGACCAGCTTCATCTCTTTTGGGGGGGAAATGCTGTGTCTGCAAGTTGAGGTAGTGGCCACGCAAAGACACTGTACTTTCTTGACTAGTTTCCCATCATCACTTGGTGACAACAAACCAGATCAAGAATGCATAATCTATGTCTCTAAGGCATACCATTGAGGGAACATGCCCAGTTTGAGGTTATCTTGAGGTCATCGCCTTAAACTAGTCTACTCTTAGATGTTCTTCTGTTGTCTCCATGATTCACATTTTCCTTTCTTTGGTCCTTGGTATCCACTTTATCTGGTCAGAGTACAGAGAAACCAAGACAGGGATTTCATTGTCAGTCCTCCACGGATGATTCAACTTTGCTTGTCAAAACTGATCTAGGGTTAGTACTCAGACATAGGCATCACCATCTTCTCTTCCCATTATTCACATTCTGATAAGAGAACACTCTTCAGTGATCAGGTAATGTGGGCCCCTGGGTGGTTCAGTCAGTTAAGCGTCTGCCTTCTGCTCAGGTCATGATCCCAGCGTCTTGGGATTGAGTCCCCTCATCAGGTTTCCTGCTCAGTGGGGAGCCTACTTCTCTCTCTCCCTCTGCCCCTGCTTGTGTGCTCTCTCCCTCTCTCTCTTGCTCAATCTCTCTTAAATAAATAAATAAAATCTTTTAAAAAAGAAATTAGTTAATGTAGGAGGAATAGTTAGAATTTGCTCAAAACAAGGTTATCAGGTTTACCCCTGTGGTTTCTTACTGAAGTGGATGCAGTAAAAGAAAGAAAGAGGATTGTTTCTTAAGCCCCCTCCCACCCCCCACAGGAAGTAAGGGTAGCTTTGCTAACCTAAGACCACCTGGAGACTCACAGAGGTCAAACGGTGCCTCACTTAGCTTTTCTGGGACTCTCTGATTTATATAGACGCAAAAGTTATAATCTTGAAGATGTGTGTTGCAGGCCTGGTATGTACAAGGGCACAATAGACCAGCAGGACAAGCACTGTCTTTGAGTCAGTGAGTGTACATCTTTGAGTATATGAGCTCTCTGCTGCTATTATTTACATGATTTAAACTCAGTACCTCAAAGGTAAAAATGAGGCAAATAGTACATATTTCAAAGATATGTCATCGTGAGAAAATAAGATGAAGGGTGGATAAACCAAGAATAATTAGAGAATCTACATTGTGAATGATTTCTGGGGAAGCACATAGAATGGTTTCTAAGGCTAATTAATCTCCTCTTGTAAACCTGTAGTGGGGTTCCTAGGTGGGCAGGGGTTCTCACCTGTTTTGAACCAAAAAAGGTTCTCACCTTTTTTGCCATTCCTGTCCATTATCTCTATGCATCCATTGATTCACATGGGAGCTAGGACACTTCTGGAATTGTGTGCACATTTGGGATCCAAGTGTATGCTTGGTTAAATTGAGGGTCCCTGCAGGGATTTCAGGGTCTCTGAGAAAATCCATCATGGGGAAATGAATCAGGCAAAATAGAGGTACTTGGAAGCCAGAGAGGAGAATAAAAAGGAGAAATGTTTCAAATAATAATATGGTTATTTGATATAACATGTCAATATCATATCAATTGGTATTGTAGTGATTGATAATAACAATATGGCTCTCAGTAAATTTCCCCCAGACTCAGTTCTGCTCATATTTCACCTGTACCTTAGGGAATGAATCGCTGTGTAAGTGAAAAGTGAACATTTCCGGGCCCAAGCAAACATACAGAAGGGTCACTTTAGGAAGGCAAAGCTCAGAGGAAGGAAAGTTGTTTTCAAACTTGAAAAAAGAAATGTGAGCCATTGTGGCCTGAAAGGGAATAACAGTGAGTGCCACGGGCAGCCCCAGGACATTCTGAGCAGTGGGCACCAAGCATCTGCAGTGAAAGCTGAGGCTCAGAGGAGGGTCGTTCTATGTCGGTGCATTTCCACAGTGTTCTCTGTAGCCTTAGGGGAGCTGCCAGCACACAGTACAGCCCAGGAAATGCTGGCGCCAATAGGAGACCATAGAAATCAACAGCCCAGGGCTTGGTGGTAACATGACCAGCAGAGACTCATGCCAAGCAGAAAGCAGGGAGCTGTTGTGGGCAACAAAAGCAGCATATTTGGATGCCAAACAAAATGTCCAGGGAGCAGCTCTGAGCAGAGTGGCAATAGGTGCTCAAGAAGAGATTCATGACTAATAACCAGAGCGAAGGAGGACACCAGGCCTCAGCCTAGGCAGAAATGACCTATGAGAACAGATGAGACATCTGTGGAAGACTCCCAGGTATATGGCCAGAACAGAGCCCCAGAATCAAAGAGGCAGGGGATTCAAGAGCCCTAACGTTATATGCCCAATTAAATTCAGCCTGACCAATGTGTGTTGCATGCCTATTATGTGTAGTCACTATGTAAGCAGACCCAGGAAGGAGTACAATTCCTGCAGAGTCATGTGAAATGCTTCTTATCCATCTTCCTTCTCAGAGGATGAGAGCTCTCTGAGTTCTGTGACCTCATCTATCTCAAATCCTACCATATCCCGGGCCCTAGAACAGTAATCAGTAATAATTAGTCAACAGGTACTTGTGGAATGAGTGGCCAAATTAGTGGATTAGAATCACAAAGCAATATGGCAAGTGGAAGACTATACGGAGAAAATGGTGAAAATGTTATCTACTGGGAAATTAGAGAGTGTGAGGGAAGCTTTTCAGAAGAGATAATAAGTAAATCAATTTTTTTTTTTAAATAGGGGATTTTAAAAAATGGAACATTTCATGCAGGGGAAGCAATATTTACCAAGGTGTATATTTAAATGGTTACTAGAGCAATCACCTAAGATTTTACTGATTGAAGAACTTGTAGTAATTACTTTGATAACTCCTGAAATAATAATGGCTTAGAGAAGTCCTTCAGCAGCTGTATGTTTTGGTAACAATTCACTGAATTCACTGATGGGATTGATTTGTTGGTTCAGAGCACTGATTTTAATTCTTCCTGTTTTCTGGAGGAACCCAAGTTCAGAGAAAGAAAATGCCTTTTACTGGCCCACTGAAAACTGGTTTTTGAGATTTGGAAGGAATGCCAAGCTATCTAGCTTTCTAGTCCTGAGTCTAGGATTTCAGTCAAATCCACTTGTACATCAAGGGGTGTGTGTGTGTGTGTGTGTGTGTGTGTGTGTGTGTGTGTGTGCTTTTTCCAAATGCGAGGTGCAGTTATCCTGAACTGCCATTTCCAAAAGGATTTTCTCCTTTAAAGGCACTGGGGACTTTCATCATTTTCTCTTGTAAGACATCATGATTGATGTGGTCAGTCCTGTGGTGTGCAAGACTATTAGCATGGACATTCCTTTTCATCTTTCTTGATGGCACACAGAATTAGTTTTTCTGAAAAACATGTTAACACAGATCAGACCCCACTCCAAAGTATAGCTATTATTGCCAAAAAAAGAAGAAATTCAAGTTCAACTAATTTCATTGGTAGATATATACTCTTCCAGAAGAATTTGGTTTGACTTCTCTAAAAAAGGTGTTGAACTGAAGAAAGAGGCTAAGATAACATTTGGGTATTAATTTGTTATTATGGTTTCTGCAGTAAATAATTTCCCCTATTTTATTTATGTAGGTAGAGACCTTAACACTCATCATTATTATCTCTCAATTTCCAATTTTGTCAACTGGAAAAAGACAAATCTTCATTATGACCAATCATGGGATGATCATACCAAAGCCAAAACAAGTTGCCAAAGAATAGACCATACAGATAATAACTGATCATTTCTCAGATTTATTTTGATATCGATGGAAGTCATTCTCAGTAAAAATTTTTAAAAAGGAAGGAAAGAGATTCTGAATTTACTGCCTTAAAAATGTGGATGGAACCATGTATATAACAGTACCATGTGCCGAAACATAACCCAATCTGAGCACTTTCTGACATAAGAGGCTGGAACTCTGTGTATTCCTGAGTTCTGTAAGTCCTTCCCCTTGTCTTTAAGATGTTGATGATGATTTTCTTTTGTAGACTTATTATTCATAGTTATACCATAGAATGTGGTAAGAATGACTAGAATTTTTTCAGATGTCACTGGTTCGTGGGTACATAGGAGGTCCACCCGCAGTAATTCAAATTTCACCATCACCATGAACAAAAGATCACAGCCACTTGAATCCATCTTCTCCCAGATGTTACTTGGAGATGTCCTGGGGATTGCACACCTCATCACAAAGAGTTCTATGACATATCCCCAGCCCAGCCTTGTTCAATGTTATATTGATTTAGGAAACTCCTCTATATCCAGGATAATGTTATCTAAGAAGAAGGTTAAGAACTGTCCATGTTTTCATGTGGTAAGATCATATCAATTAGCAAATGATCATTAGGAGTGTATCACAGTGTCTGTGAACTTCTGGGGGGATTACTTTTATAATTTTTTTTTTATTCCTTCTTCTTTTGTTTTTATTTTTTTTTTATTCCTTCTTCTTTTGTTTTTGTTTTTTTTTTTTTAATTTGTTTCTTGGTTTTGCTTCTGTTTTTACCATAAAGGCCCATAGGATTTGTTCTTAGGTACACTAAGAGAATTCTAGTGTGTCTTATGGAGAAGGAGATGTCTTCTACCAACTCAGAGGAGGGTGACTGTGGGTACGAACTTGCCAAGCATTTACATACTTGTCATTTAAAGATGGCAGCTGAAAAGGGTGCCTATTTTTCCTAGTTGACCCTCTCTGTCTTTCTCACCCTTCTCTTATTTATACACAAAAGCATTTGCACACACAGACACCCATGGAGAGACTCACAAGAGCATATTGTGCAGGGTAAGTCATGAGTTTTCCATTATTCAAGAGAAAAACTGTCTCCTGGCTTCATAGGTTGTCTGTGTCATATGCAATCCTCTGTGCCCTATCCTACTCCTTTCCATTTTACTTCCTCCAATCTCTACATCTCTCCTTCCAGGGGTCAAGTAGGTTTCTGAAAACCCCCAAGGTAGAAAAAAAGAATCTTCAGGGGGAAAAGTGAGGACCTCATGCCCATAAACTTTTACGAGGTCTTACATCCCAGGCAAGATTCCAGACTCACAAACACGTTGTAACACCAGGAGTGGCACTGGAGTGGAGATGGGCCTCTCCCACCAGACCTCCCCACACCCTGCTGAGGATTTCTAATCAGGCTCCACCTGTCAAAAGAATGCTCCTTAGACCTCTAAGTAGGAAATGAAAGTGCCACCTAGAAGTTAAGACAGCAGGAATCAACAGCTGTGAGATATTTTGTGGCAAAGTCAGCATTTATCTACTCTAGGGATATGGGAGAAGGAGGAGGAAGGAGTGGGGAGTGAGGGTAGCAGAGACGTCTGCTCAGTTAATTTATCTCTCTTCTGTTTGTCATATTATTCTGATGGAAACCTGCATCGCTGGTGCCTTTTCTCTGAATCCACAGCCAAGTGAAAAGGAGACAAGGGGACAATTGGCATTCTTCTCTTGCTTGTTTGAATTATTTTAATATGTTCCACACTGTTTACACTATTTACCATTATTATTGCTAATAGATTTTAAATTATCCCGCTAAATTATTATTGTTGATTTAAGGCAATAGAAATGGCATAGTGTCCCTTTCTGAGACCTGCCTTGAGCCTCTAGCCAGCGCCACACAAACCTAATTCTTACATTTGTAGGGAAGCTGAAGCCAAGACCTCCCCAGGCCATTAACCTCAACTGCATTTTGGAGAGACTCGCACTCACCCAATTCTAGAAGCAATCTTTGTGGTATTGCAACTTTAATTTTTTAAAGCTCTGGCTTTTACAAGATGCTCTGCCTCCTACTTTGTCTTCTCTCGGCTACGTTCTTCCTTTTTCCCAGAGCACGGGGCCATTTCTACCCCCATCTGGCATGAAGGTACCCGAGGAAAGCTTGTAACCCAGATAATTACTGCTGGTTGCAGATTATTCAATTATGACTTCTCTTATTTCTCGAAGGATTACTTAAGACTTCTTCTTGGCTGGTGTTTGGTTCTTTATGCAATCATTGCAGGCAAGAGGGTAAAATGGCAATGCATTAAATTTTTTTTAATAAAAATAGAAATGAAAGACAATCCCTGTAGCTTCATTTCCAAAAGAGGGTAGAGGGGTGAACTTTTAATAGCCAAAGGAAGCTTAATAGTCAGGAAACTAATAGCTTGATGATAGGTGATGCTATAATACTGATCCCCAGAAAATAATAGAAGAATTTCTGCATCAGTAAGGACTCCCAGGAATGGGGAGCGGGGGAAGAAGGTATGATTCCCCTATATAAGCCATTAAAAAGCTTTTTGTCCTAAATCAGCGAGACCTTTTCCTTCTTCCTGATGGGAAACACGAAGGTAAAAATGACACAGGGAGAATGAAGTTATAAAAAGGGAGAGAAAATGCCAGCAAAATTAGACATTTGCCCTTTTCGCCTCATAGTAGCCCAATTCCTGTTGTGTCGTTGAAGGAGCATTGAATTCTCCTTATTTTGCAACACTGATACCTTTAGAAAGGTGTTGCTAAGAAATCAGGAAATTTTGAAGTCTCCTCCTTTCCACGGTCACTCTCCTTTCTACGCTTCATTTTACTGACCAGCTCTCATCCTTCTTGCTTCTGCTTTATTTTTCCCAAGTTGTCTTCCGCTGCAGACCGGACATCGGCAAAGGTAATAAAAGGAAAGAAAGGGATCAACATTCCCACTGCTGGGAGAAAGAGTGAGCTTATAGACTGCAAGGAAAAGTCAGGGTTGATAAAGATTGAATCAAGCTGAGAAAAACAGGCTGGGACCAGAATGCTAAATGAATATCTATAAACGCGAAGTCTTGCATACAGGTCAAAAATCAATTCCACCAGTTAGAGATAAAGAAAAAAAAAATCCTCATTAGCAGGAGGCAAAAACGGATGGGAACAGTGTCGGTTGATGTTGAATATAATGTGAGTCGTCAGTCTGACACGTCTCGTGTAAGATGGAGGAGTGTGTGGGACAAGGGGGAGAGAAAGTGGGTTTTACTCCATGCTGAGCAGATTGTATCTGGAGTCCTGGGGACACGTTGTGAGCATCGTGCTTTAAGACTGACAGAGAGGATGTTAGGTTTTACAAAAGGGAGACCAGAGTGGACACCCCAAGTAGGAATTTTTTTTTTTTTAACTTCATAATGAGAAGGCAAAGATTGGGGGAGGTGAGAAACATGCAGAAACTTGAAAACTTACGTTTTCATTAGTTCCTGGGCTGTCCCATCACCAAACTGGTACTACTCGAAAGAGGAGAGCTCAGGCCAGGGGTGGACAGTTCTGAATTTTTAAAAAAGCTATCTTTTACACTAGCAGAATTCTCCCACTCAAAAGAATCAAGGCTGTGCCTTTTTTTCATCTCCTCTCTGCGACTGGAAGGAAATGGCATTCCTATCTTTTTACCTCAGGTTTTCTGTCATTGAAGTGAGAATCGATGAACCAATCTTCTTTGTTTTTGCATATACCACACTGTAAAATATTCTGGAGTGAGCAAAATGGCATGTATTTACCCAGAATTAATTAGCCCCGGCCTCTGCACGGCCGTGTTTACCTCAGAAACCCATTGAAAGCTCTGAATCATGGCTCCTCAGAGGTGGCTGAGAAGGTGGGCAATAATGAGAAGGGGCTTTGCACTCTTCAGGCACATTGGCCCTTTCAATTATTTATGTGGTTTAATCCCATTGAAAAAGCACATTCTCCAAAAAACACCCCCAGGTCCTCTGCTTTCTGGAGCTGGCAGAAAGTAATATGGGAAAAATGAGAGAGAGGACGCCCTTAAGGGAGTTGGTCTGACCTTCCCAGAGACCCTGGATATTAAAACAGGTACTTTGCTTAGCTAATAATAACTATGCCCAGGACTTGTCATCTTCAAAGAACTTTAATTAATCCTCATAACACCCCGGTGGGCTCCAGAAGGTGTTATTATCTTTACTTCATATGAGGTAAAATGCAGGCAACAAACAGAGGAGGGAAATGGTTTGTTCGAGATAGTGAGTGTGAGGTTAAATTTAGCAGGAACAAGGAACCTGAGGCCACATGCCCTCCTATCTCGAGGTCCCTTTAGTAACATATCTGGGCCAGGGCACACGGCGCAGATGTGAAGAGCTACAGAAGGGGCCTGTGGAAAGTGCCGCCTTACCAAAGTGTCTTACCTGAGACATGAAGAATAGGAAAAGGATGAAGTGCGAGAGCAGAAGAGAAATTGATCAATGATGGAAAGTTTCACAGGGGGGGGGGGGGGCGAGCAAATTATTCATCTCTGTTGCAGGGGGATCCTAGGGCCAAATAAAATGCTACTGTAATTTCCAAGTCTTCACTGCTCTATAAACAGATGGTGAGGAGGAAGGTGAGCCATCAGGCTGTGCAGGGAGAGGATGGTTATGGTGTCTCTGGGTGTGGACGGGTGACTGCAGACCAGTGTGGGCGGACCACTTGCTTTCCTTGGAAGTTGTGAATTTCTTCGGCTATCGGCCTCACGCCGGTTGGCTCTGTGATTCCAGCCTGTGGATTTTATGATCCTCAGGGTAAGCAGGTTCTCAAAAAGCAGTTTGCTTTTTCACAGGAGGATACAAGACTCACTCAAGAGACTGCCGATAGTGATCATTACCCCACCAGATTCTGCTGTCATAAGATTCGAGCTTGGAGGACTCCAAAGGGCATCGAGCCCACAATCATTCTTTCCAGCCAAGGGTGCAGAGGCCAGAAAGGACGTAGGACCTGTCTGAGGTCACCTAGAGAGTCTATGAAAACATGAGAACTGGGAACAAACTGTTTTGTCTTCTGTGATCACTCTTTTTTTTTTTTTTTTTTTTTTTTTTTTTTTACCATGCAACGAAACTTTTATTAACATTTTGAACAGCTATTGAGAAAACCAGGACTCAGTTATTACTGAAACTGGTAATTTCTAAACTTAAATTGGGGCAAAATGGCTATAGTGCAGAGCAATGCCATCATTGGGCACTATGAATTCAAAACTGAAGAATTAACAGCCACCCCTCAGACGGAGAACCAGGTGGAGAGTTGACTCTTTCTGGATGTTGTAATCAGAAAGAGTGCGGCCATCTTCCAGCTGCTTGCCAGCAAAGATAAGCCTCTGCTGGTCAGGGGGGATGCCCTCCTTATCTTGGATCTTGGCTTTCACATTTTCGATGGTGTCACTAGGCTCCACCTCCAGAGTGATGGTCTTGCCAGTCAGGGGCTTCACGAAAATCTGCATTTTGACCTGTTAGCGAGTGAAGGACACTGAACGCAATCACGTCGACTCACTCAAACGCCAAGACACCCACACCCGACAATGCCAGCCGCTCCTGAACCTTCTGTGATCACTCTTAAGAGAGGCAATTCTTCAAGCTGTGCTCATTACAGTTGCATTAAGAAACTGCACAATGAAAATCTTTGAAGGAGCTACTAAGCATGCCAGAACTGTGAAGTCAGTGGTGGTGGACCCTACAGAAATGAGAACCAGAGACATGGCCAAATGTTCACCCTTATCTGCCATTTTCTAGTATAGCTTTAACTAGCTTCGATTGACAAAGCTAGAGTCCACTTTCCAGATCAGTAAAGCCATGGTGAAAAAGGAGAAAGGGGTAATCACAGTCATAGGTGGGTTCTTGAGGCTTTCAAAATCACCCGATCCAATAAAATTAACAAGAGTTCCATAGCAAGCGGAGAGAGAACATAGAACGGTGGGTCTATTTCCTGAGCCATTTCTCTGAAGTGGAATACACCATTAGGAGACTCTGTTAAGGAATCATTGTGTACTTTCTGAGTTTTAAAAATAATGCCGTAAAGGGACAAATTCAAAATTACCAGAGAACCCCAATGATATACTAAAGGAGGAATGGGAACTAGGACCAGAAATAAGGAGTGGGATGTCGCCAGTGACCCTGCACACTCAGATAAACTGCCCCCAGGCATCGGATATGATTTGATTTTTGTGTTAGGAGAAGAAGCCTCAGGAGAGCAAGAGGAGAAATCCTGGTAATTTCATATTTGGACATGGCAGCGGGGGGTGGGGAGGTGGGGAACAATCCTATTTCTCATGAATATCAAGGAGAATGGTAACAGGCACAGAGTAAAGGAAGGAGGAAAAGTAGGAAAAGGAAGGAGTAAAGATTGCTGCCAGCCTGAGAAACTGAGACAGGAAGAGAAGCCTTTGACAAGATAATGCGTGTGTGTTTTGTGTTTGAGTCAATGGTTTGTGTGAGGTTTGGGAGATCTGCTGGGAGATGGGCTTTTTCGGAGTTGGCTGGCTGTTTTTCGTTCATGCATGTTTGTTTTGGAATGAGACGTCAGTCACTATCTCTGCAAATTGGCACACTAAGTGGTAGTGAGTTCTAGACTCGCCATCATATGAAATGGACACCTTCAAAGGCAGATTGTGGCTCGGGGCAATGGACATAAGAGCACGACAGAGTTAGCCTCCTCCCCTCAAGCGAAGTGGCCATGCCCGTGAAAGCTGCCTATCCTGATAGGATGCCAGGGGCTCCCAGATAACAAAAAGAGACTCTTGGCCACATAATTCTCATCAGGATCCTTTCTGCTCCTTTCTGCTCTCATGCAGGGCCCGCCCCCAATGTTTAGTATGCTTCACCTATTAGAAGAGTCCAGTGAAAGGAAGATTCGGGTGACAGCTTTGATAATTCCCCCAATGTATGGCCTTCCCTAGAGTCTAGCCTCACTGTCGTCTGAAGAAATACCTCTTTAGGAGGCTGTAGATTTCTAAGACAAAATATGTGTTCCACTCTCCCCACACCAACATTCCTTTCTGCAAAGGAAATTATAGTGAATCATACAATTTCTTTCTAAAAGTTGGTAGGTTTAGACCAGATCAAAGAAAAGAACATTTCTCACAGGGTTTGGTTTCTTTTTCTTATTTGCTATGGCAGAGTGTTTCCTTGCAGACTGAATATCTATTCGTTTACCCTGCAGTTCGCTGTGCTAGCCAAGACGTCTTCCAAAATCCAGGCTACTGGCGGCTCACACCCACACTCCCACTACTTGAAACAATTCTACTTATCCCTCACATACTGGCCCTCCTTAACCTCTCTAACAGACTTAATTGCTCCTACATTTGTCTTCACATAATAATTTGTTGATAAAAGTACCATTAATGTCAATTACGTAAATGAATGAATTGATGGATGAGCACAACTTGGCATATCCTACTGTGAGGGCAATGACTTTGGAATCAGAACCCGGGTTTAAGTCCTGGCTTCACCACTGGGAAGACCTTCAATCCTACGTAAGTCCCTTACCTTTGGGAGCCTCAGATCCCTCATCTGTGCAATGGGATTAATAACACCAACCCTGCAGGACAGTTGTGATTTTTAAGTGTCATCCAGATAACACACTCAGCATTGTGCACTTAAAAGGGGCTCAATAAATGCTAGCTATTGTTAGCTTAGTGTACTGCAGCTAATTGTACATGCAATTTCATCTTATAGGCAATGAGGAACCATTTAAGCTTATTAAGAAGGGAAGTGGCATTAGAAAGGGGTCTCAGAATCCAAACTAGGAAATGAGTAAGGAAATGAAGAGCTGGCAGGTGATACAGATAAGAAATAAGCAGAATCACAATCATACACTTGGTGATATCAGGACCAGAGGTCACCCTCCCTAGTGAGTTGAGCAGGGGCTGAGTGAAAATGCCCCACGAAAATGACAGACCAAAGTGGCTCTGGGATCTTTGCCACGCTCTGTGACTGTCCTCGCCCACTAGCTACTCCTTGTTGCTGCTTATGTACTTCCTCCTCTGCTTCCTTTCTCAATATTGTAGCAACATTTAGGCTGAAGACCTACTCTGTTCTCTCTGTCTTAAAAGAGAGGCACAATCCAGTAACATGTAACTCACACCTCTAAGTTTTAATTGCCCTTAATTTTGCTTCAATATTTGTGCCACAAGGAAAAAAAAAACATAATAAAATTATGATCATGAGGTTTTCTGGTTATAAAGTATATGGTGCTTGTATAGTTCTATTCTTTTGATAGGGAGGAAGAGAATACACTTGAATTGGACATCGTTATGGAGGGATTGCCATAATACTGTTCCACCGTTAAGAGGAGAAAAGGAAAGGAGAAAAAAGGTCGGGATTGTGAGAGTATCGTATGGTGACAGTGGTAGACACACTTGTGGGGACGTGGCATAGTGTACAGAGTTATCAAATCACTGTGTTGTATACCTGAAACTAAGATAACAATTTGTGTCCACCATACTTCATTAAAAATAAGAATAAAAACTAAGAATAAATGTAAAAGGTTAGAATTAGACAATATGGAGAATGTCCAAAATTTCAGGATGGGTCAGCTACAGAAAAAATAATTCTCAGAATCTTCTTCCCTAATACATTAATGGATGAGAGAAATAGCCTCATGCCTTAGCAGGTTCAGATCACTAGGCTTGATCTTACTAGAACATTCTGAAGGGCCCTAGGCAGTTCCAGTCTCCGGTGCCTGTGGATGGGAAATGAAGAACAGAAGCTACCCTTCCAGTGGGAAAGAGAAGCCTACCTTACACTCCTAATCGCAGCTTGAGCTTCAGGAATCCAGAGAGATCTCAGGACTCACAGGTTTTTCATCACTGATGATGATGCCACTTTAAGAAAACCAGCGCCCCCAAGCCTTCATCACTCTGCTTCCCAAATCTCTGTGGCCTTAGTTGGCAACAGGATGTAGATCACAGGGAGCTGAAGTAACCCAATAACACAGCCATCCTAACCATTTTAGAAGAGTGAAAACCGTTTAACCCCCAACGTAATGGCTGCAGCGTCTGTCTGAGAAAGAAAAAAATTGGTTTTAACTGACGCGCTTGGCCTCGGAGGGAAATAAAAAGGCGAAATGGAAAGGCAAAATCGTAGAGCATCTCTCAGATCTACCTTTTAGCAGCGTGTGACTCCAGACACAAGATGCACTGGCACGGCACACACCTAATCACATTTAGACGCAGCCCCGGAATAAAGAGAGGGAAGAAGAAAGATATTACAGAGCTCTAATCTTCTTGAAGATGGGAGCTGGGAAGAAAAATCCAGTGAAGGATTATGAAGTTAGCTGACCTGCTGTTAAACACAGAAGAGTCACAGACATGAGCATGGCCTGAACAAGCCAGCGTGGACCTGGGATTAACAGGGTTTTAGGGACAGAGTCTGCAGGGCTGGAGGTAGCCTGCAGCGCTGCCCAAGCTTGACAGGGGCTGGAAGGAGCTCAGCTGAGAGCCTTGGACTGAATCTGCCTTTAGCTGCCACCTGCAAATGCCTACAGAGAAGTCACCTGAAAGAAGGCTGTCAGCATCTGCTATACTCCTTGTCCCCACAATGCCCCTTTCTGCAGTATTAAAGCCACTTACTCTCCATATGCAGGTTCCAGTGTCATCGTGACATCTGGGACCAATCCTGTCTGTAGTGAGAAATGAAAGAGCACTGGTTAGGTGCTCAGTACTCGACATCAAAGCAGCTCGACTGCTGATTCCCGCCGATCTTGGATTGTCCTTCTAGAAGTTTGATCCTAGCATATTTTTCAGATTAGCCACTCTTATGATTGTCTATGTAACATAATATTATCATATGAGCTGTGTGTATGTGTATTCTAGGCTAGGCCTCATACTATCTGTGCTTATGATTTTATATATAAACATATAATATATAACATATTGCGTGTTATATATTACATGTGCATACTTACACATATATTATACATTATATAATATGCAATCTATTACATTCTATATTCTGTATTACATCCATACATTATATGATGTAATATCTTCTTTTCCAGTTTTATTGAGCTATAAATAATTGACATGCAGCTCTGTATAATGCATTATATTATGTATATATATTATATATAGCATGATGACTTGATTTACAAATATTGTGAAAGGATGACCATGATAAGTTTAGATAACTTACATCGTCTCATACAGATAGTTTAAAAAAAAGAGAGAGAGAGAGAGAATATTTTCTTGTGACAAGAACTCTTAGGATCTACTCTCTTAACAACTTTCCAAGATATTGCACAGCAGGGCAAACCATCACCATGGTGCTGTGCATGCCGTCCCCAGTACTTTGTCCTATAACTGGTGGTTTTTATCTCCTGGACACCTTCATCCAGTTCCTGAGTAGGTGATACTAATATGGATAGAGACAGGATCAAAATATTCTAGAATACTGATAGTGATTTAAATTTTAGGGCTCCAATCACTTTATATTTGTCATTTAAATTATTAATGACCCATAATATAGAGCTATTTATAAAATTATTTTGTAAGACAAGGGCAAATTGTTGACAGTGAACTTTAAAAAATTTTTCGGTATAATTACTACATAATGTTATATTAGTTTCAGGTGTACAAAATAGTGATTCAACATCTCCATGCATCGCCCAATGCTCATCACAATGCCCTCCTTAACCCCCATCACCTGTTTCACCCATTCCCCATCCCATCCCTCCCCTCTGTTAACAACTCTTCTCACCAGTTAAGAGTCTTGTTACTCCCAGAGAGGGAGACAAACCATAAGACTCTTAATCTCAGGAAACAAACTGAGAGTTGCTAGAGTTGTAGGAGGGTGGGGGGGATTAGGTGGCTCAGGTGGTGGACATTGGGGAGGGTATGTGCTATGGTAAGCACTGTGAATTGTGTAAGCCTGATGATTCACAGGCCTGTATCCCGAAACAAATAATACATTATATGTTAATAATAAACAAACAGACTGGGGGGAAAAGGAGTGTTTCTCAGTTTGTCTGTCTCTTATTTTTACTTCGCTCATTTGTTTTGTTGCTTAAATTCCACATACGAGTAAAATCATAGGGTATTTGCCTTTCTCTGACTTATTTCACTTGGCATTACACTCTCTAGCTCTATCCATGTTATTGCAAATGGCAAATTTCATTCTTTTTAGGGCTAAATAATATTCCATTGTATATCTATACAGCACCTTCTTTATCAGTTCCTCAATCAATGGACATTTGGGCTGTTTCTGTATCTTGGCTATTGTCAATAATGCTACTATAAATGTAGGGGTGCATGCATCCCTTTGACTTTGTTTTTGTTTTTGTACTTCAGAGGTAAATACCCAATAGTGTGGTTGCTGAATCATAGGGTAGCTCTATTTTTAAACTTTTGAGGAAATGCCATACTGTTTTCCAGAAAACTTGCACCAATTTGCATTCCCACCAATAGGGCCTGAGGATTCCTTTTTCTCCCCATATTCTCACCAACACTTCTTATTTCTTATCCTTTGATCCTTGCCATTCTGACCGGTGTGAGATGATATCTCATTGTGATTTTGATTTGCATTTCCTTGATCATTAAGAGTGTTGAGTATCTTCTCCTGTACCTGTTGATCGTCTGTATGCCTTTATAGGAATTCCAATTTCGATTCTCTCTTTTTTAAACTGAATTGTTTTTTTTTTTTTTGTTATTGAATTGTAGGAGTTCTTTATGTATTTTGGAAATTAATCTGTTATTGGTTACATGATTCGCAAATACTTTCTTTCATCCAGTACGGTGAATTTTCCTTTGCTGTGCAGAAGCCTTTTTGATGTAGTCCCATTTGTTTATTTTTCCTTTTATTGCCTTTGCTTTTGGAGTCAGATCCAAAAAGTTATGGATGAGATTGATGTCAAAGAACTTACGTGAACCTAAGATTTCTTCTAAGAATTTTATGGTTTCAGGTCATTCGATTCTTTAATCCATTCTGAATGAATGTTTGTGTATGGTGTAAGATAGTTCTTTTCCATTTGTCTGTCCAGTTTTCCCAATACCATTTATTAAAGAGACTGCCCTGTCCTCATTGTATATTCTTGTCTTTTTGTATAAATTAATTGACTGTCTTCACACGCATTTATTTCTGGGCTCTCTATTTTATTTTGTTGATCTGTGTCTTTTCTGTTTTTATGCTGAA
The DNA here is from genome assembly GCF_022355385.1 of Mustela nigripes. Classification (NCBI taxonomy): domain Eukaryota; kingdom Metazoa; phylum Chordata; class Mammalia; order Carnivora; family Mustelidae; genus Mustela; species Mustela nigripes. The sequence continues at coordinate 82,444,504 of NC_081557.1, read as the reverse complement.
ATCATATTGTTTTGATTACTGTAGCTTTGTATGTAGTTTGAAATAAGGCATTATGATACCTCTAGATTTGTTCTCCCATCTCAGGATCAATTTGGCTATTTGGGGTCGTTTGTGGTTTCATACAACTTTAGGATTGTTTGTTCTATTTCCCTTGGTATTAAGCTTTGATTCCTTTCTTATTATCTTTTTTTTTTTTTAATCTATAGGTTTTTGCTTTGTGATTACCATGAGGTTTACATAGATCATCCAGTTTGTATTAAGTTGATAACAACTTAGGTTTAAACACATTCTGGGGCACCTGGGTAGCTCAGTCCCATTAGGCATCTCACTCTTGATTTTGGCTCAGGTCTTGGTCTCAGGGTTGTGAGATCAAGCCCTGTATGGGGTTATGTCTTGAATGTGGAGGCTGCTTGGGGTTCTCTCTCTCTTGCCCTCTCTCTCTAAAAAAAAAAAAAAAAAAAAAAAAAAAAAAATTAAAATTAGAAAATTAAATACATTCTAAAACTCTGTATTTTACCAACAACTGTCTCTGATTGTTAGTCTTATGGGACCTGGGAAGATAGAACCCTGGCCACCAGAACCAGGGGATCAAGGATCACCTCCCGTGTGTATGGTGTACATCTGCTGTCTTTAGAGAAGCACTGGGGGTGTGCAGAGTTGGGACATGCTCACCTGCTTTAGTGGGGCAGCAGGAGGGCACGGATCGGGGCACACCCATTAGAGTCATCAAAGTAGACAGAGAGCACAAAATGGCAGCTGCCAGTGCCTTCCTTCCTGGAGGGAGTTCCAGCTGGTCCCTTCCTCTCTGGAAGACACTTGAAGATTAGCACATGAATCTTCTTCATGTACAATCTAGGCACATTCAAACTACCTTTGTTATACTGGTCCCTGGGATGATGGATCCTTAAAGGAAAAGGTACTAGAGCCCTTTAAAAGAAATGTCTCCATTCCAGCAGACCTTTGAGTCCTGGACATAAGCCTCATTGATTTTCAAAGCCAGACATCTTGGGGCCTTGTCTCTCCAATGCATGTTCCAAAGATTGAGGTGCCTGATGTGGAACACAGACCCTTCACTCTTCAAGAAGTAGCTGTGGTCTTGTGAGATCCCTCCTAATTGTGGGGGAGGTGAGGTTTTGTTAAGACTGTGTTTCTGCTTCTCTTACCCAATATTATAAGAATATATACATGTATATATTGCGCTTATCATGAATATATGTATATATTCATAAGCACAGCTGATCTGAGAATTAAACTATGACACACACCCCCACACCTGTCCATACTAAGTCAAGGAGAAGTTCATCTTGCTTATGTAAATTTCAAAGCAAGTGACTTTCATTGGAGGGTCCAGGTTGCTCTCCGCCTCTGGGCTCTGTCACCTTCCACGACTTCTGAAATGTCCACATTCACCCACCTCAGATGGCAAAAGAGAATGGAAGGTTGTGGGAGCAGGTTTCTGTGGGCCAGGCCCAGGTGAGTGTACTTGGCCTAAAATCACATCAGTCTCCCTGTTTCTCTGTCTCCCTCTGCCACTCCACCGTCTTGTGCTCTCTCTCTCTTTCTCTATTAAATAAATAAAATCTTTTTTTAATGTCCCCCCCCATTTTTTAAAAGACTTTATTTATTTATTTGGAACAGAGAGAAACAGCGACAGAGGGGGAAAAAGAAGGGAGAGTGAAAGAGGGAGAAGCAGGTTTCTGGCCAACCAGGGAGACAATGGGGCTCGATCCAAGGACCATGGGATCCTTACCTGAGCCTAAGGCAGACACTGAATGACTGAACCACCCAGGAGCCCCTAAATAAATAAAATCTTTAAAACACAAACAAATAAAACCCAAAGAAAATAAGGTTCCAGGGAGTCTGTTTTTAATTACACTTATTAAAACAATTACTATTAATACTAACACTACTTACCTAACACATTTTATTTGCAAAGCACTCCATAAACTGGTTTCTAAAGAAAAAAATGAGTGGGCAAATGTTAATCACAAAGTCATCAAATGGAAGAATACTTGGATTGAGACTTTAATTAGAGGTTGACAGCCCCGTTCCTGTTATGGTTTCTTTCCCAAACCCCAACGTCATCTCTTTGGGTTTTTGTAATTTCCTCACCTGGAAACTGAAAGCTGTAGAAACTCAGTGAATATTATAAGGATCAGATCCTGTTTGAGCATTAAGAATCATCCACATTAAGGGCCTATTACATATTCATAGTCTTAGTGCAGATAAAATATGATTTTTGAAATTTTGATTTGTGATCATTTCTGAGCCCATATGTACTCATTAAATGCTATTGAATACATTTTTAATAATGAGAAGGAATTTGACAAACGACTCATCTGAGCTGAACAAAGAGATTTCGCACAGAAGATGTCACACAGCAGGGGAATACCTGGAGAGTGTTAAAATCCCATTTGTTAAGGGATATTGTATTATGTTCAAACTGTCCATCTTATGACTGGTTGCTTATAATAATCATTGTCATGGTGCCATGTGTCCTATTTGAGTAACTAAAGGGACAGTCTACCCCATATCTGCTAAATAAATAGGTTTTTTTGATGCTAGTTTGAGTGCATACATTTCCTAACAATACCCTTATAGGAAGGGGAAACATTCTTATTTTCACATTAGGCTGGGCCATAGAACAAGGCTTCAACACCTTTTCTTTTGTATTTGTGATCTCTTTATTCTCCAAGGATTGAAATCAATAGAGAAGATAAGAAATGACCTTCATATAAGTTAAAAAAAGAAAAGAGAAAAAGGAACTTCTGTAACGGTCAAAGGAAGAAAGAAGGAATCAATATTTATTGAGTTGTTTTGTGCCAGGCACTGTGCTAGGACATTTATACTCTAGGTCATTTAAATGTGGGGATGGTCAAGGAGTTATTTATCCATTATTAAATGGATTTATTTGTTGATTATTTTGGAATTCTTTGCTTGGTCTTTCTCCTTCTATTAGCGTAACTCCAAAACTCTTCATCCCCAGGCCTCCTATCTGATAATCACCTGGAGAATGCAAAGTTTGTTTAGTTTACAACGTAATTAAGAAAGTACACTCACAAAATAACATCATGGTGTGGTTCAAATCCAAATATAAATGGCTTTTTTATTATCTGATGTTCAAATTATCATGAATGTGGCTAAGCTCCATTTGTGTGACTAACCAAGTGTTATCTATATAGATTACTGTATTTCCAGCAATTTTGTCTTCTGGGAAGCAGAAGAAAACCTCATGTATCTTGGTTATTTAAAGTTCATTTTTAGCAAATAGCAGGTATAATTCCAAAATAATTGAAAACTGGTAAAAAAGAGAAGGCAATGTGGTCAAAATGATGAATATAAAGAAATAGAATCCTAATCCTAGGTAAATGCTTAAAGATCTAGTTAGTGCAGCTTACAATACAGGCTGAAAATTCGAAACAATGCATGCTAAGTGACTTTCCCGAAGTCACACAGTAGAGGATACCAAAGACTCAGGCATTTTGAATATCTTAACGGAAGCAGAGGACATTTTTTTTTTTTTTTTATGGGAGCAGGGGGGCACTTCTCAAAAAGAGAATATTTATCTACTAGATTCCATTTCTTCCTTACAAGAAGTAAGGTGAGTTGTCATCTGTGTTTCTAATGGCATTTTCAGATGTCCTTCATCTCTGTTTCTCCCTGAAAACACAGCACAACACAACAAAACACAACACATCCTAAATACTAAATACTAATGGCATCAACCCCTTCCTGGTTACTTTCTCTTACTGTGCTCTAGGTTTCTGAAGAGCTTTTGTTTTTGTTTGTTTGTTTTTTGTCTTTTGTCCCCCCCCCCTTTTTTTTTCAAGCACACAACATGTATAATTGTTTTTTAATATGATTTAGTAACTTGATCCTTCCTTTCTCAATAACCTTTTCTACATTCTTTTCCCGTTATCAAGTCTCCTGGTTTTGGGTGTTTCACCCCTGAAATATCTCTCTCAAGCATTCTTTTGTGAGCTTTTCACCTCTTTTCAGCTCAGTTACCCCAATGCTTACTCTGCTGCACTCACCTCCCATCCAAATCTTCAATCTGTGGGCACTACTGATATCTCGCTCTCTCTCCCCTTCCCCCTGTCTTCACTTCTGTCCTTGCCCGCCTTCAATTCCAGGATCCGTCATTAGATATAATCATTATATGCAAGGATGGTGTGCCTCTGCTCTCCATCTCCTCTCCTCTGTTCCTCCTCTCTCTGCTTATCCCACTCCAGGGCCAAAAATCCCACTGTCACCACCAGCTCTCTCCATTTTTTTCTGTTCCTGCACTCAGGCAGCCAAGTTTAGCCACTGAAAATGATCTGATGGGGCTGGTGAGATGAACTGTGCATTCATAATCACAAAACTGTAATGGGCGCTACACATGTCCTGGAAGTCTTACTTTCATAAGTAGTTTAATTTCCTACTCTCTAAAAGGTAACTTTCTGTTCTTTCCTCATACTTCTCTCACATTCTACACATTCTGTCAGACTTGACCTTGTGTAATATTTCATGGAGGCAATAAAGACCAGCAAACAAGGAGTGCTTTAACTTCCTTGCATCAAAGCCTCAATCCTCTCCTCCTTCCTCTCTCATTATAATAATTTCCTACCTTTGTTGACAGCTAGTTCCCCTGCTTGTACCCATCAGCTTTCACCAATTCAAGTGTGTCACTTCTTCATGATCCTTTTCCCCATTCATTTATTCATCCAACAGACTTTTGTTTTATTTTTTATTTCAGGTTTTTATTTAAATTCTAGTCAGTTAATATACAGGATAATATTAGTTTCAGGAGTAGAATTTAGTGACTCATCACTTACATACAACACCCAGTGCTCCTTACAAGTGCCTTCCTTAATACCCATCATCCATCTAGCCCATCCCCCCACCCACCTCACTCTATCAACCCTCAGTGTGTTCTCCATAGTTAAGAGTCTCATATGGTTTGCTTTCCTCTCTTTTTGCAAACCTTTATTTTAGATTACATGATGTATAAAAATGACCTTGGCTTCATGAAAGTCATATAGAGGAATCTGTATCCCGTTTCAAGAATGAGTTTGAACTGGAAAGTTGTATGATGTGATTCAGATCTTAAAAGATACCCAAGTCAGTGTTGAACCATAGAAAGTAAGAGAAGGAATACCCATTTGTATCTGTTGTAACAGAATAAGGAAGATAAAATGGTGGTTTGGACTATGACGGTGGTGGTGGAAGTAGTAGGAAATGGTCAGATGTGAGATTATATATTTTAAGCTAAAATCAAAATAACTTGTTGATGGTGTAAATGAGGGCGATAAGAGGAACAGAGGAATTTTGAATAGAACCTGCATCTCAGGCCACAGAACCTGGGTGCTTGGTGTGATTGGTTAGCGAAGTAAGATCCTGATCGAGGAACGGGTTTTGTAGATGAAGAGTAAACAATTGCATGTACATATGGGTCTACCACTCATAGGAGGGGTTAGAAATGGAAACAAAGATGTTGGCCTTATATAAATGATAATTCAATTAGAAATCTGGATGAAAAGGGCTCTAGGGTGGCTCAGTGGATTAAGGCCCTGCCTTCAGCTCAGGTCATGATCTCAGGGTCCTGGGATCGAGCCCCGCAGGGAGCCTGCTTCCCACACCCCTCACGCTCTCTGCCTGCCTCTCTGCCTACTTGTGATCTCTGTCAAATAAATAAATAAATAAAAATCTTCAAAATACAACTATCATATGATCTCCCTGATATGAGGAAGTGGTGTTGCAACATGGGGGCTTAAGTGGGTACGAGAAGAATAAATGAAAGAAGATGGGATTGGGAGGGAGACAAACCATAAGTGACTCTTAATCTCACAAAACAAACTGAGGGTTGCTGGGGGGAGGGGGTTTGGGAGAAGGGGGTGGTATTATGGACATTGGGGAGGGTATGTGCTTTGGTGAGTGCTGTGAAGTGTGTAAACCTGGTGATTCACAGACCTGTACCACTGGGGATAAAAATACATGTTTATAAAAAATAAAAAATTATATTAAAAAAATAAATAAATAAAAATAAATTTACTAAAAAAAAAATAAATAAAATAAAATTACAGATCCTTTTTTAAAATTCATTTATGTTTTTTCTTCCATACTAGATTTTATTCTCCTTGAAATTAGAACTTATGATTTAATGTAATTGTATCACGGACATAGTATTAAGAAAACAGCTGTTTTAAAACATTGTTTTTAAAAAAAAAAAAAATCTTCAAAATATATACATTAAAAATAAATAAATAAATAAAATAAAAAAGAAATCAGGATGAAACCAGCCAGGGTGAAAATTGTCTAATAAAATGCTCTAAGCTCATTTCCTCAACTATTATTTATTTTTAAATAAATTATGAAATATTTCAAACATATATAGAGAGAACTGTAGAAAATAATATAATAAGCTTTCAAGTAACCACTACCAAGATATAAATAAAGATGAATATTTTGCCATATTCAAGAACTAAAGTAGTACAGAATTTGCTAAAGTTTTGTGTTCCTATTTCTTCACTCTGGAGGTAAATGTTTTCTTGAAGTTGATGTGTATGCACTCCACGGACATTTTTATTTTTTTTTTTAATATTTTATTTATTTATTTGACAGAGAGAGATAACAAGCAGGCAGTGAGGCAGGCAGAGAGAGAGGAGGAAGCAGGCTCCCCACTGAGCAGAAAGCCCGACGTGGGGCTTGATCCCAGGACCCTGAGATCATGAGCCAAGCTGAAGGCAGCGGCTTACTCCACTAAGCCACCCAGGCGCCCCTCCACAGACATTTTTTAATTTAATCATTCTATATACATAAAATTACCCACAAATTTTTGAATACTGTACCATGTTAAAAATTTAGACAAATGGTATGCACTTTGCAATTATTTGTCTTGAAATTTATGCATGCCAAAGTAAATCAATGTCCTATATTTTACTTATGGTACATGTTAGAGCATTGTTTGAATAAATTCATTTGATTCATTTCTGAAGAATGGACAGTTAGATTATCTCCCCCCAATTTTTTTTTTTAATCACAAGGGCTTCAGTGAAGCCACCTCCACCACTGAAAACATCACCATGTTCCTATAAATTATTTTCTATGGGCCTAATTCTAAGAAATCAGATAGCTGGGTCACAAACATGAGCATCATCTTTAAAAACTATATATTATATATATATATATATATGTAAATTGATTCTAAAAACATTCATCTGATTTCCAAAGTCACCTAAATTCTGTGAGCATTCCTCTTTCCTTAGATCTTCAGTAGTGCTTGGCATTTTATGTTTGTTTAATTTTCCCCAATCTCTTGCATGTGAAGTGGTATTTCACTTTGCTTTTTCTCTTGTCGCCCTCTGCTCTGGTTTCCCATTTTCCCTCCGCTTTCAGGCAGCAGTGATCTCCATGGTGTCAGATCAGATAGCTGACTCGATGTCCCCATCTGACTCAGTCCTGCAGTAGCACCCACCTCCATCGACCATCCCCTCTCTAAACCCTCTCTTCTCAATCATCCTGACAGCTCCCATTCTCCCTGCCCTCCTGATAGCTATTTTGTACCCTTTTTTTTCTGTCTCGTCCTGTTCAAGACCTGGCTTGGGTCTTCATTTCTTTTCTATCAGTTCTTTCTAGGTGATATATTCTTCCCCATGATTGTAAATGCCAGCTTTATGATGCCACCTACCATGATGTTGCTCTGCACCTCTGTGCTTCTAACTTTTGCTTGATATCTTAAGTGCACCTCAAGTTCAACATGTCAAACAATGGAAACCTTTACTTCCCCTACCTGGACTTCACCAAAATGCCCCTCTTTCAGTAAGTAGCCCATCATCATTGATAGATTTACTAATTCAAAAGCCTAGGTGTCAGACTCTACACTATTATTTCTTTCAGCCTCCATATCCAGTTTATAATCTGGCTCTCTCATTTTTTTTTTCCCCTCCAGAATGTGTTCTGTATCTCTCCACTTCTCCCCATGATCTCTGCCACTGCTGTAGTTCAAGTTTACCATAGGCTTTGTATTCTCAACCAAATTCAGTCCAGCAGATGTGCCATTACTGGCTATTTCTACATGGTAGCTAGAGTGAGGTTTAAAATTGCAAATCAGTGGTTGACTCTTTTCTGCTTAAACTTGTCAAATGACTTTAATTGCTCTTCTCTTTGACAAAAATATTGTTTTTATGGCTTGATTCCCATCCTTCAAGGTCTCAGTTTAAATTCAAGTTCCTCAAAGGAATCTGCCTAAACCACGGTATCTAAGGATGTCTACTTGGTTCTCATTAATCTATTTTCTGGTTCTTTGAAAACCAAGTCTAAACCAAGTGTTAATGCTGTATTTGGGAAGTGCCAGACCAAGGCCATGGATTTAAGAATAAAGGAAAATGAATCAAAGAAAGATGGGAGCAGACACAGGATATGTGTCCTCCAGCCAGCTTCTCCTTCACTGCTTCAGGAGCCACCATCAACATATTTGTACTGGCTGGACATAAAAACCATGCATCAAAGGGTAAAAGAAGATGGGTGTTACTGCCCTCTTTTCTTCCCTCTTCTCTCTCCCATTGGTCAGTGTCTACTTCAGAGGGCAGTTGGTCCTTGGAATTTCTAGATTATGCTATACTATAGCACCCCTAGACAGAAGTTCATAAAACCAGGACCCAAAATGTGCACTATAGAATTTCACTGATCCTTGGAAATGGCAAGAGCCAGAGACCCAAGCATGTGTCTGGAGACTTCGGAAGTTAGAACCACATGGACCCACATGGAATCTCTCTGCTGTGGCATTTTCTGTGGCATAAGATGTACTGAGGGTATGGGAGATAGGTGTGCTCAATATAATTAGAAGAAGTACTCAAGATGCACCAGACACACATCTTCCCACTTTTATTTCTAATACTTATTACAAGTTGTAGTAGGTGACACACTCACAAGGTTTAACTGAAGAGAGAAGAAATAAGAGGATCCAAAAGGGAAGCTTTCCAATCTTCAGGAAGAAGAGGGTTAGAAGCGTGTTCTTCCTCCTGAAAGGGCAAACGTGGGAACCAGTGATGTCAAAACCCAGGGAGAGCTGGAGCTACAAAGAGCCATCTAACAAGTGTTGCAGGCCAACAGGAAAATAGTTGCTACTGAAACCTTGGCAAGGCAGATAGGGAACAGGAGGTGTAATAGATATTCTCACCAGTAATCACCCCTATCTTCTCCCAATGCCTCCCATTGGCCAAATCCAGCCAGAAGCTGGAGAGTAAGGGAACTTAGGTCAGTAAGTTTGTAAGAGTTAGCGTTCCAGGGCACAATGTGTGACAAGAAGGAGTGGACATATAGAGATCCATTAGAAACTGTCCAGCATGGGGGTTAGTCTTTAAGCCTTGAGTGGACAGAACTCATTAACTCATGCTGCTTGATATGAACTTACCACACTGTTTCTTTTCTTTTTTTTTAAAGATTTTATTTATTTATTTGACAGAGAAAGATCACAATAGACAGAGAGAGAGAGAGGGAAGCAGGCTCCCCGCTGAGCAGAGAGCCCGATGCGGGACTCGATCCCAGGACCCCGAGATCATGACCTGAGCCGAAGGCGGCAGCTTAACCCACTGAGCCACCCAGGTGCCCCACCACACTCTTTCAATACGAAAGAATTAATGGGTGAATGAATGGACTCAGAAAATAAGCTTAAGCTTCACTTATGGAAACTCTAGAATAATATTGAAACTCTGTAGCACTTGTATGTAATATTTCCCAGGAAAACAGAGTTGCTGAAATAATGTATTACAAAACAACAGAGAAGTATCACTTCTATAAGAGAGTCTTCAGGATAGAAAATGATCAGGGATTTAAATATGTGAAGTTTAATACTTCTATGTATACATACTTTTACACTTCATTATGAATTAAATCATGCATAAAAATTATAGATACCTGTGTGTATATATAAATGCCTGCCTCCACATGTATATATGATATACACATACACATATGTGTACTATTTAAGGGAAATACAGAAATATACATTTTTGTACTCACTGCACAGTTTAATAAATGAATCATTTCTTTTAAAGTATGTATGCGCTTCTCCCTCATTACATCATATCTTTTATTTTCACATGTGAAGTTTTAATCCACCTGGAAGTAAAATTTCTATGTGGTGTGAGGAAGGGAGGTATGTTTCCCTTCATGGGATGATACAATTCATGAGTACTAAATAGACTGTCATTTTGTCATTCTCAATATCAACTCACATATCAGACTTCCATTTACACATGGCTCCTTCTCCATTCTCTTTTGTTGGTCCATTTGTCTAAACTTCTGTTAATGCCACACTGTGTTAATTCCAGTAGTTTTAAGCTCACCCTGGGTAATCCACTGTTGGGGAAAGTCTTTTGCCTTGTTCTCATATTTCAGATATTCCTAAGCAACTCTTGGTTCTTTATCCATCTATATTAATTTTATAATAAGCTTGCCCAATTCCATGAAAATATTTCTGTTAGGGTTTTGTAAAAGTAGCTTTATATTTTAAGGAAAAATAATATAACTAAATCTTCTATTGTGAGCAGTATACTTCTCTCCATTTATTTAGGCCTTCTTTAATGTCTTTCAGTTTTACAGTGTTATAATTTCCACAAACTCTTTTACATCTTTTGAAAATCATTTTCCCTAGGAAACTTGTATTTCATGTTCTCTTTAGAAATGAGCTCCATTCCCCCCACCAAGTCACATACATATTCTAATTTGACTTTTGACCATTGATCTTCTATTAGCCAACACTAGTACACTTTTTATTAACTTTAATAAATTTACTTGTAGATTATTTTTGGTTTTCTTTTTAGATTGTCATATCATTTGAAGAAAAAAAAAAAGATAGTTCTGTTTATTCCATCACAGTCATTCTATGTTTCTTTTTATTCTGTACTGAATAGCATCTCTGATACAATGTTGTTTGGAAGCATGGATTGTTATATTTAAAAGAACTACTGTTGTCTCACCAATTAGATTTACTTCCAATTTCCTAAAGGAATTAAGTTAATACCGAGTTAAGAGTTAAAATCACAGCTAACAAGATGCAGTTCCTACCCTAAGATAGAGGCATAGATTTGCCACTGGACTTAGTCCCCCAACACCCCTCCCACCCCACTCTTGTTTACTCAAGCTACTGCAGAGTTTGAAGGTCCAAGAGCCTAATTTATGAGGACAGTTACCTCAGCTTCTGTCCTGTTGGCTCTAATTTTCAGTCAAACAGATTAGGAAAGTAAGGCAAGAGAGGTGGTGTTGGAGAGAGAGAGAGATGGGTTCCCTTATCCTCACACAGACTGATAAGGAGAAGGGTGACATTCTTTTTAAGCGGCACAATTATCTCTGGAAACGGTAGTAATTTTGGAAAGGAAAGCAGGCATTCAAGTGAACAAAGGAGGCAGAAAGAATGGAAAAACAGAGGAAGCGATTATTATTGGATCAGTTGTTTTATAACTGTTCTCTTTCCATCATTTAATTCTTAAATTTCCACTCTTTAGAAAATAGATATACCTTCTTTTTGGTCCACTCCTCCTTCTATATACCAATTCTTCTTGTTCATGTCCACTCACATGATTTAGGAAGACATGGTCACACTCACACTCCATTTTAGAACAAAAAGAATTAATATCAGCCAGGCCAATAAGTAATCAAGGGAACTCTCCAGATCCACCTTTGGTTCCTAAGAAGAAGTAATCTTACAGAGATCAAAGACTTTTATATTCAGCACTTTCAATTACTAAATGTTTTCTGTATGTGAATTTTCAGGTAACTAAGGTTAGTCATTTAAACATATCATATATATGTGCACATATATAATCATTTTTGATGGAAATATTTCTAAAATGTATTGAAAACTTATTTTCCTTACTTAACAGAATTTTCTTGACATAAGTTAATCTTTTCTTGATGATTCAGGGCCATTGGTATGGCTCAAATATAGTGATGCCCTCAGGGATGATTGTGGTACTGAGGGCTATGTGGCCAACACTTACAGGCTGTAGGCTGCTGGGCATTTTCAGTTAGTGTATCTTCTGTCTCCTCTCTTTCTGACACCTGTCACTTTTCAGTGAACCTGCTTCTAACAACCCCCTACTTTGCTGCTTCTAATTTGTTATCTACTGTAACCTTGGAAGAACTGGTGGTTGCTATGGGAAACCAGGCAACCAAGGTTGTAAAATCAGTAACCTGAATATCCCTGGCTCTGGCCTGAAGAAGGTTTCATCCTTTGCCTTCAGAATAGTCAGGAGTGCAAGCAATGGACAATTTTCTTTTGGGGAGTTTCAGAGGCCTGGTAGGGGTATTTAATAAATTGTACTTTTTTGAGACTGTAGCAAAAAGAAGAGAACTTCATGCATAAAGACTTGGTATTCTTTGACTCATTTGTTGGGGAAAACAAATAAAGATCATTTTCTGTGTGAAGTGTTGGTGAAGGTTCAGCCTATCCCAGATGTAGAGACTGTCCCAGGCTGGAGACCAGATTAGGTGAAACTAGAAAAATAGGACCATACTCTATCAGGGTTCTTTAATTTTTTTTTTTATTTGTTTGACAGAGAGAGATCACAAGTAGGCAGAGAGGCACGCAGAGAGAGAGAGGAAGGGAAGCAGGCTCCCTGCTGAGCAGAGAGCCCGATGCGGGACTCGATCCTAGGATCCTGAGATCATGACCTGAGCCAAAGACAGCAGCTTAACCCACTGAGCCACCCAGGCACCCTCTATCAGGGTTCTAAAGAATAATTTAGTCAGCATGAAACCATGGTCAGAAATGTTGCTTGAGGCAAGCAATTCTCTTAATGACATTTATGGGTCACCTGACTTAAAGAAACCAACCAATCAATTTCAGAAGTTATTTGTTCTTGTTGTTAGACTCCTGGAAATCTTAAGAGAATATTCTTTGATTAACTAAACTAATTTTATAGATCTCCATATGCTGCTAATAACCTTTAGGTATTAGCATTCGGTTTTTTCTTTAATTCCAAGACTCACAAAATATGAACTCTGGAAGACTGGCAAAATAAGTTCAAATATGTAAGAAGTCGTATTCGATCATATCACTGGATTACCCTTTCTCTCTTCTGTATTTGGACATGAGCAGTGACAGGAACCTAGTTATCAAAACCTCTCTGCTGGAATAGAAATTACAGAAACCTAGAATTATTTAGGTACTTCCTGACCGTAAATATAGAATCTGGAGAAAATGGCAGCAAATGGACTCAATCTGCACTGATTCCAGAATAATGTAAATCTCACCTAAGGTGTAACTAGACTTTAGAAGAAAGAAGAAGCCTGTGGCTCAGGTGAACAACAATGGCACTTTTGTAGGCGGAATAAATCCATCTAGTAGGTAATGGAAATGAGGTGAGCATGACATAATCCTCATGGCTGGCTGCTAGCTCTACTCATAGTTCAATGGAAAGCCAATTCTGAGATGCCCTTCTTTATGAGAATGAGGCTGTTTAATCAACTTAACTCAGAGAATTGTCATCTCTAGAATCAGTGAACAATATGGTTCCCAAGTTTTTCCTAAGAATTTCTCCCCCACTTAACTTAGTGATTGCATTTAAATCTTTCAGACCCAGCTTTTTTCACATCATTAGTAGAATTTGACAACCTGATTACCTGGTGTGCTGGATGTCTCCCTAATGTTCTTTCAGGAGGTTACATCCTCCTTCATAGACTTGCTTTGTGGGGGCACATCTGGGAGGCTGACTTTTATAGATTTCATCAATAAGATTTCTTTCCCTTGGGCTTCTTGTTGATTTTGGCTAATTTCAGGGGCTATCAGGAGATGAAATAGTGGGAAGAGAATGAAATCAGGGTATTTGTTTCCTCTTTTCTTTTTATGTTTCAGCACAACTTGGCAGCTTCCTTTGTGCTGGGAAGCCCTCTCTAGGCAGCTACTTTCCCCAGTGGTCCATTTCCATCTTTTTCAGGCATTGTGGAGAAAGCTCCTAGCATTGCTGGCCTTGGGAGACTAACTATCCTCCTTTGGTTTCCCATATTCCTCTTTTGATATTTGTAAAAATTTTCCATATTAGAGTTCTTTCATGTTTTTCATTACCCCTCTGAGTACATCATTTATTTCTGCTAAGATGCTGAAACATCTGGCAAAGATGGAGGAATAAAAAGGGAAGATTTATGTGGGGAGGAATGAGATGAAAGCTGGGGACATATAACTCATGGAACTTGTGTTGAGTACAGAAAGTCCTAGTTATCCCACCACTGAGAAATATGATTTAGGGTTATCTCTTGGTAAAAATAGAAACAAAAGATATGATGTTTTCATGAACATATAGTATAGTGAAAAGGATATTTGAACGAAAATCAGAAGACCTAGAGCCAAGTCAGAACTCTTCATTTTTATCTCTGTATATATTTCAGAAAGGCACTTAAGATCCTTGAGCTATTTTTCCCTATAAAATTGTTTGGCCCAAGGATGGAAAGAGATAATAATGAGGAAGCACTTTATGAACTGTGTGGCACAGTACAAATAGTAGCTAGTATTGTTCTTTCCTTAGATTCCCCACTTCCCCACAATCTTTTTATAGCATGTCTTAAATTATTTTCTGCAGAACACTAGTTTTGATAAATATATTTTTGAGAAAGGGCTTAAATCCAAGTAGGTTTGAGAAATACTGCATATTACAGTCTGTTTGTAGATTCGTAATATAACTTTGTATTCTAAAGATCCTCATCATTGTGTGTTACAGGAGCTCATTTAACTTAGTCTAGTCTAGCAGTTCCCAAATGGATGTACCCAGACGCCCTTACAACCTGCAACTTACACAATCATTTGTTTTCATGGAACATGCCTGGAAAATGCTGTCACCCAAGGATTTCTCTGTGTACCCCAGATCCTTGGTACCTTTTCAATCCAGACTAGCCTCCATAGGAGTGCATATGTTTTATATCCAACTCCTCCAAGCTCAAAGGATCAGCTCACCCAGTGAATCACAATGAATTTTTTCCACAAAATCTATTTTTAAAAATCACATAGATATTATATTCAATGTGAACTTACCAATTCACAAAGGAAGTCAGTTGTTTAGAATCACAACTACCTAGAATGAAACTGTAAGGGTAGATCAGGGATATCACATGTGTAAAATAGATTGGAGCACTGTCTAGGGCACTGTGCACATTGCAAACTTCCAACTTTCTTTTTCAGCAAAGAAATGCACATGAGTGGGTATGGTATTGATATAATTGTAAAGGTAAGGCAATTTTCATTCATTTTAAATTAATAAATTGATTAATTAACTAATTAATTTTTATTAACATATAAAGAATTATTTGTCCCAGGGGTACACGTCTGTGATTCAACAGGCTTACAGATCTCACAGCACTCACCATAGCACATACCCTGTCCATTGTCCATAACCCAGCCACCCTATCCTTATTTTGTTTTATTTTTATTAACATATAATGTATTATTTGTTTCAGAGGCACAGGTCTGTGATTCATCAGTCTTCCACAGTTCACAGCACTCACCGTAGTACATACCCTTCCCACTGTCTGTCATCCAGACACCTCATTCCTCCCAACCCCCTCCACTCCAGCAACCCTCAGTTTGTTTCTTGAGATTGAAAGTTTCTTAAGATTTGTCTCCCTTTCTGGTTTTGTCTTCTTTCATTTTTTCCATTCATTTTTAAAGAAAAATTTCTGTAAATTCCAGAACTTTATAGTAACAGTAAACTGATTGCTATTATGTATCTCTCAGCTCATTTCAATAGACACAGTTCAAGACAATTGCACAGTTGACCTGGAAGTAGATTCTTTCCTGATGGTAATGATGAGCTCCCAAGGGACATTCTAGCCATGAGTGAATAGAAATCTAAGACTGTTTTCTCCATGATTTTGAATGTAAAGAGGGAGGGTAGAAACTGCTGGCAGTAGTCTGGCTGGTGTCCCTAAGATGCTCATTTGTTCAAAGTGAAAGTTTTCTCAACAATCTTATCTCACTCAACAGATTTCTATTTCGGTTATTTCTACTGCCCCCCCCCTTTTCAGAAGCTCCTAAGCATTGTAGTTTAAAAAGAAATGAAACTTTGAGTCATAAATGGGAGTAAAAATAAGGAAATATTTAAACTTGAAAGGGAAATGTCAACATCCCTCCACCCTTTTGCAAATCTCTTTTTATCTATGTGCCTGGAAAAGCATCATGGAATCTTTAGTGATCCATGATGGAATTGGCTCTGCAATGATCAGTTAATGACCTAAGTTCTTGAGCTTCACAAAAGATTTTCCTGGGACATCACACTGAAATAGATTTATATTTGGTTTCATGTAATTGCATAAGATATGTGTGTATTTCCTATATGCCAATAGGAGCAGTAAAACTGTTATGGAAGTTTTTCAAATGAAGACTTTATGGAGAATGCTTTGAAGACTGTCATTATGACTCTTATTTTGTCTCTTCTCTCATTCTTACCTACAACCTTGAGGAGTAGCATAAGACTGTGAATTTTCCAAAGGAAAACACCAAGGTACTTTACAAAGCATTGGACTCCAAAGCATTTGGACAGTTATTTCTCAAGGCTCAGGCAAGTTCATTGTAATTCTAGGTTTTCCCAAGTCTCCTATGTGTGGTTATCTATGGAGGTAACATTTTATGTACCTTTTTTTTAAAGATTTTATTGATCTATTTGATAGAGAGAGTGAGTGAGAGAGAGAGAGAGAGCATGAGCAGGGGCAGAGCGAGAGGGAGAAGCTGACTCCCCTGCTGAGCAGGGAGCCTGATGTAGGGGTCCTTCCCAGGACTCCAGGATCATGACCTGGGGCAAAGGCAAACACTTAACCAACTGAGCCACCCAGGAGCCTCTGGAAATAACCCTTTAGAGAAAGTCTTGCCACATTATTCAGCCCAGAGTTTGAGTATTTTGTTCAAAAAATAGTAAGAGACCACTATGTCAACAAAAGAGGATTTGTGAATTTCTAGAATCTGTGGGTCTTCTATATTGCTGTGCTTATGATTGGATGAGATGGTAAATAGAAAGAGGGTCACTGATTTGCCCTTCATTATGGGAAGTGACAAGGTGTGCTTATCACTAAGTATACAGGAAGGACCCTATGAAGTCAAAAGACAATAAAATACTTCCTTGTCTTAGAAATGCCAGTATGTCTTTAAGTGAAAGCTTGGTCCCTAGCAGGTCTGGTGGAGATTAGATTAGCTGCCTATTCTAGTTGGCAAAATGCGAACCTGAATATGAAAATGAAGTTTCAGGATCAGGGCATAATTTTATACAAAGGATGAATGGTCAATGTCTCCAGTAGTGACTCATTTTTTAGTGACAATGACATTTACCTTTTACACATCAATGGCCAGCTGTTCCCAGTAACTTTCTGGCTTTTGACTACAAAGTATACAATTTAAGCCCTTTTAGGAAGCAATTTTGTTTTTCCTCATTCTAAAAGACTGCTAAATTAGAATGTGTAGGTGTTTTGCTTACATCATCATTATACAGAAACAAGCATGTGATAAAGACTTTCACTTAAAAAAGTGATCACTGTTCAAATCATAATGCTCATAATTAAATTATGCTTATTAAGTGATTATTTACATGCATTCATGTAATAGTGGCAAGATAGGATTTTACTGCATTTAATTAGCAAAATTAAAACACTGTCAAGGCAAAAATGGGTCAAAAAGTCCCAGTTGCTCCCCATACTCTCTCTCTCCCTCCCTCTTCTCTCTACCTTTCTCCTTCTCATATATAGATATGTGTGTGTCATATATAGAGATATGAGTTATGTCACATACATGTGTGATATGACACACAGAGATGCATAATCTGTATCTATCTATACACACATATTTTTTTAAAGACTTTTTATTTATTCATTTGTCAGGCAGAGATCACAAGTAGGCAGAAAGGCAGGCAGAAAGAGAGAGAGGGAAGGCTCCCTGCCGAGCAGAGAGCCTGATGCGGGGCTCGATCCCAGGACCCTGGGATATGACCTGAGCTGAAGGCAGAGGCTTTAACCCACTGAGCCACCCAGGCGTCCCATATCTATACATACATATTAAGGATTTTTTTAACAGCATCCCTTTTCCTATCTAATACTTATAATTCCATACCAACATCTACCCAGAAATAAGCCCCTAGTTCCCCTCTTTCACCAACCAGAAAATTCTAACCAAGTGGAGAGGCTCTCTGTGACTGTGCGCATGTAGCTCTTCCTATGGCTCTTAAGCAGCAGGGGAGAATGGTTTTTCATCGCTGTTAATGCTGCATCCTTGTTGAGAGAATCCAATCAGTCTATACCCTGGCCTCTATATACCTCTTTACTCACTCCGATGGGGGGAGAGAAATGGATTAAACTGACAGATGAATCTGGAAAGAATAATTTAGGCATATTTGGTGGAGCTCCTGTCTTTTTTTCTTTTGGGGATCAGCTGCCCAAAGGAAGCAGAAAGTCATCCCTCCTCCTATAAAGTTATGCTCTGCTTTCAGAGTCCAGTACTCTGGGAATGGGAACAGTAACTCTCTTCATATCCAGGGCTTAGTTATTAAGCCCTTTTGGCCCTGCCACTAAAGCATATCCCCTCGCTTAGACTTTTTGATGGAGTTTCCCAATTGATGTTCTATGAACGGCTTCAGATATCTTAAGATAGTGATCTTCTCGGGAGTTATGGTGACGGAGTGAGATGTTATGGCAGCTGATGCAGTGTATCATTCATTACTGGCCATAAGAAGCCTTATCTGTTTACCCAATCTCATAAAAACACTGTCATTCTCTATATGCCTTGAGGCCAAAAAAATAAAATAAAATAAAAAAATAAAAAACAACTTTGGGAAACATTTTTATCAACAAGAAAGGTGATATTTTGATGCTTTATGTGCTTCTCTTTTGTCTTAACTTGCTCAGACTGGAGTAGGAAAGTAGGCTACTCTTTATTGAGCTGTCTCAGAGATGCCAAGTTGGGGCTTATAGAATAATCTTTGCCTATTTTTCCTCCTCTTTAAGGCTGATTCTTCATTTTTCTCCTGATGAATATATTCTTCATGTGGCTATTCCTTTAGGGTGCTCTCTTGGTGTTCGATATCTTCCTGTCTTCTCCCCTGCTTTGCAATAACTGGCATTTTCTGTGTATGACCCCTGGCTTCACTTCATGCCTATATATAAAAATAAATATTTCTCAACACAAATATATGATGAATAACTGGATTATGGTGTCAGATAAACTTGGTTTGAATTCTCAAACACTTCATTTGACCTTGGGCATAGTATGTAAACATTCAAAAACTTTGATTTCCTCATCGACCATATGGAGATATTAATTGTGCCTATCTCACCAAGCTGTAAGGATTAAATGAGACTAAGTTTAAGCATGTAACATTCAATATACTATAAAGTGTGTATTTGGGAAACATTAGCTATTATTACATTAAGAATAGGGATGTCCAAAAAGATAAAAACTTAGAAAACCTAGGGATGTCCTATGACATCTACTACTTTATCAGTAAAAAAAAAAATTTTTTTTTTCATCTCATTATATCATAGATGATTGAATAATTAGAAATCAGAAATTTAATTAAAAATAAAAATACTACAAATAGCATGGAGGACAAGGGGAGATGGAAAGGAGAAGGGAAGTGAGGGAAATTGGAAGGGGAGGTGAACCATGAGAGACTATGGACTCTGAAAAACAATCTGAGGGTTTTGAAGGGGCGGGGGTGGGACGTTGGGGGAACCAGGTGGTGGGTATTGGAGAGGGCACGGATTGCATAGAGCACTGGGTGTGGTGTGAAAACAATGAATACTGTTACGCTGAAAATAAATTTTTTAAAAAATTTAAAAAAAATACTGTCATTTTCTTTGTGTGCCCTGTTTTTAAGATGGGGAAAATGACAGAAAAAAATCAAAAATAGGTAAAAAGATTACAAAAATTCAACAATCTGAGGTCATTAAGTGGAAGGGGAAACAGTGTTCTATACTTCAATGGTTTCTGGTAGCATCACTCTCTTACAGAAAAGCAGAAAGATTCATATTGATAATCTTGTTCATGAGTCATAAAGAAAATGTTACTGTAGATCATGGAAAGAAAAGAAAGTTGCTTTAAAGCATTTTGGAATCCCTTGTATTAAAATAGTCACAAAAAAATTCACATAATGGGGAAGACTTTTATAGAAATGTACTTGTGAGAAACTTTCATTCTCTAATGATGCCAGTGAAGAAGATGTTCTTTGAAGAATAACTTCTATATGCACATTGCTTTTAACTGTTGAAAAAACTTTCATATCTCTCTATAGATTTTATTTTGACCCTGAATAACCTTATGAGGTAACTGGTCAGGTATTGTCATCTCTATATGAAAAATAAAGATATGTAGATGAGGAAAACTTGAAAGGATACTGAAACCAGGGATTTCTTTCCACAGAGGTGGCATAGCTGTATCTCACTCTCCTCTTAGAAACATTATTCTATTTATCAAGTAGATTTTCTAATAACATATTTTATCATTATTTGAGCTTTCCTCTTTCTTTAAGATAGACTTTAATATCATATATTTTTATAGAAGATGACATAAGTTTCTCCTGATTTAGTACAGTAGCCATGTTGAATACTTTTAAATGATGGCAATAAGACAAATAATGAAGGTCCATTCCTTGAATGTCATATAGTGTCTAGATTAGCTGCATACTTAATTAACCCTCACAATAATTGTGCAATATACATCTTATTATTCCCATTTTACAAATCAAGAAAACACAAAAACATGAATCCAGATAGTCAGATCTTCAAAAGCCATGTTATTTATAGGCTCCAATGTTATTTTAGACAGTGATTCTTCAGAGCAACTATCAAGAATGACCCAGAGCCAGAGCATTGAGTATTGAATTAATCTATAAATATCCTTGGCTCACCTTCAGGGAAATATGAATTCAAAACATGTGTGGAAAAGCCTGATAAATGCTTTAAAATTTGGCAAATGTTTCAGCTTCCTGAGAGGTGTATTCATGTAGAGTTCAGTAGACCCTGAACTTCTGTTGTTCCCAAGAATATAACAAGAAGAAATCTCTGCTGAATCAAGGAATACTTGCAGAATGTCTTCAGAGAATTATAAACCAATGCTCTTATAATCACCATCAACCCCAGCCATAACCTATAAAGAGAGCATGCTGAACTGCTGTTCATCAGATTCTGGTCAACACAGAAAAAATATAAAAGGCAATGAAGAGCAGGTCAGGGTGAAAGTAAAAAGTAAATGCCACCCACTTCTCCTTTCAAGGACAGAAATATCACAACATCAGTTTCTATCTGTAAGAAGAGCTAGAGATCTAGATAGCCTGCAATTAAGAAGGAAGCAGAGACCTCTTGGTCGTTATATCTCAGGAGCTCCAAAATATCTTTATTTTGAAATATGACTCTTGCTTTCAGAACACAAACATTTATCAAGTTTCCTTCCTATCAACATATTTTTCTGAAGGCTCAGGTATGGTTCAGGACAGAAAAGGACATTATACCCTCAAACTGACCACTTTCAGTGTACCTGCTACTGCTACTACAGGAAAAATGCCCCCCCCCCGCTTTTTTGCAATTACTGCTTACAGAGATAAGAGGAAGAAAGAGTTATAAAATGATTCATTATGCACTATCGTTTCAGTCAACAACTGGTCCATCACGGAGCTAGGTAAAGGGAAGGAGACAAAAGAAAATCCAAGACTGAAGACCTTGCCCTGGGTAAATTGAACAAACTCGTTGGCGAGCCAAGGCTTATGTCAATGAAGTTATCACTTATACTGCTGCTGATGTAGAGTGAAAACTCTTTCTCAAGAAATCACAACGTAAATTGGACAAATAATCTACTGTGTGAAACAATCAGAAACACACCCAAGTGGACTTACAGGACTAGAAGCCTAGCATGACTCACATAATGAGTGCTTTGAGTCATATTCAGACACCCTAAAGTGTTTTAGTAGAACCTTTCTGGAACAGGTGAATGCTCGAAATGGGGAGGGGAGATGCAATTGGGTTAACCCTTCCTGCTTGTTTGATCTTGCTTTATCTGATGGTCAGTGGACTCTCTTGTCCCTTCTAATCCTTTGATAGAAGATCGATTCTAAACAACCAGAATAAGACGTGCTGATATCCAGGACCTAAATCCCTTAGGTATGACACTTTCTACTGTTCAGCATTCGAGAAAAGTGATGTCTGTGCCTGTCTTCCTGCCAGCTTTCTCTCACTACAGATTATTCCTTTTTCTTCTTTGAGCCTCAGTGCTTTACATCGCCTAAGGATAAACCTGGCACTTTTTACAATCCATGATCCAATTAGCAGAGAAGGGAGCAGCTCAGCTTGCAACAACACACAGACTCTGGTATGAGCCCCACAGAGAAAAAGCAACACTTTAGACACTCTTTATGCATAGCTGTCTACCTGTTCTCTCTGTGATCTTAGAGCAAAGGCCTGGGGAACTTTGTTAGCTGCCCAAGGTTACCATTCAAGTCTAGGTGGATGGAAAAGGAATCATATAAAATGTTTCTATTGGTGTGGGGTCACTAAATACCTCTCTCAATCTGGACCTTTCTAATAGCCATTTACTGTGCTGTGTGTGTGTGTGTGTGTGTGTGTGTGTGTGTGTGTGTGTGAGAAAAGAGTTTTACTTGAGAAAAAAATTCAGAGGGAAGAGTGTACTTATATACTGAACTAGAAGATACCACTGCATAACTTCTCCCTTTTTAAAAAAAAATTCTGAACCTTAGGAAATTCTACTTCCTGTATAGAAATTGCCTGGGGCTTGAAGATGAGGAGACTGGGTCCTTTTTTTGAAGTAGAACAGAGCTTAAAATGATCTTAGCTCATTGAACGCTTTAAAAAGTATTGCTATTGCAACAGTATTTGTTAAAGACTAGAGGAGATGCAAAGAAACACAGGATTCCTTCCCTGCTCTCTAGGGCTGTATATTTAGATGAGATATTTATCATTCACACATTCTCAATTTGCTATTTGCAGGCATCAGTTTGACTAGTGATTCTCAAGCAAATATCATACCACCAGTCACCAGAGATTTTCTGTTTTTGTTATGTTTTGCTTGTTGGTTAGTTTTTTTAACAATTGGAGTGTTCTGGGCGCCTGGGTGGCTCAGTGGGTTAAGCCTCTGCCTTCGGCTCAGGTCAGGAACTCGGGGTCCTGGGATCGAGTCCCGCACTGGGCTCTCTGCTCAGCAGGGAGCCTGCTTCCCTCTCTCTCTCTGTCTGCCTGCCTCTCCATCTACTTGTGATTTCTCTCTGTCAAATAAATAAAATCTTAAAAAAAAAAAACAATTGGAGTGTTCTAATCTGGTGTACACATGGCGGTCATACAGGAATCACCTTAGGGATCAAGGATGCTAAACATAGTACAATGCTTCTCAAAATAAAATAATAATTTAAAAAAACCTGTCTGATACAAAATGTCAAAAGCCACCCTCCTACTTATGAATGAGAAACACTGTGGAGACTTACTTATCAACCTCAGGCCCTTTACCTTTGTCTATCCCCATAGCCTATTCTTTAAGACAGCAAGGCAGAACTCCTGTTTTGGGAACTGTCCCAGCCAGCTCAAGGAGGATGTGCATCATTAACAAACAAGCCCACAATTTCAATGGCTTTAGACAATAAGGTTTGTTTCTCTCTCATGCCCCATATCCATTTTGGAGTCTCTTAGGGATCTTATCCAAGTATATCTGAAGTCCAGGCTAAAGAATAACCCCTCTCTGGTACATTGTCAATCGGGAACCAGAATAGGACATGGAGAACCATGAGTCGGCTTGAAAGTGGTATATTGCTTCCACTCCTGTTTCATTGACTAACACGAATCATATCATGAAGCTTGATATCAGCGTGGCACAAACATATGCACCTTCTTTTAGGGAGCCACAGAAAATATGTTGAACAATAATACAATCCACTTGAGAGAAGGTGGGGCAGAGGAAGAGGTTTCTATTATAACAGAGCTTCTTAAAATGGTCTCTAGAAAGAAAATCTACCTCGGAACTCAATGGGAAGAATGAAAAATCAAATCCATTTTATTTGCCCCAAATACATTTCTGTCTCTAGGAATCTGCCAGACCTAGAAGCATTATGGCTTGCTCTTCCGATTCCTGTTATATCTTCTGGAGAGTGAGTGAACCTTCCAGAGCTTCCATAATCCTCATTTTCCTCTTCCTTATCTAGCTTCTCTGTCTTAACAAAGAAGTGTGAATTATCATGATGATTTTCTTCTGGATCCTCATCTTTTTTATTTTTTATTTTTTAATCTTTGTGTACTCCCTGAGAGACTGTGTCTAATTTTGACACTTGGCTGATCAATAAATGATTTTTAAATCTGATTGGCCTGTCTTCTAAGCTTCAGTGACACATTTTATTTTAGCTATTGAACATTTCATCATCATTTGAAACCAAACTGGCCTTCTTCAGCACCTTTATTGCACTCCCTCTGCCAGATCAGATTTTTTCTTCTAATTCTATCAGTGGTATTGCCATTATCCTAGTCATGTTGGCCTAAAGCTTTGTATTATCTTTTGGACCTAACTGTCCTTGGCCTTCACTCTATTCCATATAAATAATCACTCCTTTCTGTCAATTTTTCAGGTACAGTTTCTCTTTTTTATCAGTCCCTAGTCTTGGTGATCAAAAATACATCTTTTCCAAATGGGCAGGGTATACTGTGTACCAAAAATAGAATAGTTCATTCACCTTCATAAGAAAAACTTAAGGGTTGGGCGCTTCAGTGGCTCAGTGGGTTGAGCCTCTGCCTTCAGCTCAGGTCATGGTCTCAGGGTCCTGGAATCGAGTCCTGCATTGGGATCTCTGCTCATCGGAGAGCCTGCTTCCCCCTCTCTCTCTTCCTGCCTCTTTGACTACTTGTAATTTCTCTTTCTGTGTGTCAAATAAATATATAAAATCTTTTAAAAAAAGGAAAAACTTAAGGGTTATAGATATGAACCTGAAATTGTATTTATAGGTTATAAATGTTAATGTTTGTTATTAAAAATTTTAATAGTCTCATTTTATGCCATTGGCAATATGGCACATGAACACTTGTATCTTGGCTTCCAAATTAACTCTACAGTTGCTTTTTGCACATTGGCAATACCAAATAGACACATGTAGCCAACACATTTAATAATAGCACCAACATTTGAATACAACATAATTGGAATAATAAGAAAAAAGGTATAAGTTATATGCTTTCTGAAAAAACTTAGAAGCTGATATTGTAAATTGGGTAAATGTCAAAAATCTTTTAACTACTAAAAATGATTAAGAGTGGGGGAGGCTGGGTGGCTCAGTCATTAAGCATCAGCCTTTGGCTCAGCTCATGATCCCAGGGTGCTGGGATAGATCCCTGCATCAGGCTCCCTGCTCAATGGGAAGCTTGCTTTTCCCTCTCCCACTCCCCCTACTTGTATTTACTCTATCACTGTCTCTCTCTCTCTCTCTCTCTCTCTCTGTGTCAAATAAATAAATAAAATATTTTTCTAAAAAATAGTGATTTAGAGTTATAGAAATCATTTTGACAAACTTGTGTTCAAATGTTATTCTCTGAAGATTCCCACATATAAAAATTTTCTTATTAAACAATTTGTTTAACTTGTGCAAATTGTTGGACAAATTTTCCTCATACCTCTTATATCCTTTACTTGTCTAAATTGAGTATGATTTCTCATGGATGTTACTGTGATACTTGTATTAGAATGTTTTTATTCTGAGTTTTGTGGTAAAAAAACTGAAAATTTGATTTTACAACATTCTTACAGGAAATGCAAAGAATTGTGAAACAGAAATTTCCTTCAAAGATTCTGAGTTTAGGGACACCTGGTGGTTCAGTCAGTTAAGCATCTGCCTTTGGCTTGGATCATGATTCCAGAGTCCTGGGATCAAGCCCTATGTCAGACTCCCTGCTCAGCAGGGAGTTTGCTTCTCCATCTCCTTCTGCCCCTCCCCTGCCCATGCTCATCTCCTGTCATGTGCTTTCTCTCATTCTCAAATAAGTAAAATCTTTTTAAGAAAAGATTCATAGTCTTAATAAAATAAAATAAAATAAAATAAATAAGGGTTAAATAAAATAGTTGATTTTTTAGAAGTTATGAATACTAGAGTACTAAACATGTTAATCAAATTTACATTTCAAAATATCAGCTATTACCTATTATTCTTTGGATTGTCATTGAAATTTTGTAAACATTAACTGTCTCAAAGAAGGCATAACGTTCCTCTTGAATTTAGTTAGCAAATACAAAATTCTTCATATTCACACTCGCTCTCCATCTATTTACTATTTATTCATCCCTTGAAAATTCTTAATTTTTATAATTAAAATGAATTGTTTTGAAAATAACTGCTGTGCTTTATTTTTCCTCATATCTTATCTACACTCTATTGGCTGAATGCTCTTTGGCAATCTGTAAACCTTTCTGCTTCAGGTTACTCATCTATAGCAAAATATGTAAAGTTCTTAGGAAAATTATTGACATACAGCAAAAGTTTACAGATGCTAAAGGTGGTAAGTTGTGTTAATGATGTGACATGTATGTGTTTTGTTTGCATAAAGTATTACAAAGACATTATTATTGTAATTTGTAGTTGAAGAAACTGAGGCTCAGATCACTTCAGAGACTTGCTTTTTTTTTCTAAGCTGATTTGAACATAGGCTTGCATGGCCCCACAGACTGTTTATCTCCTCTAATTGTCAAGATCAATAGATGTTTTTCTTAGAACTTCAAAAAATGTGGAAAATTTAGGGAACCCATGACATATATCAGTAATTAAGAATTTCAGAGATAGTGCTAAAATCTCTCCCTTCATTTCTCACTGAAGTGTAGACTGCCCTTGTTTTGTTGTTTACACCTTCCTAGGCAGTGTATTTCATGTTCCCCAGCAGGTTGTAAACTTTCTGAGGGAAGACACTAGACAGTGTGCCATTTGGTATCATTTTCAGTACTTAATAAAATGTTATGCTAGTAACTTAAATATAAATATGTTTTTAATAGTTTAAATTGATTTAATTAATTGATGTGAAAGCAATACTGTGATATAAACAGGAAAGATACTATATTTTACTGATGAGGAACTTTAGAAGGAGTGAGGTCAAGGAATTTATCTAAGAGCACACATCTTGGTCACAGAAACCTGGGTTCACTATTACCAGTTAGTCCTGAGTAAGTATGTGTTGAATAAAAGAAACAGCCTAGAGATGGGGCGCCTGGGTGGCTCCATT
This sequence comes from Mustela nigripes, assembly GCF_022355385.1. Lineage (NCBI taxonomy): Eukaryota > Metazoa > Chordata > Mammalia > Carnivora > Mustelidae > Mustela > Mustela nigripes. The sequence goes on along the minus strand of NC_081557.1, from coordinate 82,417,312 downwards.
GGTTGTCTTCCTTTTGGTCAGGTCATCATCCAAGAGTCCTGGGATCAAGCCCCACATGGAGCTCCCTGGTCAGCAGCAAGTCTGCTTCTCCATCTCCCTGCTTGTGTGTGCTCTCACTCTCTCAAATAAATAAATGAACCCCCCAAAAATAAAAAAATCCTAGAGACTTCTGAGTATGGAACAAAGAAGAGTACTGTCATCAGTTTACAAAGTTGTCTTATAAAATATTCCAATTTTTAAAAGTTCTTATTTAAATTCCAGTTAGTTACCAAACAGTGCAATATTAAGTTTCAGGTGTACAGCTTAGTGATTTAACACTTACACATGACACCCAGTGCTCATCACACGTGCAGTCCCTAATCCCTATCACTAATTTACCCCATCCCCCAGCCCACATCTCCTCTGGTAGCCATCAGTATGTTCTCTGTACTTAAGAGTGTGTTTCTTAGTTGACCTCTCTCTCTCTCTTTTTTTTTTCTCCCTTTGCTTGTTTTGTTTCTTAAGTTGCACATATGAGTGAAATCATATGATATTTGTCTTTCCCTGACTTATTTTACTTACCATAATACTCTGTATCCTCAGCCACATCATTGCAAATGTCAAGATATCGTTCTGTTTTATGGCTGAGTAATATTCCACTGTATATGGAAACCACATCATCCTTACCCATTTATCATTCAGGGGACATTTGGACCATTTCCATAATTTGGTGATTGTATGTAATGCTACTCTAGGGTGCATGGATCCCTTTGAACTAGCATTTTTGTATTCTTTGGGTAAATCCCAGTAGTGTAATTGCTGGGTCATAGGATCATTCTATTATTAACTTTTTATATATATATATATATAATTTTTTTATTTTTTTTAATAAACATATATTTTTTATCCCCAGAGGTACAGGTCTGTGAATCGCCAGGTTTACACACTTCACAGCACTCACCATAGCACATACCCTCCCCAATGTCCATAACCCCACCCCCCTTCTCCCCACCCCCCTCCCCCCAGCAACCCTCAGTTTGTTTTGTGAGATTAAGAGTCACATATGGTTTTTCTCCCTCCCAATCCCATCTTGTTTCATTTATTCTTCTGCTACCCCTTCTCCACTTCCTCATATCAGGGAGATCATATGATAGTTGTCTTTCTCCTATTGACTTATTTTGCTAAGCATGATACCCTCAAATTCCATCCACGTTGTCGCAAATGGCAAGATTTAATTTCTTATGATGGCTGCATAGTATTCCATTGTGTATATGTACCACATCTTCTTTATCCATTCATGTGTTGATGGACATCTAGGTTCTTTCCATGGTTTGGCTATTGTAGACATTGCTGCTATAAACATCTGGGTGCATATGCCCCGTCGGATCACTATGTTTGTATCTTTAGGGTAAATACCCAGGAGTGCTATTGCTGGATCATAGGGTAGTTCTATTTTCAACATTTTGAGGAAACTCCATGTTGTTTTCCAGAGTGGTTGAACCAGCTTGCATTCCCACTGACAGTGTAGGAGGGGTCCCCTTTCTCCGCATCCTCACCAGCATCTGTCATTTCCTGTCTTGTCAATTTTAGCCTTTCTGACTGGTGTGAGGTGATATCTCATTGTGGTTTGATTTCTATTTCCCTGATGCCGAGTGATATGGAGCACTTTTTAATGTGTCTGTTGGCCATCTGGATGTCTTCTTTGCAGAAATGTCTGTTCATGTCTTCTGCCCATTTCTTGATTGGATTATTTGTTCTTTGGGTGTTGAGTTTGCTAAGTTCTTTATGGATTTTGGACACTAGCCCTTTATCTGATATGTCGTTTGCAAATATCTTCTCCCATTCTGTCAGTTGTCTTTTGGTTTTGTTAACTGTTTCCTTTGCTGTGCAAAAGCCTTTGATCTTGATGAAATCCCAATAGTTCATTTTTGCCCTGCTTCCCTTGCCTTTGGCAATGTTCCTAGGAAGATGTTGCTGTGGTTGAGGTCGAAGAGGTTGCTGCCTGTGTTCTCCTCAAGGATTTTGATAGATTCCTTTCTCACATTGAGGTCTTCATCCATTTTGAGTCTATTTTTGTGTGTGGTGTAAGGAGATGGTCCAATTTCATTTTTCTGCATGTGGCTGTACAATTATTCCAACACCATTAATTGAAGAGGCTATCTTTTTTCCATTGGACGTTCTTTCCTGCTTTGTTAAATATTAGTTGACCATAGAGTTGAGGGTGTATTTCTGGGCGTTCTATTCTGTTCCATTGATCTATGTGTTTGTTTTTGTGCCAGTACCATGCTATCTTGATGATGACAGCTTTGTAATAGAGCTTGAAGTCCGGAATTGTGATGCCACCAACTTTGGCGTTCTTTTTCAATATCCCTTTGGCTATTCAAGGTCTTTTCTGGTTCCATATAAATTTTAGTATTATTTGTTCCATTTCTTTGAAAAAGATGGATGGTATTTTGATAGGAATTGCATTAAATGTGTAGATTGCTTTAAGTAGCATAGACATTTTCAAATATTTATTTTCCAATACAGGAGCATGGAACATATTTCCATTTCTCTGTGTCTTCCTCAATTTCTTTCATGAGTACTTTATAGTTTTCTGAGTATAGATTCTGTGCCTCTTTGGTTAGGTTTATTCCTAGGTATCTTATGGTTTTGGGTGCAATTGTAAATGGGATGGACTCCTTAATTTCTCTTTCTTCTGTGTTGTTGTTGGTATAGAGAAATGCAACTGATTTCTGTGCATTGAGTTTATATCCTGACACTTTACTGAATTCCTGTACAAGTTCTAGCAGTTTTGGAGTGGAGTCTTTTGGGTTTTCCACATATAGTATCATATCATCTGTTAAGAATGATAGTTTGACTTCTTCTTTGCCGATTTGGATGCCTTTAATTTCCTTTTGTTGTCTGATTGCTGAGGCTAGGACTTCTAGTACTATGTTGAATAGCAGTGGTGATAATGGACATCCCTGCCATGTTCCTGACCTTAGTGGAAAAGCTTGCAGTTTTTCTCCATTGAGAATGATATTTGCGGTGGGTTTCTCAAAAATGGCTTTGATAATATTGAGGTATATGCACTCTATCCCTACACTTGGAAGAGTTTTGATCAGGAAGGGATGCTGTACTTTGTCAAATGCTTTTTCAGCATCTATTGATAGTATTATATGGTTCTTGTTCTTTCTTTTATTAATGTGTTGTATCACATTGATTGATTTGCGGATGTTGAACCAACCTTGCAGCTCTGGAATAAATCCCACTTGGTCATGGTGAAGGATCCTTTTAACGTACTGTTCAATCCTATTGGCTAGTATTTTGGTGAGAATTTTCGCATCTGTGTTCATCAAGGATATTGGTCTGTAGTTCTCTTTTTTGATGGGATCCTTGTCTGGTTTGGGGATCAAGGTGATGCCGGCCTCATAAAATGCGTTTGGAAGTTTTCCTTCCATTTCTATTTTTTGGAATAGTTTCAGGAGAATAGGAATTAGTTCTTCTTTAAATGTTTGGTAGAATTCTCTCAGGAAGCCATCTGGCCCTGGGCTTTTGTTTGTTTGGAGATTTTGATCACTGTTTCAATCTCCTTACTGGTTATGGGTCTGTTCAGGCTTTCTACTTCTTCCTGGTTCAATTGTAGTAGTATATATGTCTCTAGGAATGCATCCATTACTTCCAGATTGTCAAATTTGTTGGCGTAGAGTTGCTCACAGTATGTTCTTATAATTGTTTGTATTTCTTTGGTGTTAGTTCTGATCTCTCCTTTTTCATTCATGATTTTATTTATTTGGGTCCTTTCTCTTTTCTTTTTGATAAGTCTGGCCAGGGGTTTATGAATCTTATTAATTCTTTCAAAGAACCAGCTCCTACTTTCATTGTTTGTTCTATTGGGTTTTTTTGGTTTCTATTTCATTGATTTCTGCTCTGATCTTTATGATTTCTCTTCTCCTGTTGGGTTTAGGGTTTCTTTCTTGTTCTTTCTCCAGCTCCTTTAGGTGTAGGGTTAGGTTGTGTTCCTGAAACCTTTCTAGTTTCTTGAGTAATGCTTGTACTGCTATATATTTCCCTTTCAGACTGCCTTTGCTGTGTCCCACGGATTTTGAACCATTGTGTTTTCATTATCATTTGTTTCCATGAATTTTTTCAATTCTTCTTTAATTTCCTGGTTGACCCATTCATTCTTCAGAAGGATGCTGTTTAGTCTCTATGTATTTGGGTTCTTTTCAAACTTCCTCTTGTGATTGAGTTCCAGCTTTATGTGATTGAGTTCCGAGCATTATGGTCTGAAAATATGCAGTGAATGATCCCAATCTTTTGATACTGGCTGAGACCTGATTTAGGACCGAGGATGTGATCTATTCTGGAGAATGTTCCATGTGCACTAGAGAAGAATGTGTATTCTGTTGCTTTGGGATGAAATGTTCTGAATATATCTGTGATGTCCATCTGGTCCCGTGTGTCATTTAAGGCCTTTATTTCTTTGTTGATCTTTTGCTTGGATGATCTGTCCATTTCAGTGAGGTGGATGTTAAAGTCCCCTACTATTATTGTATTATTGTTGATGTGTTTCTTTGATTTTGTTATTAATTGGTTTATATAGTTGGCTGCTCCCACGTTGGGGGCATAGATATTTAACATTGTTAGATCTTCTTGATGGACAGATCCTTTGAGTATGATATAGTGTCCTTCCTCATCTCTTATTATAGTCTTTGGCTTAAAATCTAATTGATGTGATATAAGGATTACCACTCCTGCTTTCTTCTGATGTCCATTAGCATGGCAACTTCTTTTCCACACCCTCACTTTAAATCTGGAGGTGTCTTTGGGTTTAAAATGAGTTTCTTGTAGGAAACATATAGATGGGTTTTGTTTTTGTATCCATTCTGATACCCTGTGTCTTTTGATTGGGGCATTTAGCCCATTCACCTTCAGTGTACTATTGAGAGATATGAATTTAGTGCCATTGTATTGCCTGTAAGGTGACTGTTACTGTATATTGTCTCTGTTCCTTTCTGATCTACCACTTGTAGGCTCTCTCTTTGCTTAGAGGACCCCTTTCAATATTTCCAGTAGAGCTGGTTTAGTGTTTGCAAATTCTTTCAGGTTTTGTTTGTCCTGGAAGCTTTTAATCTCTCCTTCTATTTCCAATGATAGTCTAGCTGGATATAGTATTCTTGGCTGCATGTTTTTCTCGTTTAGTGCTCTGAATATATCATGCCAGCTCTTTCTGGCCTGCCAGGTCTCTGTGGATAAGTCAGCTGCCAATCTAATATTTTTACCATTGTATGCTACAGACTTCTTTTCCTGGGCTGCTTTTTCACTAAGACTTGTAAATTTTAATATTAGGTGACGGGGTTTGGACCTATTCTTATTGATTTTGAGGGAAGTTCTCTGCACCTCCTGGATTTTGATGCTTGTTCCCTTTGCCATATTGGGGAAATTCTTCCCAATAATTCTCTCCAGTATACCTTCTGCTTCCCTCTCTCTTTTTTCTTCTTCTGGAATCCCAATTATTCTAATGTTGTTTCATCTTATGGTGTCACTTGTCTCTTGAATTCTCCCCTCATGGTCCAGTAGCTGTTTGTCCATCTTTTGCTCCGTTTCTTTAATCTCTGTCATTTGGTCTTCTATATCCCTAATTCTTTCTTCTGCCTCATTTATCCTAGCAGTGACAGCCTCCATTTTTTATTGCACCTCATTAATAGCTTTTTTAATTTCAACTTGGTTAGATTTTTGTTCTTTTATTTCTCTAGAAAGTGTTTTTATATCTCCCGAGAGGGTTTCTCTAATATCTTCCATGCCTTTTTTGAGCCCGGCTAGTACCTTGAGAATCATCATTCTGAACTCAAGATCTGATATATTACCAATGTCTGTACTGATTAGGTCTCTAGTCTTCGATACTGCCTCTTGTTCTTTTTTTTTTTTTTTTTTGTGGTGAATTTTCTGCCTTGTCATTTTTTCCAGATAAGAGTATATGAAGGAGTAAGTAAAATATCAAAAGGGTGGCAATGACCCCAGGAAAATATCCTTTAACCAAATCAGAAGAGACCCCAAATTGTGTGTGGGGGGGGGAAGGGGATAAAAAGAGGTTCAGAAAAAAAAAGAAAAAAGAAAAGAAACAATTGAAAAAAAAAAGAAAACGAATAAAGAAAAAGTATAAAAAAAGAAAAATATATATATTAGATAAACTAGTTTAAAAACTTTAAAAAAGAAAAGGGTAAAAGTTTTAAAAAAATTAGCAGATGAAGAGAAAAAAACATTGAAAAAGAAAAAAATTAAATTAACTACAAGACTAAAGAATCGCGGGGAGAAAGCCATGAGTTCTGTGCTTTGCTTTCTCCTCCTCTGGAATTCTGCTGCTCTCCTTGGTATTGAAACCGCACTCCTTGGTAGGTGAACTTGGTCCTGGCTGGATTTCTTGTTGATCTTCTGGGCGAGGGGCCTGTTGTAGTGATTCTCAAGTGTCTTTGCCCCAGAGGGAATTGCACCGCCTTACCAGGGGCCGGGCTGAGTAAGCCGCTCGGGTTTGCTTTCAGGAGCTTTTGTTCCCTGAGCACTTTCCGTAGAATTCTGGAGGACGGGAATGAAAATGGCAGTCGCCCAATCTCCAGCCTGGTGGAGCCGAGAGCCTGGGGCCCCACTCCTCAGTGCGCCCTCAGAGAACATCGCCCAATTACTCCAATCTCCGTGGCCTCTGACTGCGCTTTGAGCTCACCAATCCTGCGACTGGTTCAAGGTAACCCCGAGCTGGGAGCTCACTCCTCGGCTCTGTCTCTGTAGCCAGCTTCCCTGTTCTAATATCAGTAAGCTCTGCGACACTCAGACACCCCTGATCCTTCTGTGACCCTGCGTGACCTGAGGCCACGCTGACCCTGTGTGAGCTTCACCCTGGTTTAGCCTCTGGAGCGATGTCCCTCAGTGGAACAGACTTTTATAATTCTTTTTATAATTTTTTTTAAAGATTTTATTTATCAGAGAGAGAGAGGGAGAGAGCGAGCACAGGCAGACAGAATGGCAGGCAGAGGCAGAGGGAGAAGCAGGCTCCCTGCTGAGCAAGGAGCCCGATGTGGGACTCGATCCCAGGATGCTGGGATCATGATCCAAGCCGAAGGCAGCTGCTTAACCAACTGAGTCACCCAGGCGTCCCAGAATAGACTTTTAAATGTCCCGATTTTGTGCTCCGTTGCTCCGCCGCTTGCTGGGAGCTGGCCCCTCCCCCCAGGGTCTATCTTCCCATCGCCTTGGATTCACTTCTCTGTCAGTCCTACCTTTCAGAAAGTGGTTGATTTTCTGTTTGTATAATTGCTGTTCTTCTTCTCTTCGATCTGCCTTTGGATTTGTAGGTGTTTGCAATCTTTAGATAAGCTATCTAGCTGATCACCTGCTAGCTGAAGTAGTCTCAGCCTGCTACTTCTCCGCCATCTGGACTCCTCCAGCTTATTATTAACTTTTTAAAAATTTTTTCAATTTATCTATTTTTAGAAAAACAATATTCATTATTTTTTCACCACACCCAGTGCTCCATGCAATCTGTGCCCTCTATAATACCCACACCTGGTACCCCAACCTCCCACTCCCCTGCCACTTCAAACCCCTCAGATTGTTTTTCAGAGTCCATAGTCTCTCGTGATTCACCTCCCCTTCCAATTTACCCCAACTCCCTTCTCCTAACACCCCTTGTCCTCCATGATATTTGTTATGCTCCACAAATAAGTGAAACCATATGATAATTGACTCTCTCTGCTTGACTTATTTCACTCAGCATAATCTCTTCCAGTCCCGTCCATGTTGCTACAAAAGTTGGGTATTCATCCTTTCTGATGGAGGCATAATACTCTATAGTGTATATGGACCACATCTTCCTTATCCATTTGTCCGTTGAAGGGCATCTTGGTTCTTTCCATAGTTTGGCGACCGTGGCCATTGCTGCTATAAACATTGGGGTACAGATGGCCCTTCTTTTCATGACATCTGTATCCTTGGGGTAAATACCCAGGAGTGCAATTGCAGGATCATAGGGAAGCTCTATTTTTAATTTCTTGAGGAATCTCCACACTGTTCTCCAAAGAGGCTGCACCAACTTGCATTCCCACGAACAGTGTAAGAGGGTTCCCCTTTCTCCACATCCTCTCCAACACATGTTGTTTCCTGTTCTGTTAATTTTGGCCATTCTAACTGGTGTAAGGTGATATCTCAATGTGGTTTTAATTTGAATCTCCCCGAGGGCTGATGATGATGAACATTTTTCATGTGTCTGGTAGCCATTTGTATGTCTTGATTGGAGTAGTGTCTGTTCATATCTTCTGCCCATTTTTTGATATGTTTGCCTGTTTCGTGTTTGTTGAGTTTGAGGAGTTCATTATAGATCCTGGATATCATCCTTTTGTCTGTACTGTCATTTGCAAATATCTTCTCCCATTCCATGGGTTGCCTCTTTGTTTTTTTGACTGTTTCCTTTGCTGTGCAGAAGCTTTTGATTTTGATGAAGTCCCAAAAGTTTATTTTTGCTTTTGTTTCCTTTGTCTTTGGAGACATATCTTGAAAGAAGTTGCTGTGGCTGATATCGAAGAGGTTATTGCCTATGTTCTCCGCAAAAAACTCCCAAAAAGCAAGAGCCCAGGACCTGACGGATTCTCTGGGGGAACTCTACCAAACCTTCAAAGAAGAAATAACACCAATTCTCCTGAAGCTGTTTCAAAAAATTGAAGCAGAAGGAAAACTTCCAGACTCTTTCAATTAAGCCAGCACTACCCTAATCCCCAAACCAGGCAACGACCCTACCAAAAAGGAGAATTTTAGACCAATATCACTGATGAATATGGATGCTAAGATTCTCAACAAGATCCTAGCCAACAGGATCCAACAGCACATTAAAAAGATTATCCACCATGATCAGGTGGGATTCATCCCTGGGCTACAAGGATGGTTCAACATTCACAAATCAATCAATGTGATACAACAAATTAATATGAGAAGAGAGAAGAACCACATGGTCCTCTCAATTGATGCAGAAAAAGCATTTGACAAAATCCAGCATCTGTTCCTGATTAAAACGCTTCAAAGTATAGGGATAGAGGGAACATTCCTGAACCTCATCAAATCTATCTATGAAAGACCCACAGCAAATTTCATCCTGAATGGAAAAAAGCCTGCAGCCTTCCCGTTGAGATCAGGAACAAGACAAGGATGCCCACATTCACCACTCTTGTTCAACATAGTATTAGAAGTCCTAGCAATAGCAATCAGACAACAAAGAGAAATGAAAGTATCCAAATTGGTAATGAAGAAGTCAAACTCTCTCTCTTCGCAGATGACATGATTCTTTATATGGAAAACCCAAAAGACTCCACCCCCAAACTACTAGAACTCATACAGCAATTCAGCAACGTGGCAGGATACAAAGTCAATGTGCAGAAATCAGTCGCTTTCTTATACACTAACAATGAAAATACAGAAAGGGAAATTAGAAAATCTATTCCACTTACTATAGCACCAAGAACCATAAGATACCTGGGAATAAACCTAACCAAAGAGGTAAAGGATCTGTACTCGAGGAACTACAGAACACTCATGAAAGAAATTGAAGAAGACACAAATAGATGGAAGACCATTCCATGCTCTTGGATCAGAAGTTAAACATTGTTAAAATGTCTATACTTCCTAGAGCAATATATACTTTTAATGTCATTCCGATCAAAATTCCACCGGTATTCTTCAAAGAGCTGGAGCAAATAATCCTAAAATTTGTATGGAATCAGAAGAGACCCTGAATTGCTAAGGAAATGTTGAAAAACAAAAATAAAGCAGGGGGCATCACGTTACCTGATTTCAAGCTTTATTACAAAGCTGTGATCACCAAGACAGCATGATACTGGCATAAAAACAGACACCTAGACCAGTGGAACAGAGTAGAGAGCCCAGATATTGACCCTCAACTCTATGGTCAATTAATCTTTGACAAAACTGTACAAAATATACAGTGGAAAAAATACAGTCTCTTCAATAAATGGTGCTGGGAAAACTGGACAGCTATATGTAAAAGAATGAAACTTGACCATTCTCTTACACCATACACAAAGATAAACTCAAAATGGATAAAAGACCTCAACGTGAGACAGGAATCCATCAGAATCCTATTATTAACTTTTTGAGGAACCGCCAAACTCTTTTCCAGAGTGACAGCCCCAGCTTGCATTCCCACCTACAGTTCAAGAAGGTTCTCCTTTCTCTACTTCCTCACCAACACCTGTTGTTTCTTGTGTTTTTATATTTTAGTCATTCTGACAGGTGTGAGGTGATATCTCATTGTAGCTTTGATTTGTATTTCCCTGATGATCAGTGATGTTGAACATCTTTTCATGTGTGTTAGCCATCTGGATGTCTTCTTGGGAAAAATGTCTATTCACACTTTCTGCCTATTGGTTAATTGGATTATTCATGGTTTTGGGTGTTGAGTTTTATAAGTTCTTTACAGACTTTGGCCACTAGCCCTTTATCAGAAATGTCATTGGAAAATATTTTCTCCCATTTAGTAGGTTGCCTTGTAGTTTTGCTTTTTCCTTCATTGTGCAGAAGCTTTTATTTTGATAAAGTCCACTAGTTTATTTTGGCTTTTGTTTCTCTTGCCTCAGGAGACATACCTAGAAAGAAGTTGCTATTGCCCATGTCAAAGAGGTTACTGCTTTTGATCTCCTCTAGGACTTTTATGGATTCCTGGCTCACATTTAGGTCTTTGATCCATTTTGAATTTCTTTTTGTGTGTGGTGTAAGAAAGTGGTCTGGTTTCATTCTTGGGCATGTGGCTGTGCAGTCTTCCCAACACCATTTGTTGAAGAGACTGTCCCCCCCCTCCCACTGGATTTTCTTTCTTGCTTTGTTGAAGATAAGTTAACCACATAATTGTGAGTTCATTTCTGAATTTTCTATTCTGTTCTGTTGATCTGAGGGTCTGTTTCTGCACCACTACCATACTGTTTTGATTACTACAACTTTGTAATAAAACTTTGAATCCAGAATTGTGATCCCACCAGCTTTTCTTGCTTGCTTGCTTTTTCTTTCTCTCCCCTTCCTTCCTTCCTTCCTGTATTTAGTTAGTTAGTTCAGTTAGCCAACATATAGTACACCATAAGTTTTTGTTGTAGTGTTCAATGATTCATTAGTTGCAAAGAACACCCATTGCTCATCCCAACATGTGCCCTTCTTAATACCCATCACACAGTTACCCCATCCCCACCCTCCTCCCTTCTGTAACCTTCAGTTTGTTTCCTGGAGTCCAGAGTCTCTCATGTTTTTTTTCCTGGTGGGAATGCAATCTGGTATAGTCATTCCGGAAAACAGTGTGGAGGTTCCTCAAGATGTTAAAAATATAGCTTTTCTTTTCTTTTTCAAAATTGCTTTGGAAATTTGGGGTCTTTTGTGGTTCCATTAAAATTTTAGGATTGTTTGTTTTAGTTCTGTGAAAAATGCTGTTGGCACTTTGAGAAGGGTTTCATTAAATATGTAGACTGCTTTGGGTAGTATAGACATTTTTAATAGTATTTGTTCTTCTGATCCATGAGCCTGGGGTGTCTTTCCATTTCTTTGTGTCCTCTTCAATTTCTTTTATCAGTGTTTTATTGTTTTCAGAATATAGATCTCTCACCTCTTTGGTTACGTTTTTTCCTAAGTATCATATTGGTTTTGGTGAAGTTGTAAATGGGTTTGATTCCTTAACTTCTCTTTCTGCTGCTTCATTTTTGATGTAGAAAAATACAACAGATTTATGCTTGTTGACTTAGTATCCTGTGACTTTCCTGCATTTGTGTATCAGTATCACATCTGTAAAACCTGCATGTTTCACTTCTTCCTTGATGAGCTGGATGCCTTTTATTTATTATTTTTTTCTCTGATTGTTGTGGCTAGGATTTCTAGTACTATGGTGAATAACTGCTAAGAGTGGATATCTCTGTCTTGTTCCTGGACCAGAAAAGAAATGTTCTCAGTTTTTCACCATTGAGGATGGTATTAGCTGTGGCTTTTTCATATATGGCCTTTATTATGTTGAGGTATTTTCCCTCTGCCCCTGCTTGTTGAGGATTTTTATTGTGAATGGATGTTGTACTTTGTCAAATGCTATTTCTGCATCTATTGAAAGGATCATATGGTTCTTATCCTTTCTTTTATTAATGTGGTGTATCATATTTATTGATTTGCAAATATTGAACTACACTTTCAGCCCAGGAATAAATCCCCCTTGATCATGGTGAATGATTCCTTTAATGTACTGCTGGATTCAGTTTGATAGTGTTTTTTTTTTATTATTATTTTGTTCAGTTAGCCAACATATAATACATCCTTAGTTTTTGCTCTAGTGTTCAATGATTCATTAGTTGTGTATAATCAATGCTCATCACCACACACGCCCACCGTAATACCCATCACCCAGTTACCCTATGCCTCCACCATCCCATTCTGTAACCTTCAGTTTGATTCTGGGACTCCAGAGTCTCTCATGTTTTATGTCTCTCTGATTTTTTTCCACTCAGTTTTCCCTCCCTTAACCTGTGGTCCTCTCTGCTATTCCTTATGTTCCACTATGAGTGAAACCATATGAAATTGTCTTTCTCTGCTTGACTTATTTCATTTAGCATAATCCCCTCTAGTTCCATCCATGTCAATACAAATAGTGGGTATTCATCTTTTCTGATAGCTGAGTAATACTCTATTGTGTACATGAGCCACATCTTCTTTATCCATTCATCTGTTGGAGAACATTCTCGGCCCCTTCCAAAATTTGGCTATTGTGGACGTTGCTCCTAAGAACACTGGGGTGCACATGCTCCTTCTTTTCACTATATCTGTATCTTTGGGGTAAATACCTTATAGTGCAGCTACTAGGTCATAGGGTAGCTTTAATTTTAGCATCTTGAGGAACCTCCATACTGTTTTCCAGAGTAGCTGAACCAGCTTACATTTTCACCAACAGTGTAAGAGGATTCCCTTTTCCCACATCCTTGCCAATTTTTTTTTAATGTTTTGTTAATTTTAGGAATTCTGACTGGTATGAGGGTGGTATCTCATTGTTTAGATTTGTATTTCCCTGATAAAGGTAGTGATGTTGAACATTTTATAATGTGTCTGTTGGCCATTTGTATGTCTTCTTTGGAGAAGGTTTTTCTCTTGATGAAGCCCCAAAAGTTCATTTTTGCTTTTATTTCCCTTGCCTTTAGAGATATGTCTTGAAAGAAGTTGCTGTGGCTGATGTCAAAGAGGTTACTGCCAATGCTCTTCTCTAGGAAATTGATGGATTCCAGTCTCACACTTAGGTCTTTCATCTGTTTTGTTTGTCTTTGTATATGGTGTAAGAGAATGATAGAGTTTCATTCGTCTGCATGTGGCTGTCCAATTTTCCTAGCACCAATTTTTGAAGAGACTGTCTTTTTTCCATTGGATATTCTTTCCTGATTTGTCAAAGATTAGTTGACCCTAGAGTCGAGGGTCCATTTCTGGGGTCTCTGTTCTGTTCCACTGATGGATGTGTCTGTTTTATTGAGAATTTTTGCATCCATGTTCATCAGGGATTTTGGCTTAGTGGAGTCTTCATTTGGTTTCTGTGTCAGGATAATGCTTCTAGGAATTTATTCAGTTCATCTAGGTTGTCCAGTTTGTTAGCATATAGCTTTTCCTAATATTCTCTTAATCACATTTGTATTTCTGTGGTATTGGTTGTTATTTATCCTCTCCCATTTGTGCCTTTACTTGTCTGGGTCCTTTCTCTTTTATTTTTGATAATTCTGGCTATGGATTTATCAATTTTATTAGTTTTTCAAGAACCCAGGGTGCTTTATCAGTTGATTAAGCATCTGAGTCTTCTTTTAGGCTCAGGTCATAATCTCCAAATTATGAGGTAGAGCCCTGCATTGAGCTCCATGCTTATCACAGTCTGTTTGGAATTCTCTCCCTCTGCCCCTCCCCTGCTTGCTCTCTCTCACATAAAATAAATAAATACAATATTTTTTTAAATGAACCAGTTCCTGTCTCATTGATCTGATCTATTGTTATTATTTCTTGTTATTTCTGCTCTAATCTTCATTATTTCCTTCCTTCTGCTGGCTCTAAGCCTTATTTGTTGTTCTTTTTCTAGCTCCTAAGTTTAGGTGTAAGGTTAGTTTGTGTATCTGAGATTTTTCTTGCTTCTTGAGGTAGATGTGTATTGCTGTATATTTCCCCCTTATGACTTCTTTTGCTGCACCCCAAAAGTTTTGGATCATTGTGTTTTCTTTTCTTCTTCTTTTTTAATTATTTATTTATTAAATGAGACAAAGAGTGTGAGTGAGAGAATGAGAGAGAGCATGAGAGGAATGGCAGGGGTTGGGCAGAGGGAGAAGCAGACACACCACTAGCAGGGAACCCAAGGTAGAGTTCAATTCCAGGACCCTAAGATCATTACCTGAGCCAAAGCAGATTCTTAACCAATCTTAACCACCCAGGTGCCCCCGGACTGTTTTGTTTTCATTTTCATTTGTTGACATGCATTTTTTCATTTCTTCTTCTTTTTTTTTACCACTTTATTTTTTTTTTAATATTATTTTTTATAAACATATATTTTTATCCCCAGGGGTACAGGTCTGTGAATCACCAGGTTTACACACTTCACAGCACTCACCAAAAAACATACCCTCCCCAATGTCCATAATCCCACCCCCTTCGCCCAAACCCCCTCCCCCCAGCAATCCTCAGTTTGTTTTGTGAGATTAAGAGTCACTTATGGTTTGTCTCCCTCCCAATCCCATTTTCTTTCATTTATTCTTCTCGTACCCACTTAAGCCCCCATGTTGCATCACCACTTCCTCATATCAGGGAGATCATTTGATAGTTGTCTTTCTCCTCTTGACTTATTTCGCTCAGCATGATACGCTCTAGTTCCATCCATGTTGTCGCAAATGGCAAGATTTCATTTCTTTTGATGGCTGCATAGTATTCCATTGTGTATATATACCACATCTTCTTGATCCATTCATCTATTGATGGACATCTAGGTTTTTTCCATAGTTTGGCTATTGTGGACATTGCTGCTATAAACATTCGGGTACACGTGCCCCTTTGGATCACTACGTTTGTATCTTTAGGGTAAATACCCAGTAGTGCAATTGCTGGGTCATAGGGCAGTTCTATTTTCAACATTTTGAGGAACCTCCATGCTGTTTTCCAGAGAGGTTGCACCAGCTTGCATTCCCACCAACAGTGTAGGAGGGTTCCCCTTTCTCCGCATCCTCGCCAGCATCTGTCATTTCCTGACTTGATTTTAGCCATTCTGACTGGTGTGAGGTGATATCGCATTGTGGTTTTGATTTGTATTTCCCTGATGCCGAGTGATATGGAGCACTTTTTCATGTGTCTGTTGGCCATCTGGATGTCTTCTTTGCAGAAATGTCTGTTCATGTCCTCTGCCCATTTCTTGATTGGATTATTCGTTCTTTGGGTGTTGAGTTTGCTAAGTTCTTTATAGATTTTGGACACTAGTCCTTTATCTGATATGTCGTTTGCAAATATCTTCTCCCATTCTATCAGTTGTCTTTTGATTTTGTTAACTGTTTCCTTTGCTGTGCAAAAGCTTTTGATCTTGATGAAATCCCAATAGTTCATTTTTACCCTTACTTCCCTTGCCTTTGGCGTTGTTCCTAGGAAGATGTTGCTGCGGCTGAGGTCGAAGAGGTTGCTGCCTGTGTTCTCCTCAAGGATTTTGATGGATTCCTTTCGCACATTGAGGTCCTTCATCCATTTTGAGTCTATTTTTGTGTGTGGTGTAAGGAAATGGTCATTTCTTCTTTAGTTTCCTGGTTGACTCATTCATCCTTTAGCAGCATGCAGTTTAACCTACAGATATTTGTGGTCTTTCTATTTTTTTTTTTCCTCCTCTGGTTGACTTCAAGTTCCATAGCATTGTGGGTCAGAAATACACATGGTATGATCTCAATCTCTTGTGCTTGTTGAGGTCTGATTTATGACTTAGTATGTAATCTCTTCTAGATAATGTACCCATGTAAGCTTGAAAAGAATATGTATTCTGTAAATATATTTGTTAAGTACATCTGGTTCAGTGTGTCATTTAAAGCCATTATTTCCTTGTTGATTTTTTGTTTAGATGATCTGTCCGTTGTTGTAAGTGGGGTGCTAAATGCCCTTGCTATTATTGTATTATTATCAATGAGTCTCTTTTTATTTGTTATTAATTATTTTATATGTTTGGTTACTCCCTTGTTGAGTGCATAAATACAATTGTTAGATCTTTTTGTTGGATTGTCCCCTTTACTATGATATAATGCCTTTCTTCATCTCTTGTTACAGTCTTTATTATCTTTGGTTGGGATCTCTCGGGCAGTCTGGACCCCAGACGCAGTCTGGACCCCAGACAGCAGTCTGGACCCCAGAAAGCAGTCCGGGCAAAGGCAGCCATTGGAAGCGGGCTCCCTGGACCAATATTGCTCGCTGTTTTAGTGGCACGGAGGTGCAGAGACAAACGGGCCCTTTGGGCGACCCCTGAGGTGGTGGCTAGGGATGTGCACTGCCTGTGAGATGTTGCATGGCTCAGCAGAGTTTGCAGAGGGGAAGTCAGTGTGTTCTGGACCACCCAGAGGGGAGCAGACTGAGGCTTCTCTCTGAGACAGTCTTTATTTTAAAGTTCAGTTTGTCCAGTACCAGCATTGCTATTCCAGCTTTCTTTTGACAAAATATTCCATTTTTTTTAAAGATTTTTTTTTTAATTTATTTGACAGAGAGACATCACAAATAGGCAGAGAAGCAGGCAGAGAGAGAGAGAGGAGGAAGCAGGCTCCCTGCTGAGCAGAGAGCCCGATGCGGGACTCGATCCCAGGACCCTGAGATCATGACCTGAGCCGAAGGCAGTGGCTTAACCCACTGAGCCACCCAGGCGCCCCAAAATATTCCATTTTTAAAATGCTTTTAGGACTGACACTTACTTTACTTCAGAAATTTCAAATGACGTAATGAAAACAACACATCAAAGGCAACAATAATAAAAGTAAATAAGAACATCTATTTAGTGTTTAAATGTCCTAGCATTTTGTTAAACATTTACATATTTTATTTAATACTCATTATTGCTAGACCTATGAAGTAGATGTAACTTTCTGAAACTTTCAGTGAAATATAAATACACATAAAGAAAAAGGTATGAATCTTATGTAAATGTTCACAAAATGAATACATCTAAATAAACTATATCCAAACAAAAAAGTGAGTATTAAAAGAAACCCAGAAGACTTCCTCATATCTCTTTTGAGCTATACCCTCCCCGTAGTAACAATCAGTTCACTAACTTCTAACAGCACAGATTAGTGCTGCCTATATTTGAATCATATAAACAGAATGATGCAATCTGTGGTTTTCAGTGTTTAGGTCTCTCTTTTTTAATTTTGTATCTATGAGAACCATCCATAATGTTTTATGTAACAGTAATTTATTTATTATCATTGATATGTAAAGTTTCATTGTGTTTTCATGCTGCTTCATAACATATTAACCTAAAGGCAGTGGCTTAAAACACAATCATTTTATTATATCTCATGATTTTGTGAGATAAGAAGTTGCACAGAGCTTGGCTGTGCAGTATTCCTGCTCCATGTGGCATCAACTGAGACCACACATTGATATGTTGCTATGGATCTGAAGGATTTAAGAAAGATTTACCAAACTCTAGAAAACTGGCAGAAATGGCTAGAAAGCTGGGCTTAGCAGGAAATGTCCTATTATAAAATAAAGAAAATCTGTTCTGTGGAAGACACTGTTAAAATAAAAGAATGAAAAGGCAAACTATCAATTAGAAAATATTAGCAGAACACATGTCTGATAGAGCAGGCAGAATAATACCCTCTACACACCCCCTGTGAAAAAAGGTTAGTGTCTTTATCTCTGAAACCAGTGAATGTTACTTACAAGAAAAATGAGCCATTGAAGATGTGACTAAGTTAAGGACCTTGAAATGGGGAGAATATCTTGGATTTTTCTATATGCCCAGTCAAATCATAGGAGTCTTTAAAATTAGGAAACCTTTCCTGCTAGAGCACAGGAAGACATAACTATGAAAGAATGGCAATAGAGATGTGGGTTGCTGTCTTGAAGATGGAGGAGGGGGGACATGAACCTAGGAATATGGGCAGCTTCTAGAAGGTG
Source organism: Mustela nigripes (assembly GCF_022355385.1). NCBI lineage: Eukaryota > Metazoa > Chordata > Mammalia > Carnivora > Mustelidae > Mustela > Mustela nigripes. The sequence continues at coordinate 82,399,174 of NC_081557.1, read as the reverse complement.
GAAAAGCAAGGAAATGAATTCTTCCACACAGCTTAGAAGAAGGAATCATAGTTTTACTTACATTTTGATTTTAGCCCACCAAAACCCTTATAAAACTTCTGACACCAGAAGCATAAGATAATTACTGTTGTTCTAAGGCTACTAAGTTTACTGAAATTTGCTGTAAAAGCAAAAGAAAATGATCAGATCTGATTAAAGCCTTATATCTACAATACAGACACAAAAAATTTAAACTCAACCATAAGAAAACAAAAAAACAATTAAAACTTGGACAAAAGGGGCACTTGGGTGGCTCAGTTAGATGGGCATCTGACTCTTGATATCAGCTCAGGTCATGACCTTAGAGTCATGAGATCAAGCCCCCTATCAGACGCCACATTCAGCACAGAGTCTTCTTGAGATTCTATCCCTCTGTCCCTCTCCCCACTTGAGCTCTCTTGCAGTCTCTGTCTTTCAAAGAGTAAATAAAATCTAAATAAATAAATAAATTGTGGGCAAAAAATCTGCACTTACGCCTTGAAAAATATATATACAGAAGCCAAGTAAGTAATCAAAGGATGTTCAACATCATTTGTCATTAGGGAAATACAAATTAAAGCCATAATGAGATATCACTACACCCCTAAGATAATAACTAAAATCCATCCAATTGCTGGCAAGGATTCAGAGAAACATAAAATATAAACTCTCATCACTGCTGGTGGTAATGCAAAGAGGTACAGCCACTTTGGAAGATAGTTTGGCAGTTTTTTATAAAACTAAATGTAGTTTTACCACACAATCCAGCAGCAGCACTCCTAGCTATTTACCCAACTGATTTGAAAGCTTATGTGATAACAAAAGTTGCATGTGAATATTTATAGCAGTATTATTTATACTCTCTAAAACCTAAAAACAACCAAGATGTTTTTCAATAACTGAATGGATAAAGAAAACTCTATATCCATACAATGGAATATTATTCAGAGATAAAAGAATATGGGCTATCAAATCATGTAAATACATGGGTGAATCCTAAATAAATTTTGCTAAGTAAAAGTAGCCAGTCTGAAAAGTCTACATACCATATGATTCCATTCATATGGTATTCTGGAAAAGACAAAATTACAGAGATGGTAGATTGATTGGTATTTGCCATGGGCTCAGGAGTGGGAGGGTTAATAAGTGAATCATTGGAGATTTTTTTAGGATAGTGAAATTAGTCTTTATGACTTTGTAATGGTAGATGCATAACAATATGCACTTATCAGCACCCATAGAACTTGACAGCACAAAGAGCGAGCCTTAATGTATACAAATTTTAAAACATCATTTAACAGTTTGAAGGATCCCAGGTTGCCTTGATGAACATGGCAAATGATATAATAGTATATTATTGCAGTGTTGGGTGGAGTAGGTGCTGAACTAAATAACGTTAGAAATAAGTGGAGTTCAGAGATTTAAATCCAAAGGAATTGTACGTAAGACTGTACTCTGGTTGATAAAGTTGTTTCCCTTGTCTGTATGGATCAGCAATCCTGGAACTGTTATAAACGTATAATCTGAAATTAAACAAGTAGACAGATAGTGGAAAGTGGGAACCAAGTTTCTCACTATTGGAGTGAGATGATACAGATAAGAAAAGAAAGAAGCTCGAATGACCCCTATGACGATGCATAGTTTAATATCATTAAATGTAGAAATATTTATGTCTGTGTTATGCACAAAACAGTGAGTACTTATACATATGTATTCGTTGCTCTGTCATCTAAGAGACTCTAGAAATAGTGACACCCCAATAAGCAACAAGAACATCTAGGATCAAAATCTTGATTTCTAATACTATTTTCCAAGAAGTGAAATAGACTTTATTGGAGTGATGAGTGATTCTAGGACTGGTACAAGAAGTGTACAAGATGAGCCTGGAGGATCTAGAAGAACCAAAAAATGAAGAAGTAACACACAACACACACATACAACACACACACACACACACACACATACACACACACACAGTGATGGGGATATGTCAAGGATATAAAAACTGATTGATAGAGCTCCCAAATACCAAAGATGGGACAATTTGAGCAATAAAGTAAAGTAGTTTTGGATTATAAACTGAAGTATAATGTAAATATCCATGAGTCTATATCAGCACAAACAAGTGATTGAATAAATAAATAAACTGTGGCTAACAACAATTCTCCCATGTTGAAGGATTCCAAATAAATTATAAATTTATTTTATTTGGATGAATATGAAGGGTTCATAATAAATTATGTAGCTACTCCTCCCTCACAGAGGTAAAGCATAACTTCCTAGTTTTTAAGTGGGGGCTGGGCATTCATTCTTCCTTCCTAAAAGTATAATTCTGAAAGAGTTGAAAGAGTAACTTTATACTGAATCAATCTCATAGACACGGCCTGAGACAGGTGATCAAGGTTAACATCAGCAGTGTAAGTCGTATTGATACGACTTACAAGGGTTCATCCGAACCCTTGATAATGATGTAATAATATCACAGTGCCTCACAGTGTTTCTTACCCAAACCCATAACCCCAATCTAGTCATGGAAGAACTATCATTCACACCCCCCAACTGAAAAGCATTCTATAAAATACCTAACCTGTACTCCTTAGTCCAGATCATCAAAACTAAGTTCTATAAAACTGTCATAATCAAGAGAAGCCTAAGTGGGTATGGTTGCTAAATACAATGAAGTTTCCTAGATGAGATTCTGGCCCAGAAAGAGAATTGTGTATAAACTAAGAAAATCTAGATAAAGTATAAATTTTAGTTAATAAAAATGTATTATTACATATGTATTATCATCTTGATTAAATAATAATAATAATGGATCAATAACTACTCATTAATTGTGACAAATATACCATACTAACATAAGATGTTAATAATATGGAAATTGAGCAGGTTATACGGAAACTCTCAGTACTATCTTCTCAATTTTCCTCTAATTCTAAACTATTCTGAAATTAAAAAACAAAAAAACAACAGAGGTAATCTGCAGACACAGTAAACAGTAAACTTGACATCTCCCAAATATAGATATAATTAAGCAATGTGAATGAGACTTTGAAATAAGATATTATGATAAATAAGGCAGATAACACTGCAAGAGATGATATAAGAAAATAGTATCCAGGCCAAACCATGGGAATTTGTAAAACAAGTTCAGGCAGATGTGAAAAAGAGCCATGATGTGTCATTCAGGCACATTTTAGGTCATAGTCAATTAGTTTGACTCAACTGAAGACATTCTCAATCACTGTCAGGCCTTCTTGATTTATTTGCTATGCTCAAAAACAGAGACATGATCTTGACTGAGTCCAGTGGGGGCAGTGTTAGAGGGTTTATGCCTATGAGTGCAGGTCTTGTAACCCGCTTGGGACTAATTGGAATTTGGAAAATCTGAAGGCTGGGGGGGATTAGCTAAAGGTTTTTCTAATACTTCAAATACAGAAACATTGCATATAACACAGGCTGACGTCATGAGATGGTGTAAAGGAGAATGTGGGTTTTAGACATGTTGAAGAGCTGATATCAACTGGTCTTGGTGATTTGGTCATGTGTTCAGGCATACTGAGGAAGAATTATACGTATTGGGTAGGACTATGTTAAAAATAAATCGATTGGGTCCTTCGGTGGCTCAGTCGGTTAAGTGTTTGCCTTGGGTTCAGGTCCATGATCCCAGGGTCCTGGGTTGGAGCCCTACATCAGGCTCTCTGCTCAGCAGGGAGCTTGCTCCTCGACCCCTGCTCATGCTCTCTCTCTCTTTTGCTCTGCTCTCTCTTTCTCTCAAATAAATAAATAAAATCTTAAAAAAAGAAGAAAAAAAATCTATTAACTGAAATGAGGTATGTACAACTCAGTCATTCTTTGCAGAGATATTTTTAAGCACACATTATATGCCATGCATACTGTTAGGTCCTCAAGATAAAACACTGAACAAAACAGATGCCGTTCCTGCTCTCACAGATTTCAGTCTATTTGGGAAAAAAAAATACATCAACACATAGTTATATAAACAACATTTATACAAAATATGCTATGAAAAAAAGTGCTTTTAGCGGATTACTAAAGTGTTGAAATCAACTGTGAGAGTCAAGGAGACTTTGCTGAGCAATGTAAGAAGCAGGAATAAAAAAGAATGTCAGGACAAAAAGCTGGTGGTTCCTATGTTGGATGACTTAAGATTGTAGAGGCTTTGGTATAAATTTCCTCTGAATAAGTGAAAGAAACCTACCTTCTTTCAGCTTGTTTCAGTCAGGTGAGAAACACTAAAACTTATTTCATGTCATGGGTTGCCAATATCATCCCTAGTCCATGTGGATCATGACATTTTAGTCTCTCTCTCTGTCTGTCTGTCTGTCTCTCTCTCTCTCTCTCTCACACACACACACACACACACACACACTCACACACTCACACACAATCATGGAAGAATAGGAGCAAAGTTACAGAGAGTGAATATTTGGATGGGGAGCCACGTTGACCATAATGCCATGGATTTTTTTTTTTGCTTGTTGTTTGTTTTTGGGTTTTGTTTTCTAAAGAAGCAATTCTCATCTTTTCTGAATTGAGATAAGACTCTTCCTAGAGGCAGGTGCACTGAGGTCAAGAACTCTAGAGTCCCTTCCAGCATCTGAAAATGCAGGCACCTATTTTCCCAGATCTCCCATCTTCCAGACAATACTTTCTCTTTCCAAACTAAATTTTTCCAGTATCTTTACCTCATATCTCAACCCAGAGCCCTGGTTTAAAAGCTGCAGTTCTAGAGAGTACATTATTAGGAAAGGATAAAATGGGAAAAAGAAAACATTTTGAGTATGGAAATTGTTTTCTCTAACTCTAACTTCAGTGTCCTTAGAACCAGTTCTAAAATGGAAATAATAAGTTATTGTAGGATGGTTTGAAGATGACATGAAACAGTCCATATAAAGTGTTTGGCAGAGTAAGGACCCAAATGTTAGATATGATTATAGCTATGATTAATACCATTATCACTATGCAATGATAACGATATGCAATTTTCCATCATGACCTTAGAAACTTATCTGTGAGGGGCACCTGGGTGGCTCAGTCAGTTGGACTTCTGACTCTTGATTTTGGCCCAGGTCATGATCTTGGGGTCATGGAATGGGTCACGGTGATCATGGTGGCTCCACACTCAGTGGGAGTCTGCTGTCTCCCTCTCTTCTGCCCCTCCCCTTCTGCACATGTGCTCTCTCTCTCTCTTTCTCTAAAGTAGATAAATCTTTAAAAAAGAAAGAAAGAAAGAAAGAAAGAAAGAAAGAAAGAAAGAAAGTAAGTTATCTCTGAGAAGCATATTCCTTCTTTCCCATAGTCACTTTTTTTTTTTCTGCTTCACCTCCTCTAGGTTCTCCCTGCTATTTTATCACCTCCAAGTAAATTTAAATCTTAGCACAATTTCCAATAACTTTCTTGGGAATTATTTGTACAGTTTTTTTTTTTTTTAACTTGGGTTGCCTTGTCTTAGGAGAATGTGGGGGTGAGGGAAAAAACACCATACTTTCAAGTCTGCCCATCAACTGAAATTAAAGTGTAACAAACAGACCAAATTTAGGGGAAGTTTTTTCATTAGATGCATTATGAGCTCTTACAGCCTGTTATGGACATAGACACTGAGTGAAATCCACTGAGTCTTGTCACATAGGCCAGCTCCAAAGTCACAAGTCACCCGGGAGGCTTGAGCTTTGCAGTGAATTCATACAAGGCCAACTGGTTTTGTCTAACTTCTTTTGCTGCGAGTGGTCTTCAGAGGGAAGATGGGCTGGACCATTTTCTGTCATTGGAAGTTGCAGCAGGGCACTGGAAGGCTGAAATTTTTTTTGTGGGTAAGGAAGATGTCGTTCTTCCTGTAACAGCTGTCACACATGAGGTAAATGGGTTGAGCCCACATGGCACACTCATGGAGTAGCATTTAGGCTCTCTGCCCCCAACTACCCTGGCTGAGTTGGTGGGATTTCATGACATTCTCAGGGGCATGTTAAGCTCAAGAGCATTTGATTGTAATTACCTGGGACCCATAGAACTAATCTGCCCACCTAACATACAGTGTTGGAGACATTATTTCTAGGGAGTGATAAATGGCAACTACTTAATTGTTTGGAAGAAAAGTGGTGTAATTTCAATTTGGCCCGGTTCCCAGTCTGGATAACCATGAGTTCCTTCCAAAACAGCATCAATAATAACATTCTGTAGACAGCCAGACCCCATTCCATTGATATTTCTTAGAGGCAGTATTTCTTACACACATTCTCAGGGGAGGGCTAGTATAGTATTCCTAATCTGTTTTCCCCATTAGGGAAAATTACATATATGAAAGTAATGGCCAATGCTCAAAATCACACGGTAGATATCAATGCTAGAGGCAAAAGTGAAACCCAAGTGACCAGTCTTTTTGTGAACTAGAAGGCATGAGAATGAATGGTGAAGCAGGATATTGTATTTGAAGGTTTTCTACCCCCCTCTGAAAAGGGAGTGAAAAGAAATGCTGGATATTTACAAAAACCCTACACAGTCCCTTGTACACAGCATTAAGTGAATGAATGCAAATTTCCTTCTCTTTCCTTCCCCTCTCCTTATTACATTTCTCCTTTGAATTTTCTGCAAAAAGTCTCACCTGAATCCTCCAATGATTCTCTTTCTCCAGCAATTGAAGAAATTTTTTCTCTCGCTCCTGCTCCTTACTTTCTCCCTTCTGCTCCCTTCTCTCTCCTAACTCCATTCCTACATGTCTTCAAGGTGACAGAGATGCATCTGGGAATGAGTTAACCAATCAAAGTCAACAGATGGTGATTTACTACCACAGATCCTAGAGAACGAAGAAATGAGAGCTTCCTCCCCCGCCGCCCCAACTTTGGCCTTTGGAAACTTGAGAAAATAAGGAGAAAAAAAAAATCAGTCCTGTGGGTTTGTGTTTGATTTTTCACAACTTCATGTTTCTCTCATTCTTGGCCAGCCTTGCCACCTGCCGGCTGCTGACCCGACAGAGTTAAGGTTAGCCTGACAGGAAGTGCTGAAAGGATGTCGACAGAAAAGTTCGATAGTAGGACACGCTGTGCTCACAGCCAGAGTTTTCTCACACACCTGTCCAATTAAGAATCTGGGCTCATCCTGAATAAATTATATTGAAGCTTTTACTCTGAAGTGAAAGGAGAGGCTGTGTGCTCCTGCTGGAGCCAGTCCCCTCCTGGGATCATGGCAAATGCACCTGGCCCAGTGTCTGAGCCCAGGGTGGGGCTCATCTGCTCCATTCAGGTGTGTAGCAAGCGTCAGGGCCACCGGCAGTGTCCTGTCAGAAGGCCAAATGCTCACTTCCCAATAGGTCTTGTGCGCCTGGAATTTGTTTTCAATGGTCAGTTAACTGTATTCGTCTTCATGATGTTTGCGCAGTATTTCAGCTAAATGGTAGGGAACCTCACACACCAGCCAGCTGCTTTGGCTTGAAACTATCTTCATGTTTCAGTGTCTTCTTCCAATGAAGAAATCAGATTCAATTTCAGCAAATTTAAGAATGCCAGAATAAGGAATTCTTTTAATGTCAGTGATGTCTTATACTTTCTGGTATGCTCACCTTCATCTTCATACCCCCTCATTAGTAACTATGTCCTTCTTCCTTTTGGTTTTCATACACACACGTGCACATGTGTGTGCACACACACAGAGACACACACACACAGACTCTTGTCATCAAGGGAGAGAGAACTGTATTGTCCACAGTTGGGGATTTGCATAGTATACTTTCAAGTTGTGTTTGTGACCAGGATCCTGATGTTGCTTAGTGGACTGAGTGAGGAACAATTCAACAGAAAGAAAGAAATGTCAGGTACATGACCTTGATCCAATGACAATGTCTCAGACATCAGAGAAGAGCTAGAAATTCTTAGCAAAATGTACCCTCTGTTACTCAGATTTGTTCATTGACTTACTTTCATAAACTCAAAAAAAAAAAAAACCAGCTACAAGTATGAAACCGTTAAAAACTAATGAACTCGTGAAGTGTGTAAACCTGGTGATTCACAGACCTGTACCCCTGGGGATAAAAATATATGTTATAAAAAATAAAAAATTATATATAAAAAAAAAAACTAACGAACTCAACTCTATGTGAGAATTAAGTCATCAAGATGGTATGGCTTTGATACCTATTTAATGGAATAGAGCACAGAAGGAAGGAGCTTATCCCTTTAGTCAAAGGGCCTCAGCTCCTCAGGTATCTCGAACTGCTACTCCCCACCATCCCTCCACCCACAGTGCCTTAGTGATCATGGCTCTGGAAACTGAAAGGGTCTGCAGACTGTGAGGGTCTTGGCAGTAAGTGCAGGAGCAGCTTGGGGACCACTGAGCAGGAGCAGCTTGGGAACCACTTAGCAGGAGCCTCCTTGATGAAAGCCTTCACACTGACACAGCAGTGAAGATGATAAGACACTGCCCAGAAGTCATAGCAGTAGCAGATCCTGATCATGAAGGACCATGGAAAAAGATAAACAGGTGCCTCTTGGAAACTGTGAGATAGACTGGGGATTCCCAGACATGGCTGTAAGTATTGCTTCAGTAGAAGGCATGGCTCAAATCATAAAGATACAACCTCCTCCATCATTTTTATGCTGAGGTAGTTATGTCCTGAAGAAACACTATTAGCCATGGCACAGTGAATTAAATGCTAGGGTTCAAATTGCCTGAGAGAGTTCAAGAGAAATACAATACACTATTAAAGGTCATATATCCCGTAAGAGGTAGTGTTGGGGGTAAAATCACAGTTATTCATTTCTCTCCATGAGTGAATCATTTTATTACATTTGTGCAGGATTTTTTTAACCCTTGAAAGCATAACCATCTATGAGTGGCACGGTGGCACAGTGTTCATGAACATGGTCTCTGGTGGTGACTCCTTGGTTTGAATCCTGGCTCTGCCTCTTCTTAGCAAGTGTAACTTCACAACCGCCTGTAGCTTTCTTGTGCCTCAGTTATCCGGGGTTTAAGATATAACTACATCGTAGTGTTTTAGTGAGAATAAAATAAGTCCTTATAAGTAAATCTCTTAGACAAATATTTATGTGGACAAATCTCTTCTACAAGAAGATTGAATTGGTTTTCACTCAAAATCAATTTTGAGTCAAAATTATAAATATAAAATACAAAATTATAAATAAAAAAGCAATTAGAGAGCCATAGATTTCTAATTCAGTGGATGACAAAATAGGGAAATAGCATCTGAGGACCTTGGAAGGAAACAGCTGCAAACACATATCATACAATCACACTTAAAGGGGACTGCCAGTTAAAATTCAAGAATAACACCTAAGAAATAGTTCAGAATAAATCAGAACTGTGTGCAATCCAGTGTTCTTTTTTTTTTTTTAAGATTTTATTTATTTATTTGACAGAGAGAGATTACAAGTAGGCAGAAAGGCAGGCAGAGAGAGAGGAGGAAGCAGGCTCTCTGCTGAGCAGAGACCCCAACACGGGACTCGATCCCAGGACCCTGAGATCCTGACCCGAGCCGAAGGCAGTGGCTTAACCCACTGAGCCACCCAGGCGCCCTCCAGTGTTGATTCTAATTAAAATTGTGCCGAAAGAATGAAATTGGTTCCTAGGAGGTCAGCAAGAGTTGCTATCACTGTCTAAAATATTTCCCAAGATATTTTATGGATGAGGTGGAAAGTTAAAATGATTGAATTGTTGGATGCCCAAGCAAAATTTTAGAAGGTTTACTTTTGGGTTTTTTTTTCTTTTTGGGGGTGTTTTTTGTTTGTTTGTTTGTTTTAAATTAACTGCAGACCTTTGTATCTATTTTTCCATTGTTTAAATCAACTTAGAAGGAATGGCTATCTCTGCCTGTCTTCATTGAGTACCCTTGGAAAATCAGTCATGCCGCAGATCATTGTCAAGTAGATTCAATTCTCCTCTAGAACTATTCATTTATTTATTCATTTACAATACTTTTATTGAACTCCTAATATCAACCAATATACTAAACAATCAGCTGGGGACACAAGGTCATTGCCAACAGTGAAAACTCAGTGCTGAGGAAAAGAAAGGGGTCTTCAAACAACAAGACCACACCTGGACAAATTTTCTAATAGAAGAACACTCAGATTAGTATTCCAGGCCGGTGAGTGTGTAATTGTGAGTGGGTGCAAGGAGATTGTTTCAAAAAAAGGCCTCGGTTCTTCTGGGTGAGCAGAAGTCAACCAGCCTTAGAGGAATGAAAGAAGGAGGGAATATGAGGGCAGTCATATAAATTCAGGGAAGCAAGAATGAGCGTGGACCCTTTGAGAAACCCCATGCAGCTCAGCACACTTTCCACTGGGAAGGAAGTGGTGATAGACAAGGCTGAGGAGATAGGTCCAGGGAAAGACAGAAGATCAAGAGGAAACATCTGTGCTAACCTAAGTGGTCTGGACATGGCTCAGTGAAACCTCATGGAAGAAAGTTAGGACTATTGGGAATGTCATGGTCAAGGCGGAAGATTTGGGTACTGGATAATGAGAAACTTACTAGCCCTAGGTGGGGCAGAGTATGTGGCTGAGCATTGTGGAGCCAGACTGGGTTAAAGCCAGGCCCTGTGCTTAACAGCTCTGTGACTGTGGATGTTATCTACGCTTTTTGTGACTCCGTTTCCTCATCTACAAATAACACGTTGGAAGAGCACTGTTTAAAGGACCGAATGAGTTGGACGTGCTTTCAAAAGAGGGCGTGACATTTGGTAAGGTCAATCCATATATATAAGTAAGTAATGTGAATGATAGCTCTCAATGTGGCATGCTCTGATGGGAGACCATGGGGCTCTATTTGGGTAAACTTGGAACTTGAGCGAAAGCTGTGGAGGAAATACCAACTCTGTCCTTTCAAATGAGGAGGAAACATCACTAGCAGAAGCATCACCATCTACAACAAATACAGATCCCTTGAACATTTGTTACTCTAAGCAAAGAACTATGTTTGATGGAGGAATTTTGATTTTGTTGGCTTCCTACATGAATATATACTGAAACAAAATAAAGAAATCAACCATTTAGATCAGATTTCCTTTGATTGCTGTATTTAAAATTAAAAAGATATGAAAGTTTATAACATAAAAAAACAACAACAACAAAGAAAAGTCTTCTTTTTTTCCCTGGTCTCCTAGAAACATCCTTTTCCACTTTTGAAGTAACTAGTTTTTATTCTGCTTTGTTTTGTTTTGTTTTTCCCTCATGTATCCCCCATCCTAGAAATGATGTATCCTTTAATACATGCAGTAAAAACACCTATGCTCACACAGATTGACATTCATAGAGATATGTTTTATATAAATGATATATACTGACATGTAACTGTTTTTTTTTTTCTGACATGTAACTCTTTAAACCTGAAACAATATGTATCTTAGAGTTTTTTCCAGTGGTAATGTATACAGAACCATTTTCTCTTCTTAAAAACTTCATACTGTTTCATTATAGGTATATATAATAATTTATTAACTAGTCCTGTGTTGAGGATATTTATATTTTTGTCCAGTGACTTATATACAATTCTTCAATTTATAGACTAATATATATATTATTTCACACAACAGAACTAATACCTACAGGTAGTATTTCTGAGTCAAAATTATATGAATTTTTAATATTCTATGACTGTACTTCCAAAGAACATTTGGAATGATTCTATTTCAAAAAATCCAAGAAATAAAACAAAATGAATGTCAACACTGGAATATTTATTTTATGTAGAATTTGTGAAATATAAGATAAAGCACAGTTCTATTCTGTATGTGCCTTATATATATTTTGTTAGCTCCCTTTATACACAAAATATATATGCCCATTTTTGAAACAGAATATACTTTTACTATTTGAAATGAATATAGGATTTTATAGTTGTATCTTTGCTTTTGTTATATAAAGTTGTTCATATCAATGATTCATTTGGTGCTGAGCTCTTGTTCTAAAATGTAGCCCCAAATCTCCATACTACGTTTCTAAAACACAAATTTTATCACTTTAGTTCAGTGCTGAAAGACCTTCAGTGGTTCCTCACAGCTTCCAAAATCCTACTAGGTTAAAAACAAAACAAAACAAAAAATCAACCAAGGCAGGATCTTTGTACAACGTCAAGCAACTCCATCCACATTGTGTTCAAAGGGCACGGTCACACATAACACAACAACAGTGGTACCTCTGGAATTGGACAGGAGCAACTCTGACCAGAAGTTCATATCTATTAAGCATCTGCCTTCTGCTCAGGTCATGATCCCAGGGTCCTGGAATCGAGCCCTGCATCAGGCTTCCTGCTCAGTGGGGAACCTGCTTCTCCCTCTCCTGCTGTTGCTTCCCATGCTTATGCTCTCTCTCTCTCCTTCACTCTGTTAAAAAAATACAATCTTTAAAAAAAAAAGAAAGAAAAAGAGAAAAGAAAAAGCTCAAATCCCTTCCATTGTAAAAGGCTCTTCTCTAAGGGAAAACTCACAAGCATGGCTCTAAATAAGAAAGTGCAGGAACTTTGAAATCAGGATAGACCTGTACTTGCCTCACTTCTCTGGTCTGTGTTTAAAACATAACATAATTTAAAAAAAATAATAAAAAAAGAATAAAGAAAGAAAATAAAAAATTTTAGGTGATAAGAGATGAGACGGACAGGAAACAAGGAAGAATTCCACCCTTAATTAAACTAAAAGATAATTTTCAAAAAAAAAAAAAAAAGTCACAGAGCTCTCCTTTCCACTCGTATTAAACAGTGAAAAAAAACATCGTACATACCTCCAAGTGGTTTTCTAGGGGATAAATCAGGTAACACCTACAAAGCCATGATCTCTAATTCTCATCTTTTCACTTTTTATATTTTCTAGTCATGGGACACAGGCTATAATGTCAGAAATTAACTTGAAACTTCCATAGTTAAGTTGAGGAATCTGAAAACCACTGCTTCAGTGTAAATACTGTCCACTGCCTGTATAAACTGTGAGCTGAGAACACCTTCACATGTCTAAGTGTTTTAAAGAGTCAAAAGAAAAATATTTCATGATATGTGGAAATTTTATGAAATTTACATTTTATTGTCCTTAAGTGAAGTACCAGATCACATTCATGTTTGTTTCCTCACTTATCAACTACAATTGCTTTTACCCTCCAAGGCCAGGCTTGAGGCACTGGGACATATACAACAGCAACAGAGACTGGAAAGCCCAAAATATTTACTGTTCGGTCTTTTACAAAGTATGTTTGCTGACCCCTGACCTAGCCAAGGTTATTATAACATGTGTACATGTACATGTATGGGCTTCTGTTAGTATGTGTACTATGTGTATGTATGTGTTACCATATATAGTGGTGATATAAGACATGTGAGTTGGCCAAGATATTTTAGACCTCTTTCAACCTTGCCAAAATGGAATGTTAAGGTAAAGAGTGACCTGCATCTTCCGTAGATACCGGAGGATTCCTCCCTAAGTAGTCCTTTATCCAGCCATCGAGTTGGGGGATTTCTGTGTGGCTTATAATGACTATAGGCTTAACAGAATCCTGCCTCTGGAAAGTCATTGTGACTGCCTTGAATAAATCTTCTATGTAGTTGGTTCACCCAAAAATATCAGAGTCAGAAATTCACAAGCTTTCATAACTGGTTCCATGAACTGTTCTGTGCCTCCTTACTAATGGATGTTTGCTCAGTAAATGTCTGTGTGAGTGATAGAATTTAGTCTGAAGTTTTACTTGATTACAAGGAGGTGGTAAGATTGTAGATGACTTGCTAACGCCCACCCCCTTCAAACTACTCTCCTTTCCAAAAAGAAGAATTGCACCTAATCAAATGGACTCGGGGAAGTTTGGAAATCCACTTGATATTTTCTTGACAGATATGTTTCACACTTAGCTAGTAAACCATAAAATAATTAGTGAATGTTTGTGCAAACTTAAAAAAAAAACTTCAATAGAGATTTCTTATTTAAAAAAATCTAAAATGTCATTAAATTATATTTATTCTTCTCTTTCTGGGTTCCAAATATAGGCAGGACTGAAAACCATGGGTATGCACTCAGTATAGGGCCTTGAATAGGAATCTTAATTGATGAAAACAGAACATGAAAAGCAGTGAAAGATAGGACCTGTGAATATTGTTTCCATAAAGAAGGAGAAAATGGGTTGGCTGGTCAGGCCAGAATTCCAATTTCTCCCCTTTCTGCTTCTCCATTGCTTGTTCCTTCTTCTGAGTTTAAGAGGCACATGAATAATTATTTTGTTGGTCTTCAAATGAAGCAAACATTCTCTTTTTTAGAGCAATTAGCTGAAATATGGATCTTGTGTATACATTATTCGTCTGATCAATCACTTTGGACCCTAAAGTTAGGCCTCTTGTGTTCATTTTTTCATTTAACCAAATGGCATTTATTTACTATCCACAAGGTGCTGGGAAATTTTCTGGAAAAGAAAAACACCTCAAGAATCTGTATTTTTATGACTTTATAGCTTAAGAGATATCTCATAGTATACTGTTTCTAATTTATCCTCATAGAGTCCCCATTTCCCCAGGCTCCCTCCAGCTTGTGAGTGGGGACATTAACAGAAATAACCCAGCTCTCCTGGCACATTGCTCCCACCTCTATAGCTAAGCACCTCAAGATTCCCGCCCCCTCCCCCACCATTCACTATACTAATCATTTCTGGGAAACTTAAAAACCTCACCTGCATAATGGTGAAAATAAAAATACTATTTAATCCCTTCAATTTTCACTGGTGTCCAAAGCCCATTAAGTCGCCGGAGAGTCCCCCTTCTGAAGATCCTGGCACCCTGTTTCCTGAGATGCAGGTTCTCTGGTGCCTTGTCCTGATGCTCCTTCCCAGTGAAACCTTCAGAATCTCCTTGCCTCCTTCTGTCCTGATTACCCTGGAGCCATGTGCTGTTTCCCTTGCATGGATGGTGGCACAGCTCATCTGCCCCTCTCTTTCCTGTTTCTTCACTTGGACACTAGGGTATCCATATCCTGCATCGTACAGAGCCCTCTCAGCTATGCCTGCGTGCCATTCTCCAGGAGAGCTCAGACAATGTTTGCAGTGGAGAACCAGAGGCAGAGATCAAATTCCAGTCTCTCTTCTCCGTGCCCCGCTGCCTCCAGTTTCATCTAACCTATTTAGATACAACCCCCTGATGCCCTTCTTACCTAGCAATCTAAAATCGATAAATGAGACCCTGGGGTCTCTAGGGACATACACTTCATTCTCAATAACCCTTCAAGGTAGATACAGAAAGCACATTCATACTGTGCAGGAAACTGAGTGATTAAATAACACATCTTTGATCACGCAATTAGTAAGTAGCAAAAAAGGCATTTGAATCCAGCTCTTACCTCTGAACACTTTCCTTCTCAGCTCTGACCCTAAGTCTCAAAGTGGTTGCACGTAAAAGCCTTTGTTCCGGGCTTCTTATCTCTTCGCCAAATTTGAAAAGAAGAGGAGGATAAATGCTTGTCCTTGTCCCTCCCCACCCCCCCGAAGAAAGGAGTTTCTACAGACTGCCTAACACTGAATATGAATCAGAAATGGAAAAAAAATCCAGTTTGATCATGAACTAAAATCACTTCCCTTTCATTATCCCCTATTCCCTTTATAGACAATGACTGTGAAAGCACATAATTGGGAAGAAAGGCTATTTTGCCCTGGATCTGCCACCTGAGGCTTGAAGAAGAATAAAAGCTTCTTGCTCTGGAAAGGATTTAGTGAGGTCAAGAGAAGCAGTTGCCTAGATTCTGCATTAATGGATGGATGTTATTTGCTCGAGTTTGTTTTGGGACTTGAAATATTCAGAACAGTTCTTCCCTGAATCCTAACCATAAATACTGTCTTATACCTTTAAACACTAAGAATCCTTTCATATATATATACATATATATGTGTATATATATATATATTCTGCAGGAAAACATTTAGTTCATAGTAACCAAGGGCATGCTGTTTCCCAAGTTTAGTTGAAGCAGAAGAAAATATCTCCACAAAACCTACAAAGCACAGGTAGGCAGCAAACTAAACAAAACTGATTTTTGTTTGGTTTTCTTTTGTTTGAAGTTACAATACACAAGGATCATTGAGCTTCTTTGTGCCATGAACCCTTCAGAAATCTGACATAGCATAAGAATGTTTCTCAGTGCACACAATAAAATACATAGGATTACAAAGTAAACTGTTTATATCAAAATAGAGTTACCAAACTATTTTTAAATGAGTTGTATAGTTTTACATGCACTTCTCTATTAACATTTAATTGTATTGTATTGTATTGTATTGTATTGTATTATTTTTGAGAAAGAGTGCACCCATGGGCAGGGGTAGTGGGTGGTGGGGGCAGAAGGGGAGGGAGCGATAGAATCTTAAGTAGGCTCCATGCCCAGCACAGATCCTGACTCAGGGTCAATCTCAAGACCCTGAGATCATGACGTGAGTCAGAATCAAGTCAGACACTTAACTGACGGAGCCACCCAGGCATCCCAACATTTTAAATTAACGGAATCAGAGGGATAAAGTAGTGAGGTGAAAACATCCATAACAAAGTCACAAGTACTGATAATACTAGTCTAGATTGTTGGCTTCATTAATACAAAGAAAAACCCTATACTGACCTAAAGATTCAACTTTTTCTCCATCCAAGTTCGTGGACCCCCTGCATTCTACCTTCACCTTGTTTGGGGAGTTGATAGACTCTCAGTTAAGAAACCCTGCAATACACTGACAAGGGCAGGACGTGGATTGAAGATGACAGCCAGGTCCAGGTGTTTCTCAGGTTTTCTGTTAAAAGTAATTAAAGTAGTTAAGTGTTCAGCAGGTGTCCTGTTTCTCTCTTTGAGGTCCTGCTTTTCTTCCACTTCTGCTTCCCAGCTGCTTCCCCATCACAATTCCACTCACATCCACACCCTCTGTGTCTTTTTAGTCTTGGTGTTTAAAACTCACCCCCTATATAAAATAGTTGTCTCTGGTTTACCTGAGACATGATCAGCATCTTGAAAAATTCCTCAGCAATGATCAAGGTCTGAGTTAGGGGCCTTTAAGAACATGGAAATCTCCCCAGTGCTGCTCCTTTCTGAACTTGAACCAATACTTGTTTCTGTTCTCTGCAGAGAACTCTCTGGGGGAATAAAATGATGACACATAAAAGCAGTGAAGGAAGGTGACAGGGGAAGCAGGGAGATTGCACCAGGCCATGGACCTTACTAATACAGGGACAGGGTCTGCTGCATATACCCAGCACTGAACAAGCATTCAGAGGAGAGCAAACTACCTTGATCAACAGGCAACCAAAGTGCAGATTTCATGCATTAACAACCAGTCAAGAGCCCCACCTGTGCCCACCAAGAATTAGGATCTAAAGACTAGATCTGTATTGTTTCCAGACTTATAAAGAAGGTCCATGAAGATAGCCGCCTGTCCTCTCCATGCCATTCTAGAGTGTTATGTAAGAGGCCCACCATACAAGTATTAAAATTTCGAGGAGACTGTTAGCTTTTTTTTTTTTAAATACTTTACTCTTCCCTATTAATTAAGTCCAGACTGTGCAACGTTAAACAACCTTGCAGATTTATATCTTGTAGAAATGCAATGATTTATGTTCCATAAAAAAAAAAAAAAAAAAAAAAAAACTCCAAAGCTATGGTATTATTGCCAATAGGGCATTAAATAGTTTTGTTTATAATCTTCTTCTGACATTCTTCTTGTATTATTTCTCTTCTATTTTTTTATTGCCTATAAATAGACAGTTTCTGGGTTTACTATCTTAGTAGTTTTCTCACCAATTGATGGATTAAATAATATCCTTGACATGGACTAATTGTATATTTGAGCCATGTTTCTAATTTTCTAAATGTTTCTAAGTTTCTAGTTTTCTAAATTTCTAATTTTCTACAAGTTCCACGTTTTAGAAAGTGTATTTTTTTAAAGATTTATTTACTTATTTGAGAGAGAGGGAGAAAACGAGTGGAGGGAGGGGCAGAGGGAGAGAATCTTCAAGCAGACTCCCTACTGAGCACAGAGCCCAGTGTGGGGCTCCATGTCATGACCCATGAGCTCAGACCCAAGCTGAAACCAAGAGTTGGATGCTTAACTGACTAGGCCATCCAGGTCCCCTGGAAAATGTATTTTGACAGGAGTTTGAACTAATTCCTCCTGAGGTGAAAGTCAGGATCATCTCCAATGTCTTCCTGGAGTCACAATGACCTTGATCCCAAGAAACACCTGAGTGGTCCTGGCCCTGGGTCTACTCCCTGGGTGTCTCTGGAGGGGAAGGAACTCAGATAGTTCAGACTGACAGGAGTTTAGGGGAACCCTTTGCTTCAGTCACAGATGACACCAGGGGTTCTCAGACTTCAGAGCATGTTATGATCACCTGCAGGGCTTGTTTTAACGGAGATCTTTGGGCCCCTCTCCTGGAGTTTCTGACTCAGTAGGGCCCAGGGTACAGCCTAAGTGTTTGCGTTTCTCACAAGTTCTCAGATTGCTGATGGCTGCAGTCTGGGAGGCTTTGGCGGGGGCCAGAAGACACACTCGGAGGGGTGGGAGAAGGAGTGCAAGCTGGTATTTTCAGAAGGATTCTGCCTTAACACAGTAACAAGAATAAGACCTTAAGCTTGGTAACTTAGTATCTTTCTCTGTTTTAGTGAAGTGCTAGGCATATTCTTTTGTTTTGCATTCTGGGGCGAGGCCTCTCCTCTCCTTTCCTTCTTCCCTCCCTTGAACAACAGGCAAGTGCAAATGTAGCTTTCTGCTTGCTCTCTCCGGGCTAGGTCGTCCGCCGGCAACCATGGCACACAGATTTCCAGGGCTGCCAGCATATCTCCCAGGGAGGGCTAGCAGTCAGGGTGTCCTGACAGCTGTACCCATTTGCCTGATGGATGGTGCTGTCACCTCTACAGGCTATCTCCCCGTTGGCGTCAGGCAGATAGATGCAAAGCTGCTCGCTCATGTGCACATCCCTCCATCCAGCTCATGCCATTTGCATTTCAACTAGCCAAGGTCAGGATTGGTGGGGGGTGGGGGGTAGCAAAAAGCAGTACAAGAAGACTTTTCTAGTTCTTTCTTTTTTTTTTTTTTTTCTAGTTCTTTCTGTTAAAGGACACATGATTGTCATGTCCCATTTTCCTGGCTGCCTGCCTATTTTCTTTTAATTTGTGTGTTCATTAAGTGCCCACCAATTTAAAAAATCACTGATGAATCATTACTTTGTACAAGCCTCCATCTTAGGTTCTCAGGGATACCAAAAATCGAATGAATGAATGAATGCATGCATACATACATACATAAATAAATAACAAAAGAAGGTGTGAGTCCTGCCATTTGGTGGCTAAAGAGGAGGGAACCAGTATGGAAGAACTACAAGAAAGAGGCCAAGGGAGCCATGTGAGATTAGAATGCACTGCGGACTGTGCTGGTCTCAGGACTTGGCTGGGAAGGCTATGGATGGTGGGATGTAGAAGAAATCCTAGGGAAACTGAGACCCAGTGATGACAGAAGTAATAGCCCTCTGGCAGGGGATGAAGGACCTGTGTAGCACATATAGTCCAAGACTCAGATAATGTGTTGGGTCTACAACTTCATAAATTCTGAGCAGTTATAAGAAGTGTGTCTGGCATAGAAGAAGCCCATTTCAGGAATTTGGCACCAACAAACAAAAGGGGAAAAGGACTTCAGTTTCAAAGGAAAGAGCTACCAGAGGGGAGTCAGGCAATAGGCCTTTCCAATTACTTGGGGTCTAGTCCTTCATCTTAACCCAGTCACAGAAGACAAATATATGCAAAAGAGAGGAATAGTAAATGTCCTGGGTACTGCAGACACATGAGCCAAACAAGGGGTGAGGTCAACAGCCTGGCGTTCTCACGGCAGAAAACAAACTTTGGACGCCTGGGGAAAAAAAGCAGGTTTTAGACAGGTGTGGTTTGGGGCTAGTTTGAGGTTGGTTCTGCCCACCGGTCCTATCCCTGTGCTTTAATAAAACCCTATTTTTTGCACCAGAGATAACTCAAGAATTTTTTTCTTGGCCTTTGGCTCTGGAGCCCAAAAGCCTTACTCTAAGAACACATCAAAAGCATACAGGAACAGCTACAGAATGAGTATTTTGCTAAAGCAATAGTTTTGCCTTAATGTTCTTTCCTGGTTGGGAGTTGATTGAAAGGGCAGGTCTATCTGAAAACACATTCATCTCCATCAGCCAAAGGAATGGACACAATCAATAAGAACCTCTTTATCATCACTCACTTCTACCTCCTCTCCTACTTTTAAACAGATTCGTGCAGACCTGTTAGGGGCCTTATTAGTCCTACTTATCATCCCCACAACCTCCTCCACTGAATTATCCTCACTGCCCCTCCTCTAAATAAATAATCCCTTCCCTGAACAAGATCTAGGTCTTTCATCCAGCAGAAGCAATGCTCACGTTCTCATCCTCCTTTTTCTCAGTGCGTCCACATGTCTCATCTAGATCTCAGAGCACCCTAACTTCTTTGGAGTCAAGCTGACCTGAATTTTAATTCCAGCTCTATTCACAATCAGTATCTGTATTCGGAGAAATTATTTCATTTCAAATTCATCATTTGTGTGATGGCGCTAATGATACTTTTCTTGGAAGGGTGTTGTGAGAATTAACTCATGCCTAAGCCATGCCAGAGTTAGTATGGCTGGTGAATCAGTATTCTTTAACTGGTGGCTGCTATATTTATTACTAGTACTACTCATCAAGTTGACCACAGAGCATGGAGAGAGAGCACGAGTTAGTCCATATGGCAAATAATGAACTGATATTAATGACAGGATCTGATGCGTGTATTTGTAAGCTCGGATAAGACTGAGTACCTGTTTAGTTGAACTGCAGAGACTGTCCTTGGACGAGGCAGGAAACACTCAGATCACAGGAACTGCATTATAAATAGACCATGGAGACTCGGAAAAACACTTTTCTTGTGGCTTTATAGAGTACGAAGCAGATACCCTGCTGCTATTGTGGGTTTTTGTTTCTGTTTTGTTTTTTTGCTTTCCAATATCTAGGTTATGTTTAAACAGTTGAGAAAAAGAAAAAAAAAGTACTTCCTGTTTTTCAGGTTTTGATTTCCAAGAATGTTTACCATTTCAGTTCAGCCAGAGACAAAAATCCTTTTCAATTTCCTCAGTCTCCAATTATTCATGAAAAATATCAAACTGAGAAACAAAGGCTTTTCTTTGGGAAAAAAAAAATGAATGGGTGTTTTTCAACCTCAGCAACATCAAACAATCTTTCACATTGAACGGTGACAACTTCAAGAGAAAAGGCTGTGATTCTATCATTTCGCTAAGGAAACCCTTCTTTTTCCTGGTGCGCTCGTGTGTTAATAATTTAAAAGTCAGCAATTTCCAAACCAAATTATTCTTTGCTTACAAGAACTGCCGCCAGGTACCTCTGTGTCAAGATGCTGCCCCAGATCCTGGGGCTAAAACATGACACGAATAAATTGATACCCAAATTTTAAAGGGAGTCAAAAATAAAGCAACAAATTAGAGGACAATGCCGTGGATCCTTTAACAATGGTGTTTTGATTCTATTATTAAAAAAAAAAAGAATTGTAATTTTTAGAAAAAATGTGGGGTTTTGTCAAAAACTGAAGCGGTAGAATAAAAGAATGATTTGGGCAACCCTTATTCGCCTTTTATTAAATATCACAACAAAGATACATACATTTCAGGAGATAGAATAACATGTCTCGTACTAATGTCAACAATATTTTAGTGTTGAGGGTAGGCATATTAAATATTTATTTATATTCCTAAGATTTTCACGCTGGCATTTGTTCATTCCTATTCACTCAGCTTGTTAGATATATATTAGTATAAGGAGGTTTGGTCAAGATAGGCTACAGAGCACTTGCTCTGCACAGGGTATGTCTTTAATCAGTTCCCTGGTGATTCCAGATACAAGACATGAGTCTCCTTCCTACACAAGAGGGTCAGCATCGAACTGGGAAGGCAAGAATCAGGCATCCATCCCGTTGACTAAAAGCTAAGCTGCGGAAGAAAAAGATACAATAAAAAAGGGGCCACAAAGTAGGATGTGCCCCAGCCCAATTCAGCCAGGATGGCGATAGGGGTCAGAGGAGAGCAAGACAGGCTGAGGTCTCCTTGGGACCACTTCCAGGAGGAAGTAGGAACTGAACTGCGTGTTCACTCAGTTAATGAAATTTGAGGAAGAACTAGATAAGGTCCAGGAAAAACACTTCTCTTTTATCACAAAGTAGCATTTATTTAAAAAAAAAAACCCAAACCACTCTGTATAAACTTAATGTTTTCCCAAAAGAATAATCATCACCAAAATCCAATGCTCGGGCAAAGTAGATCTCTTTATAACAATTACAAGTTATAACACCGATTCAAAATTACTGAAAAAGGAATTTACGAAATCTCAGAGTTTTACACCTGGAAAGAACTTAAGAGTGTAAGTAATTCAACACTCCCTTTCAGAGACAAAAAAAGATTGGGGCTCGGAGATTTGAGGTGATTTACCCAGACTGAAGGACATACAACTGATTACTGGCAGACCAGAACTAGAACCCACTTGTTCTGTGGCCAGATTGAGTTATTTAAAAGGAAAATGTTTATTACTCAAATATAGTTGATATATATTGGTATATTAAGTTCAAGCATTCCACATAGTACTTACATAATTCTACACATTATGCAATGCCCACCCTGATAAGTATAGTCACCATCTGTCACCATACATTATTACAATATTATCGACTATATTCCCTATGCTGAACTTTCATCTTTTCATCTCTGTGCCTTATTTATTTTATAAATTGAAGTATACACCTCCTAACCTCATCCACCTATTTTGCCCATGCTTCTACCCCACTCTAGCAACTACCATTTTTATCATAGCACGTCTTCCTCTCCCTTCAGTTTTGCAAAGCAGAATTTAAAAAATAAAAATGTTTGTGTTAGGGGTGCTTGGGTGGCTCAGGAGGCTAAGTGTCAGGTCATGATCCCAGGGTCCTGGGTCCTGGGATGTAGCTTCAAGTCCAGCTCCCTGCTCAGCAGGGAGCCTGCTTCTCCCTCTTCCCCCTGCTCATGTTTTCTCATGCTTTCTCTCTCTCCCTAGCTCTCTTTCTCTCATTCTAAAATAAATAACTAAAATCTAACTAAATCTTTTAAAAACTGTATAATGTTCAAGATCCAAAAGTGGATTATCGGTCTGTCCAGGTTGGAGCCAGTAGCTCATAGGCTTTATAGTTTTTCCAATTAGCGGCATTAGTTAACCGTACTCAAGAACGCATGTCGTAGGGCTTTGTCTTTCTTGTTTCTTCAATTCTTACCTAGAGTAATAAGTGAAGTTCCAGTAAAAAATAAATAATTTTTCCATTTCCAAGAGGAAGAGGTATTGAGCTTGAAATAGTCAACCTGGTTTGGGGCCCCATTTTGGTCAATTACTAGGAGAATCTCCCAAACCTTGGTTTATTCATCTATACATTACAAATAGTAGCACTACCTAACTCAAATGACAAATATGTTGGTCCTTGTAAAAGTTCTTTCTACATAAAAGAGAACTATCCTGAGGTAAGTTAATATCTTTACATTGGGCAAGCCAGAGAAAACCAAAGACTCATTTTACAGGAAAACTGGTAAGAGGACCTTTTTTTTTTTTCTATTGGCATAAACAAGAGACAAGTAATTGAATAGTAAATGTTATCCTTTATTTTTAAACTGAAAGAAGAAGAGTGTGTATGCTTAAATCAGAAAGATACTTGTATATAACCTGATGAATAAATAAATATTTTGGAAGAAGCATATTTGAGATCCAAGAGGTCTTAGCTTCAGTAAGAGCAGAGCCCTTTCTGCCTTTCACCCCACTACTTCCTATCACCTAAGATACCATCTTTCATATGCTGTAGGTGCTTAATAAATCATGCTGAATGAGTAAATGCCTGCTAGTAGGGATGCCTGCGTGTCTCAGTTGATTAAGCAACTGTCTTCAGCTCAGCCCATGATCTCATGGGTCGAATTCCTGCTCAGCAGGGAGCCTGCTTCTTCTCCCTCTGCCTAATCCCCCTACTCATGCTCTCTCTCTCCCTCTCTCAAGAAAATAAGTAAAATCTTATCTTTAAAAAAAAATAGAGAGTTGCAGGTAGTTTCCCAACTTAGTATTTTTGATACTAAAAATTTTGCATTCCAAGAGAAAAATGTTTAATCATCCTCTTATTTATGTGCCCTGAATAAACTCAGGAGAGACTTTCCTTACACCTTCAAATACACACGCTCATGTCACTTCCATTAACTTCCTCCTAGGAGGTTACCTTGTGTGGTTCATGCCCACAGGTCAGCAGTGTTTTCTATAAGGGATGGAGAGTAAGTATTTTAGGCTTTGTGGGCCATATGGTCTCTGTCAGCAGCTTGAAAGCAGGTGCACTTAAATGAATGGGACCGCTGGATTCCATTCAATGGACACAGAAAATTGAATTTCACCGAATTCTCCTATGTTGTAAAATACTATTATTCTGATTCTTTTCAAACATTGAAAACCAGAACAGCCATTCTTGGTATAAAAACAGGGGAGCGGTGCCTTTGGCTCAGGGTGGGAGTTCATGGACGGCTGCCCTATCCTGATGACGGAGTGACAGGACGGGCCCAAACTGACACACAGGAGTCACTGAGAAAGTCTATCCTACGGCACACTTAGGAAAAGCTGTAAATGATGCTGCTCACCGTGGAAAGGATCTGACCCACCTTGCCCTGACAGATTAACCTCTTCCCCCTGGTAACGGCGGTAACTCAGCAAAGCGGTGTTTGTGTTCCTGTGCCCTGAGGTTCCGTCCTTCTTCCTTTCCTCTCCCCTCTCTGGTTTTCTTTCCTGACAACCTTGAGTTCACAAAGACTTATTCAGGCAGTTGATAGACTCTTTAATTCTCCCAAGACTTCAGGGACAGAGAGAAAGCATATTTAACGCAACTCTCTGTTATCACAGGTTAATAGGACATAGCCCCAACCCCTTCCAGCCTCAGAGCTGAGAATGGCACGTGTGACTCCTTGAGCAGTCCTTAGAGGGATGGTAGAATGGAGGGTCTAGAGGCCATGAAAAAAGAACTGTCAGCGAATCGAGTTGATGCTAAGAAAATTATTTCTGTCTGAATGAAAGAAGGGTAAGAATGCTGGCTAGTGATGTGTGGTATGTGTGTGTGTGTGTGTGTGCGCGCGTGCACACATAGCCGTGTGTGTGTGATTTTTTAAAAGTGGAGCAAGATCTGTAGTGACTCTAGCCGTGGGCACAGAGCTCTTTTGGAATGACTCAGTTCAACCATCTGAGGTAAAAACAGTAAATGACCCCAAGCAACTTCACCACTGTGCTTTAGGAAGTTGGACGTCCCTCCAGCTCTGACACTGGATGGTTGTGGTATTATTTTTAAAATATGCAGCCCCTGAAAGGTACTTCCACATACTCTTTTCTTTCCATGGCCTTATTAAGTAAAGGATGGGAAATCTCAAGAATTAAAGAGGAGATAATACTCAAATTACAGGCAATGGTCAGAGAGTGTGTTTCCAACTCTGAAGGATGGAATTCTGCTTACAATTATAGGAAAAAATAAAAATCTGCCTTTCAACAGCAAAAAAATATTTGTTATATTTTGGATTCCTTGGGGATACGAACCATATAAATCCTGGGCTTCTAAAACTTCCTGTTTACACAAGGTATCTGCTTAGTTCATTTTACCTTTTCTTCACCTCCAGGGTACTTCCCCTCCAACCCACCTCCTACCTGTCGTCCTCATTCCCTGTGATTCCCAGGCATCAGCATGGGCCTCTCATCGTACGACCACACACTTATGGGAAGAACACATCTCTATCCTTTTCATACCAAACACCCACAGACACACGTATTTTTCAAACACATTCACATCTGTTCCACACTAGAAATAAACGATTTGTTTTTGTTAAACATGCTGACCTAAAGATTTGAGCTGTTAATTTTTATGGAATGCAGTAACTACTGTATCCATGCACCCTTCCCCCACCCAGGAAAAACACTGCCCAGATGTTCTTCAGACACAGCTGATGGCTGTTTTTAGATATGGCATTTATTGATTCCACAGCACGTTCCCTTTTCTGTAGTTCCTCTTGAGCAAGGGCGGTGAACTCGAATCCAATAATCACTGGGCCTTGTTATTATGGCTGCACTCCTTCAAGGATAATAGAGGCCCCTCTATGATGATCAGGGCTTGAAAAGAAGAATCAATTTTCTAATTTGTCTTGCTGAAAATAGATGTAAGAGTTCCAGAAAGAACAGGATCTTGAGAGACAGGAATCCTGTTTTCTGGTTTTTTTTTTTTTTTTTTTTTTTTTTTGTGTTTTGTTTTGTTTTGTTTTTCCTCTAACACGATGGGAGATTGTGAAAGTAGCTCAGAATGGAAAACAATTTCATAACATAACCCATGATGATTGAGAGAATAGGATTTGGAGTTGAACCAGTTGAGGTTCTCCTCTTGGGGTAGCTACATATCAGCTGGGGGATGTGACTCCATTTAGCTCAGCTCTCTGAATAGTTCAGCTCTCTGTGTCCTCATCATTAAAATAAGGGTGAATATAGCCCCTATGTGTGTATTATTCATTCAACTGCAAGCAATAGGAAATTCTATTTTGCTGGATTAAACAATAAAAATGTTGACTTGGCTTGCATATTGAAGAGCAGAGGCAGGATAGTTAAATCAGGGTTTGTTTGATTCAGTGCTTCAAGAATCTCAGGACCCTTCTATTTCTTCTCGACATGTCACCCACTGTGGCAGTTTATTCTAAGTTTGGCTTCCTTCATGGTGACAGAATGGCTGCAGCAGTTTCAGGGCTCATGTGCCCATGATTTATCATCCAGAAGAGGGAGAGAACCTCTAGTTCTCTAGTCAGCATCCTATACCAGATCTCATGCCAGCCCTGAACAAAGGGCTGAGACCATAGGAATGGAATGTGATAATTGGCTCAGGTCAACAAGGACCTACCTTTGCCTTGGAACTGCATTCAGGATTTGTAAGAGTCAAGATAAGTAGAGCTTTACTATAGTAATAATAGGTGATGAATTTTAAGGGCTTAACTTATGTTAATTTAAGGGCTTAACTTATGGAACCTAATTGGTGCAAGTCATACTCTCTTGTTGGTCAAGTAACTCTCTTTTAAGCTGTCCATGGTTTTTGATCTGGTATTTAAAAATTCTTTTTCTTTTTTCTGTCCATATGTAGAAGAAACTCACCCCCTTCTCAAGAGACATAAGCCAAAATGTCATCCATATCATACATTCATCACAAGATCCAGCTGACACATGGACTTCTTCTATCAGCTCTGGATGTTTCTCTTCCCAGATGTCCCACTTGCAAACTAAAAGACAGACTTACCTATTTTCACAGATCTGCATTGAATATACAATGGACCAGGATAGGATAATCATACTGGACATGTAAACAGGGCACAGGGGCCCAAGAGCACCTGTCTCCTGGAGTTCTGAACAGACCAAGTGGCCTATGGCCACTCGCCACTGATAAAATCCAAAGGCAGAGAGAGTAGCAGTAGTGAAACAAGAAAAGAATTTACTTCAGTGAAACCAGCACTGGGAAAATGGTGACGTATATCTCGAAGATTGTCTCCATAGGGCTGAAAATACTTCCAGGCTTATATAAGGAAAATATGAGGCAAGGTCCATGAGTACATGGAGCTGGGCAGTCAGGGTTAGGTTGAACACTGTCTAGGGGTTGCTCTTGTAGGGTCTTGCTGACTCAGAGCAATCCCTGTTGCTTGAGGAGTTGGTTTTGGTTCCCATCAGGGGATGCTTTGCCCACAGGGTCATTTGCCTGAATTAAGAGATAAGCTGGAAGGAACTTAATCAGTTAGAAAGTACAGACTGAGTTCAAAATGAAGATAGTTGAAATTCTCTTTCAGTCTCCTTCAGAAAACGGAAAAATAAGAAATGTAGTAGTAGACATTGCTTATTCAGTGGATTCTGAAATCCTGAGATTCTAGGAACATGAAATTTCCAGGCTCGGGGGTAGAGGAAGTTCTTTGATTGGATTCTGAACTCCTATAGGGGAGTAATTTCTCTGTCCATTGGAGATTCTGCCATTCTCTCTCTGCTCTCTAGCCTTCTCTACTCTGTACTTTGTAAGCATGTCCTCCTGGAAGACTCCATAAGCTTTAATTCCTGCCTTTTAGTTCATGAACAAGTACATGAACATGTACTTTTAACACTTAGACAGCAAAGCCTCTTCTGTCCATTATCTGATTTTTGTATGTTTTCACAATGCAGTTACCCCAGCAAATTATTAGGCCTCTGATTTATGTATTTTTGTTTAGTTCCACAGATAGGAACCACAGGCTCAGTTATTTTTCAGATATAATTCTAGAATCTGACTTACTTTATTTCCTTAACTCTGCATCCCCCTTCCCTTTCAATTTGGAAGGTATTCCCTTAAATCTATCTGGAACAGTAGGCAGGAATACCAGACACTTAATTGGAGTCACTTTTTCCGCTGAGAAGTTGTATCTTGAGTTAACTTTAATCAACGGAGAGTTTCACTGGACTTTGGTTTCTTTACTGTCATTTCTATTTTTTTATTTTTTTAAAGATTTTATTTATTTGTTTGACAGACAGAGATCACAAGTAGGCAGAAAGGCAGGCAGAGAGAGAGGGGAAGCAGGCTCCCTGCTGAGCAGAGAGCCTGATGCAGGGCTCGATCCCAGGACCCTGGGACCATGACCTGAGCCAAAGGCAGAGGCTTAACCCACTGAGCCACCCAGGTGCCCCTTTACTGTCATTTTTAAACCAGAGTCTTAATAGCTGGGGGCTAGGAACAGTAAGATTTTCAACCATCCAAGAATCTAAATTTCTGGTCTTTGTATATTCCTTTAACTTCTCCTCACAAATCACCCAATTATTTTTTAATCTCATCTTGTTCTCTAATGCTTTGCCCAACATAGTCAATGGTAGTTAGCAGGTACTATCAACAGTCTTTTTTTCAACCCTTCCCACTAGAGTTATAAATTCAGTAGATTTAATCTGTCTTTCTAGTTACAGCAGAGATCCCTTTTACAAAACATTTTTGCCTCTGTCTAAAATGGAGGTTCAACTTTCCAGGTCCAGCCGTTAGTTTTCTCTCAGTGCTTCCTGACTCATAACCCAATGCCATATACTTTAGGGGTTTTTTTGGTTATTATTATTACTGCTGTTGCTGTGTTAGTACACCACCCCTAATGCCAAATTTTCTGTTAGTCATAGTGTGCACAATACCCTATGCCACAGTAACCAATAAACTCTCAAATCTCAGGGGTTTAACACAACAGAAGTTTATTTTTCTTACTCAATCCATTGCAGGCTTAGCAACTGTCCCCTAAGACTTAGATCCCGGGACGCTTTAGTCTTATGGCTCCACACTCTGCCTGCAGACTGAGTAGTAAGAGAGTGAATATGGAGAGGCACATGGGATACTAAACTATAAATAACACCCACCCCAACCTAAAAGTAGTACATTTCACACTTACGATACATGCGTACATGACACTTACTTCATTGTCCAGGATTTTTCAGATTGCCACCCCAACTGTAACAAAGACCGGGAAATTAAAGGAACCCATGGATATTATCCTGTCCTAACAGTATCTACGGCAGAGCCATTCAGAGTACATGAAAAATTCTATTAGGAAGGGATTAGTGAAAAATGAATACTAGATAAGGGTCCAATAATATCTATTACAATGCATTTCAGCAAGTTGTTGTGAAGATAATGCATGCAAAATACCTGACACTTACCGTGTCCGGTAAACTGTACTTGCTACTTTCATAATGTTTGTCGTTATCTTACTTCTTTATATGTAAAACCGGAATTGGAATATGTGCTCTTAAAGATTTCTTCCAGCCCAAACATTGTAGATTTCTCATTTTCTCATTTTACCCTGTGGATTAGAGCATTGATATTAACATTAACAGCTTTTCTGACAGCTACATTCTCTTTTCTTTACTCGTAAGGTGTTGTTTTATTTTGTTTCACATCAAGCTATCACTGTGATTGACAAAATAAATTTGACTATAGATGTCCTCCCTTCTCAAAGCCCAGGAGTGCTTGTTTGGTCTGGCTTGCATTTCCCGATGGGGTGAAGGATCTTGTGTTTCAGATACACACCAGAAAGTAAAACTAACACATGATCCCTAAAGGCCAATATAGCACAGTAAGGACATGAATAGCCTAGAAAACAGGTTTGTTCAGGGGCAAATCATTACCCCCCTGAAGTTCATGATACTGTGGATAAATATCTTCTGTGGTTTTCCAATGTACAGTAGAGAACAAGAAAACAGATTAATCTTCCTCTGCAAAAAGAGCTCCCTTAGTGCTTAAGACCAGATGATGGGAAGATTCAGAAGAATCAAATGAATTTCCCCAAATGTCAAGAATATACCATTTAATAAAAAGCCTAAACACATTTAGCATGTGAATATAAATTAAATAAAATAATCACACAGAAACACCAGACAATCAAAACTAGGGCAAATTCTACTAGCTAGTTGATCAGTATTTAAATTCTCAAGATCATGAAAGAAAATGCTAAGTCTTACATAGGTCTTTGGAAAAGACCAACAGGTATGACCACTGTAGGTTCTATGTGGGCCTGGATTAATCTTGGACTACAAAAAGCCCATTGAATTAGTGGGATAATTGGTGAAATTTGAATAAGTTCTTTAAATTAGACTGTAGTGCTTTTATTAATATAAGTTTCCAGATTTTGATAACTGTACTATGGTTTTATAAGAAAATGCTGTTTTTAGGAAATAATAGCAAGGATTTAGAGGTAAAAGGCCATCATATCTGCAAACTTATTCTGAAATATTTCATAAAATACATACATGAGTATGTTTATGTAAATATGTGTGTGTAGAGAGAGAGGAAAATCATAAAACAAAAAAGGAGAATGTTAACATTTTGAGAATCTGAGTGAACAGTACAGAGGAATACTTTGAATTATTTTTGCAGACTATGTATAAGTGAGAAATCATTTAAGAATAGAAACAAAAAGGAAAAACGAAAGCAAAGTGAAAGTAACCTTTTTATATAAGGAATAGTACTGTAACACACTGATCCACTAACAATTATCTGATTCAAGTTCCCAAGAAATATTTTAGCTCATTACAAGACTGTAAGCAAAAGCCACTAATTCTCAGATATGTGGTTTAACTGGCCCATCTGGCCCAAATGCCATAAAAATGCATGCACCTATCCCACATACTGACCAGCATACACACTTACATACACAAACACTTACATACACACCAACATGAAAGCCCACATGCAGGTTTTCCTTTCAAATCTAACTGAGATGTCAATATATGTTGCAGGATGACATATGACAAGACAAACTTAGCATCAGTCCATTTGCTTTTGTAGAAAAGCATCCTTAACACAACAATAGTACCCATCACAGACAACTGCCCTGACTTTGGAATTATTAGTTTGCAAAGGAAAGACAGCCAGCAGAACTAGTAACAATATTATTAATTTTGGAGTCATATCAAATAATTCCAGTGCTTTCAAGAATACCTAAATATATCTTTCCATTTTGGCAGGGCTAAGAGACCCATTTGTAAATTGGCATATTGACCTGTATTTTGGATCAGTTCCAATAACAGACCAGAGATTTGTAAGGAGCATAGAGCTGAAAGGTGGAATTTAGAATTGAAATAGGTTCTATTTAGGGTTACAGAATCCTGGCTCTCCCATTAACTAGCTTTGTGATTTTTATCAGTTTCTTTCACTCCTGAAAGTTCAATTTCTTCTTCAGTAAAATGCATATAACTATACCTGGAAACATCTGAATTAATCAAATGGTATTAACTGTATAAAAGTAAATTTCAAATCTTTTAGCCCTGTTTCTGTGTATATTTACATTTAGGAATACTTAAAACCATAAAGTTACGTTTATTCATAAGCAGAATCTTAGGAATTTAGCTAAAATATTCTGTCTTTTCCGCCCCTTGATATGTAAACCTTAGAAGGTATTTTTGACATATTTGGCCAGGATTAGGGATGAGACCATGATGGAAGTGTTTTGTATGCACATGTACTCAGTTTATTTGTTCCCATTTAGTGGAACTTGCTCATAAAAAGAATAAAATCAGACCATGCTCTCATTAGCACCATATTCTAACCAACCCATTACAAAGTGGCAACTGAAAATTTCTATTTATATCCCAGAGAAGCTGGGGTTTTTGTTTGTATTTGTTTTACCACCTATATTTATGTTATGTTTGTTTTACCAACTATATCAGTTTCCTCTTGCAGTTTTGGAAAATTAAAACAAACAATTGTTCCAACAGTACAATTTTATTATCTAATACTTCTGGAAGTTAGAAGGCTCACTGAGCTCAACTCCAGGCATCAAGAAGGCAGTACTCCTCCCTCAGAGGTTCTAGGGGAGAGTTCATCCATACCTTTTCCAGTTTCTGGAAGCTGTCCAGATGCAGATCATGAGCCAAAGCTCATGATCCCTTCCTCACCTTCAAGGTAGCGATGGAGGGTATGAGCATATGGATTTATCCCAAGTGTCCCGCCTCCCTCGTTCATGTATAAGGAATTTTGTGAATGTATCAGACACACCTCGGTGATTCAGGACAATCTTCCCATTCCAAGGTCTTTCACTAAATCACAGCTGCAAGGTCCCATTTGTCATATCAGTTACCTTCACAGGTCTCAGGGATCAGGACATGGACATCTTTGGGGGAATAGTTTTGCTTCCACCCCTACCCATTTATATTTAGAGAGCCCATATATAATGTACCTAAAATATTTTCCAGATATTAGTTTACACATTTCCGTGAGATGAGTATTGGGTAAACATCATCACTCTCATGAGAGCTGGGAAGACTGAAGCTCAGAGAAGTTACATGATATAAACAAAACCATTACAGGAGTCAAGAGGGAGAAATACTGCATCTTCAGCTCCTCCTGGTCTTTATCTAACAATGTAACTCTGCATCTTTGCAACTTCAAAATCTACCTAAATTTTCTAATACAAATCTGGTTCCTTAGAATCCTGATTATTTATATTTTCCAGAGAGCTTACCTTCTGGAAATTTCAGTGCAAAATGAAACCATGTTGCTTTTGTGAGATCAGCATGCTCCAGGTGGGCTTAGAAAATGCTGAAATCCCGTTTTTAGTTGCCTTTATTTATCTGCATTTAATGTTGCCATAGACTCTTAAAAAATATTTGAATTCACTGTGTCACTATTGTGTTCACACCTCGAGGCACTTTTGCAGAGAGCATAATTTTTAAATTCTGAAAAAATGAATTAAATGGAAACATATCTCAGGAAAGGAGTTTGAGAGGTCATATACTTTTGCCTCCCACCTGCAGGCAAAATTATCCACCAAACCCTCTTAGATAAGTTATTTAATATCTGTTTGTTACACAGTGTCCAACAAAAAAGAATCCAGTAAATATGACAAGTAGATTACTTAAGCAGAAAACATAAAGAGAAAAAAACTACCTTAAAAATGGATATAGGGGTGCCTGGGTAACTCAGTGGGATAAGACTCTGCCTTCAGCTCAGGTCATGATCTCAGGGTCCTGGGATCGAGCCCCACATCCATCTGCTCAGTGGGGAGTACACTTTCCCCACCCCCTGCCTGCCTCTCTGCCTACTTGTGATCTGTCAAATAAATTAAAAAAAAAAATAGATACATAAATATCTACATGGCCTTACCACAAATCATCCAGGGTTTAGATTACTATCTCATTCTGCAGAGGTCAAAAATATAGATCACCAATTTCATTAAAAGGCCAGGGCTGTGCAATTACCTTTAAACTTTTTTTTTTAATTGTATTTATTCATTTGATAGACAGAGATCACTAGTAGGCAGAGAGGCAGGCAGGGAGAGAGGGAAAGAGACTCCCTGCTGATCACAGAGCCCTGTGCAGGGCTCAATCACAGGACCCTGAGATCATGACCTGAGCCAAAGGCAGAGGCTTAACCCACTGAGCCACCCAGGCACCCCTGTACAATTTCCTTTAATCGGTGTTTCTAATGAGTTGACTTTATGCCCCAGTGAGACAGAACACACCTTAGGAACAATAAATAATGTATCTTTTCTTCTCTGGCATTCTGATGTTTTCTGTAAGATGATTCTTCTTCTTCTTCTTCTTCTGCAGATTTTATTTATTTATTTATTTATTTTTTATTTTTTGTTTTTTATAAACATATATTTTTATCCCCACGGGTACAGGTCTGTGAATCACCAGGTTTACACACTTCACAGCACTCACCAAAGCATATACCCTCCCCAATGTCCATAACCCCACCCTCCTTCTCCCAACCCACCTCCCCCCCAGCAACCCTCAGTTTGTTTTGTGAGATTAAGAGTCTCTTACGGTTTGTCAACCTCCCAATCCCATCTTGTTGCATTTATTCTTCTCCTACCCACTTAAGCCCCATGTTGCATCACCACTTCCTCATATCAGGGAGATCATATGATAGTTGTCTTTCTCTGCTTGACTTATTTCGCTCAGCATGATACGCTCTAGTTCCATCCACGTTGTCACAAATGGCAAGATTTCATTTCTTTTGATGGCTACATAGTATTCCATTGTGTATATATACCACATCTTCTTTATCCATTCATCTGTTGATGGACATCTAGGTTCTTTCCATAGTTTGGCTATTGTGGACATTGCTGCTATAAACATTCGGGTGCATGTGCCCCTTTGGATCACTACGTTTGTATCTTTACCCAGTAGTGCAATTGCTGGGTCATAGGCCAGTTCTATTTTCAACATTTTGAAATGCTGTTTTCCAGAGTGGTTGCACCAGCTTTCATTCCCACTGACAGTGTAGGAGGGTTCCCCTTTCTCCGCATCCTTGCCAGCATCTGTCATTTCCTGACTTGTTGATTTTAGCCTTTCTGACTGGTATGAGGTGATATCTCATTGTAGTTTTGATTTGTATTTCCATGATGCCGAGGGATATGGAGCACTTTTTCATGTGTCTGTTGGCCATCTGGATGTCTTCTTTTCAGAAATGTCTGTTCATGTCCTCTGCCCATTTCTTGATTGGATTATTTGTTCTTTGGGTATTGAGTTTGCTAAGTTCTTTATAGATTTTGGACACTAGTCTTTTATCTGATATGTCGTTTGCAAATATCTTCTCCCATTCTGTCAGTTGTGTTTTGGTTTTGTTAAACGTTTCCTTTGCTGTGCAAAAGCTTTTGATCTTGATGAAATCCCAATAGTTCATTTTTGCCCTTGCTTCCCTTGCCTTTGGTGATGTTCCTAGGAAGATGTTGCTGCAGCTGAGGTCGAAGAGGTTGCTGCCTGTGTTCTCCTCAAGGATTTTGATGGATTCTTTTCTCACATTAAGGTCCTTCATCCATTTTGAGTCTATTTTCGTGTGTGGTGTAAGGAAATGGTCCAATTTCATTTTTCTGCATGTGTCCAATTTTCCCAGCACCATTTATTGAAGAGGCTGTCTTTTTTCCATTGGACATTCTTTATTGCTTTGTTGAAGATTAGTTGACCATAGAGTTGAGGGTCTGTTTCTGGGCTCTCTGTTCTGTTCCATTGATCTATATGTCTGTTTTTGTGCCAGTACCATGCTGTCTTGATGATGACAGCTTTGTAATAGAGCTTGAAGTCCGGAATTGTGATGCCACCAACTTTGGCTTTCTTTTTCAATATCCCTTTGGCTATTCGAGGTCTTTTCTGGTTCCATATAAATTTTAGAATTATTTGTTCCATTTCTTTGAAAAAGATGGATGGTGCTTTGATAGGAATTGCACTAAATGTGTAGATTGCTTTAGGTAGCATAGACATTTTCACAAAATTTATTCTTCCAATCCAGGAGCATGGAACATTTTTCCATTTCTTTGTGTCTTCCTCAATTTCTTTCATGAGTACTTTATAGTTTTCAGAGTATAGATTCTGTGCCTCTTTGGTTAGGTTTATTCTTAGGTGTCTTATGGTTTGGGGTGCAATTGTAAATGAGATTGACTCCTTAATTTCTCTTTCTTCTGTCTTGCTGGTGTAGAGAAATGCATAGATTTCTGTGCATTGATTTTATATCCTGACACTTTACTGAATTCCTGTACAAGTTCTAGCAGTATTGGAGTGGAGTCTTTTGGGTTTTCCACATATAGTATCATATCATCTGTGAAGAATGATAATTTGACTTCTTCTAAGCCGATTGGGATGCCTTTAATTTCCTTTGGTTGTCTGATTGCTGAGGCTAGGACTTCTAGTACTATGTTGAATAGCAGTGGTGATAATGGACATCCCTGCCGTGTTCCTGACCTTAGCGGAAAAACTTTCAGTTTTTCTCCATTGAGAATGATATTTGCGGTGGGTTTTTCATAGATGGCTTTGATAATTTTGAGGTATGTGCCCTCTATCCCTACACTTTGAAGAGTTTTGATCAGGAAGGGATGCTGTACTTTGTCAAATGCTTTTCTGCATCTATTGAGAGTATCATATGGTTCTTCTTCTTTCTTTTATTGATATGTTGTATCGCACTGACTGATTTGCAGATGTTGAACTAAACTTGCAGCCCTGGAATAAATCCCACTTGGTCGTGGTGAATAATCCTTTTAATGTACTGTTGAATCCTATTGGCTAGTATTTTGGTGAGAATTTTCACATCTGTGTTCATCAAGGATATTGGTCTATAGCTCTCTTTTTTGATGGGATCCTTGTCTGGTTTTGGGATCAAGGTGATGCTGGCCTCATAAAATGAGTTTGGAAGTTTTCCTTCCATATCTATTTTTTAGAACAGTTTCAGGAGAATTGGAATTAGTTCTTCTTTAAATGTTTGGTAGAATTCCCCTGGGAAGCCTTCTGGCCCTGGTCTTTTGTTTGGAGATTTTTGATGACTGTTTCAATCTCCTTACTGGTTATGGGTCTGTTCAGGCTTTCTATTTCTTCCTGGTTCAGTTGTGATAGTTTATATGTTTTTAGGACTGCATCTATTTCTTCCAGATTGTCAAATTTCTTGGCGTAGAGTTGGTCATAGTATGTTCTTATAATAGTTTTTATTTCTTCGGTGTTAGTTGTGATCTCTCCTCTTTCATTCATGATTTTATTTATTTGGGTCCTTTCTCTTTTCTTTTTGATAAGTCTGACCAGGGGTTTATCAATTTTATAAATTCTTTCAAAGAACCAGCTCCTAGTTTCGTTGATTTGCTCTATTGTTTTTTTGGTTTCTATTTCATTGATTTCTGCTCTGATCTTTATGATTTCTCTTCTCCTGCTGGGCTTAGCGTTTCTTTCTTGTTATTTCTCCAGCTCCTTTAGGTGTAGGGTTAGGTTGTGTACCTGAGACCTTTCTTGTTTCTTGAGAAAGGCTTGTACCACTATATATTTTCCTCTCAGGACTTCCTTTGCTCTGTCCCACAGACTTTGAACCATTATATTTTCATTATCATTTGTTTCCATGATTTTTTTTTCAATTCTTCTTTAATTTCCCGGTTGACCCATTCATTCTTTAGAAGGATGCTCTTTAGTCTCCATGTATTTGGGTTCTTTCCAAACTTCCTTTTGTGGTTGAGTTCTAGTTTTAGAGCATTGTGGTCTGAAAATATGCAGGGAATGATCCCAATCTTTTGATACTGGTTGAGTCCTGATTTAGGACCAAGGATGTGATCTATTCTGGAGAATGTTCCATGTGCACTAAAGAAGAATGTGTATTCTGTTGCTTTGGGATAAAATGTTCTGAATATATCTGTGATGTCCATCTGGTCCAGTGTGTCGTTTAAGGCCTTTATTTCCTTGCTGATCTTTTGCTTGGATGATCTGTCCATTTCAGTGAGGGGAGTGTTAAAGTCCCCTACTATTATTATATTATTGTTGATGTGTTTTTTTTTTTTATTTTGTTATTAATTGGTATATATAGTTGGCTGCTCCCATGTTGGGGGCATATATATTTAAAATTGTTAGATCTTCTTGTTGGCCAGACCCTTTGAGTATGATATAGTGTCCTTCCTCATCTCTTATTATAGTCTTTGTCTTAAAATCTAATTGATCTGATATAAGGATTGCCACTCCTGCTTTCTTCTGATGTCCATTAGCATGGAAAATTCTTTTCCACTCCCTCACTTTAAATATGGAGGTGTCTTCCGGTTTAAAATGAATTTCTTGGAGGCAACATATAGATGGCTTTTGTTTTTTTTAATCCATTCTGATACCCTGTGTCTTTTGATTGGGGCCTTTAGCTCATTAACATTCAGGGTAACTATTGAGAGATATGAATTTAGTGTCATTGTATTGCCTGTAAGGTGACTGTTACTGTATATTGTCTCTGTTCCTTTCTGATCTACCACTTGTAGGCTCTCTCTTTGCTTAGAGGACCCCTTTCAATATTTCCTGTAGAGCTGGTTTGGTGTTTGCAAATTCTTTCAGTTTTTGTTTTTCCTAGAAGCTTTTAATCTCTCCTTCTATTTTCAATGATAGCATAGCTGGATATAGTATTCTGGGCTGCATGTTTTTCTCATTTAGTGCTCTGAAAATATCATGCCAGCTCTTTCTGGCCTGCCAGGTCTCTGTGGACAAGTCAGCTGCCAATCTAATATTTTTACCATTGTATGTTACAGACTTCTTTTCCCGGGCTGCTTTCAGGATTTTCTCTTTGTCACTGAGACTTGTAAATTTTACAAGTCTGGTGACGGGGTGTGGGCCTATTCTTATTGATTTTGAGGGGCGTTCTCTGAACCTCCTGAATTTTGATGCTCGTTCCCTTTGCCATATTCGGGAAATTCTCCCCAATAATTCTTTCCAGTATACCTTCTGCTTCCCTCTCTCTTTTTTCTTCTTCTGGAATCCCAATTATTCTAATGTTGTTTCATCTTATGGTGTCACTTATCTCTCGAATTCTCCCCTCGTGGTCCAGTAGCTGTTTGTCCCTCTTTTGCTCAGCTTCTTTATTCTCTGTCATTTGGTCTTCTATATCACTAATTCTTTCTTCTGCCTCATTTATCCTAGCAGTGAGAGCCTCCATTTTTGATTGCACCTGATTAATAGCTTTTTTTAATTTCAACTTGGTTAGATTTTAGTTCTTTTATTTCTCCAGAAAGGGCTTTTATATCTCCCGGAGGGTTTCTCTAATATCTTCCATGCCTTTTTCGAGCCTGGCTAGAACCTTGAGAATTGTCATTCTGAACTCTAGATCTGACATATTACCAATGTCTGTATTGATTAGGTCCCTAGCCTTCGGTACTGCCTCTTGTTATTTTTTTTGTGGTGAATTTTTCTGCCTTGTCATTTTGTCCAGATAAGAGTATATGAAGGAGCAAGTAAAATACTAAAAGGGTGGCAACAACCCCAGGAAAATATGCTTTAAGCAAATCAGAAGAGATCCCAAATCGTGAGGGGGTATAAAGGGGATAAAAGAGGTTCAAAAAGAATGAAAAAAAAAAAACAGAATTAAATAAAGAAAACAAATAAAGAAGAGTATAAAAAAGAAAAAATATATATATATTAGATAAACTAGTTTAAAAACGTTAAAAAAGTACAGGGTAAAAGTTAAAAAAAAAATTTAGCAGAAGAAGAGGAAAAAATGAAAAAGAAAAAAATTAAATTA
Organism: Mustela nigripes; assembly: GCF_022355385.1. Lineage (NCBI taxonomy): Eukaryota > Metazoa > Chordata > Mammalia > Carnivora > Mustelidae > Mustela > Mustela nigripes. Next base: position 82,359,594 of record NC_081557.1, on the reverse strand, counting down.
ACTTCAAGACTAAAAAATCACAGGGATAAAGCCATGAGCTCCGTGCTTTGCTTTCTCCTCCTCTGGAATTCTGCTGCTCTCCTTGGTATTGAAACCGCACTCCTTGTTAGGTGAACTTGGTCTTGGCTGGATTTCTTGTTGATCTTCTGGAGGAGGCGCCTGGTGTAGTGATTCTCAAGTGTCTTTGCCCCAGGCTGAATTGCACCGCCCTTACCAGGGGCCGGGCTGAGTAATCCCCTCGGGTTTGCTTTCAGGAGCTTTTGTTCCCTGAGCGCTTTCCATAGAGTTCCAGAGGATGGGAATACAAATGGTGGCCTCCTGGTCTCCGGCTCCTCCGAGAGCCTGGGGCCCCACTCCTCAGTGCGCCTTCAGAGAACAGCGCCCAGTAACTCCCGTCTACCTGACCTCCAGCCGCGCTCCAAGCTCACCGAGCCTGCAACTGGTTCAAGGTAACCCCGAGCTGTGAGCTTCCTGTCAGCTCTGTCTCTGTAGCTGGCTTTTTCGTTCCAATACCCGCAAGCTCTGCGACACTCAGACACCCCCGATCCTTCTGTGACCCTGTGGGACCTGAGGCCACGCCTATTCCACGTGAGCTTCGCCCCGGTTTAGCCTCTGGAGCGATGTCCCTCAGTGGAATAGACTTTTAAAAGTCCTGATTTTGTGCTCCATTGCTCTGGCCGCTTGCCAGGAGCCGGCCCTCCCCCCAGGGGTCTATCTTCCCGTAGCTTTGGATTCACTTCCCCACCAGTCCTACCTTTCAGAAAGTGGTTGTTTTTCTGTTTCCAGAATTGCTGTTCTTCTTCTCTTCTATCTGCCGATGGATTTGCAGGTGTTTGCAATCTTTAGATAAGCTATCTAGCTGATCTCCGACTAGCTGAAGTAGTCTCAGCCTGCTACTTCTCCACCATCTTGACTCCTCCCAGATTTATTTATTTGACAGAGAACTAGAGAGCGCAAGTAAACAGAGCAGCAGGAAGGGGCAGGGGGAAAAGGAGGCTCCTTGCTGAGCAGGGAGTCAGATGTGGGGATGTATCCCAGGACCCTGGGACTGTAACCCAAGCCAAAGACAGCTGCTTGAGATACTTGTAAGATACCTTCTTAAGCATGGAACGATCACCAAGAACTCATTCCCTCTGTTACTTAGATTTGCCAAAATAAATGCACAAAAATCTAAGCTTGCCAATTTTAAAGTCACCTATGGTTTTAGGTATAAAGGTGACATAATGTGTTTGTTAGTGTACACATTTATTCACCCAACAAACCTCTATAACAGGCTTTTAAACTTTTTGGCCATAATCTACAGTAAGAAATACATTTTACATTGAGACCTAAATACAAATATTCATAAAACAAAAAGCTTCATGAAAGAATGTCCTAATAGCACTCTTTAAATTTTATCCTCTCTGGTTCTTTTTTGCATTTCTTTTTGCATCTCTCTTCTTCTCTATTATTAAAAAAGAAAAGCCAATTATCAGCCACTAAATAAATTTTATTACCCTGTAAATAGTGGTGACCTACAGTTTGAAAGTATTGTTCTAGAAACATGCTACTCCAAGTATAGTCTAAGGGCATCAACCAGGATGAGCATCTCTTTGGAGCTCATTAGATGGCAGAATGCCAGCCTAGCCCCTATATCCAGACATACAGAATTAGAATCTGCCTTTTTACAAGATACTCCAAATAATTCATGCACATTTAAGTCTGAGAAACAGTATTCTCAGACTTCTTCTCAGGGAACTTTCTACCACCTAGAAGAATTTCATGAAAAGATGTAGACCTGCACACATTTTAAAATTGACACAAGTATAAAGCATTTTATAAAAGCACCATGAGTTATAAATAATTTCAAAGGTTGTGATTTTTGTATTTTAAGTGTTACTTTAAGTTCAAACTCTCCCATACTAGCTGATGAAATATAATAGAAGGGTGACCATAACCACCCATTTATAAAAATATAAAAATAAACTCTTCTTTAATACTCACAATTTACATTCTTTCTTTTCATTTGTGAAATCAAAATTTCGATTACTACTCCCAAAGTATTTCAACTTAAATTAAGTTTATACTGGGAAAAAAAAAAAACCTTTTTTAAATTACTATTAAAATTATTTGCTTTAAAAATATTTATATACACACATCTAATTGTCACAACTTTCTTCTGGATCAAGCTGTCCTACAGTTGATCAAGAAGAATTATTCTATTACAAAATTTGATAAATAATTATTGAAAACTCGGAGTGCTTTGGGGGAAAATGGTAAAAGAGATGGGAACCTATGAAGCATTGAGTAAAGGAAGATTTAGACTATAATAGTGTTTCAAATTAGAACCTTTTAAACTCAGGGTCATGTTTAATTGTAAGAAGGGGTGAAAGCTTTGTCTTTACTTCATTAAGTGTGAGTGAGAAATGCAGCTATGAAGGGACTCTGATAAGAAAGAAGCACCATAACTATAATGGGGTTCAGAGGAAAATCAGTTTAAGAAAAGTGTACAAATGGAAGTTGAGAATATGAAACTAGGTTCTCTAAATACCATTCTCCCTCTCTATGCCCTTTGGTAGGCCTTGCTTATCCCAGCCCCAAGAACACTCTAGTTTGAGACCTACTGTGCTAAAGAGTGACTGCAACAGTCATGACTAGCCCCAGTACACATGCATGGTATCATGGAATAGCTACCATGCACTATGTATCAAAATGAGTAATTAGCTTTGTAGCAAAGCAAGTAAGGCTACCAGAGGGAGTGATATTTAATTCCTGAACAATGACAAAGAAACCAACAGGTAGAAAGGCACAGCATATACATGTGAAATTAATGACAGATGAGGCTAGTGCCAGGTTGCAAAGGGATTTCTAGGGTGAACTCATGTTGGGCATTGTTTGCAGAAAAATGACACATAGCTAGAATTTTTAAAGCAGGCATGACATGATTAGATTCTCTCCAGTGATCTAAACTTAGGAGCGCCTAACCAGGGGTGAGCAAATGCCTGGGAGCTAAAAAGTATTTCTAAGACTGATGAGAATTGATATCAATGCTTTAAAAAGTTGTTTTTCACATAAATGCACTGCTACTTTTCAAAATGCATGGAAATATAGTTGTGTACAAAAATAGTTTGGAAGGGTTCTAACATCCATACTACTTTATGTCTATGGCAAGGAATTAGGGGATGGAGTGTATATTTTCTTAATCAACAGAGACTTACCATGAGGCTGTAGTCCAATCTTTCCTTGTTGTAAAAAGTGTGATCACTTTTATGGTATGGGCAAGAAAGTTCTGGTTACTCATTAAATAAAAAAATGGAATAAGCTGGCATAGGTCTGAAAAAGGACATTCAGCAACTTTCAAAGTTATGAAAAACACAAATGAAAGAGAGCCATGTTCCCTTTTACAGAGGATCTCACTTTAGGCAATCCCAATGTTTAAAAATCTGGGTTTATAAAGACTAAATTTAGAAACTAATTATTCACTTTTTTAAAGCATTCACAGTAGGACATAAGTCAATAGAAAACTCTCTTGCATATTTAAAATGGAATTCAATTTACATGCAACTCTTTGGAAACTCTCCTATTGTACCAAACAAGGTCAACTTGTAAGCAAGTTGAGTCCACTCTTTAATTGCCACACCATGAGGCAAGGGAGTACAATACTGTTTAGAGGTCCTAAGTTGGACCTATGGCTCTGAATACCTACAAAGCCCACAGACTACAGGTTACCTTTAAAGCAAAGCAAGAATACATATTTTTTATGCACAAACTGTCATTGCTACTATCATGTAACCAAGCTGCAAATGGACACAACCACTGGGTAAAGACCCAGGGAATAAGACCCACAGAATAAGGGTCTTTTAGAGACCTTGAAGGAGGACTCTGCCCAGTAGCGCAGTCCTGGATGGTGAATCGCTGATGCCATCAGACCAAAGCTCATGACTAATTTGTATATGAGTTCCACAAAGAGGTAGAAAGATACAGTCAACAGAAGTGCAAATAAATAAAATAAAGTTCTAAGTGAGTCATCATAATGGTAAATATGTTAGGTCACTTCCAAGGACAAGTGAAAGAAACCAATAGCAGATTGATTTAAGTAAGAGAGGAAATCTATTTTCTCATAAAATGAAACAGTATACCAGTAAGTAGAATTCAGGAATAGCTGGATCCAGATGTTCAAAAAAAGAACAACAGTCTTGAGGAATCTGCTTCTTTCCATCTTTTAGCTTTGTTTTCTCATGGAATGACTTAATTTTGGGCCATTTTTCTAGAAATGATGACAAAAATATCCACCCAAAAGTCTTCATGAAACATTTTACCATTGGTTTTAATCAGATTGATAAAACTAGAAGCCTTCTGGTATTACTGGAGATAATGCTACTTCTCGAAAGAAAAGTTTTCCCATTGATGGCAGCCCCAATCCATGAAAGTGTTACATACATTTTAAAAGATGGAAAACAGCATCAGTTCGTGTTGGAAAAAATATCCCCAGCAACAATAAGCAGAGTCACTAGTTTGTTTACTCGGAACTGAAGTTGCATTGAGAAGTTATTCAGGATTCTTAAAAACTCTCTAAATTTTTCTGCTTTCTTACTATTTGCTTTAGCTGTGCTTCTGCTTCCAGAGGTCCATAACCACTGTTCACTGGCCTTGTGCCCTTGAGCAAGTCATCTAAACATCTGGGAACCTCACAATGTTTGCATCAGTATGAAAGATCACGAGTGTCTATCTTTTTAATTTTAACCTAAATTAAATGATTAAGTGAAGTATTATTTGTAACTCTTCTAGATTAGAGTCTGACTCATGGGAGGTTCTTTTTTTTTTTAAGATTTTATTTATTTATTTGACAGAGAGAGATCACAAGTAGGCAGAGAGGCAGGCAGAGAGAGAGAGAGAGGAGGAAGCAGGCTCTCTGCTGAGCAGAGAGCCCAATGCAGGACTCGATCCCAGGACCCTGAGATCATGACCTGAGCTGAAGACAGCGGCTTAACCCACTGAGCCACCCAGACGCCCTGAGTCATGGGAGGTTCTTAACGTCTGTTTACTCTTTTTAGAAACTAGACTCAGAGGTGCTATGATGGCCATTCATGGGACAAAGCCCTATTTTATAGTACAGACAAGCACCGATCTCCTATTATAGCACAGAGTACAGCAGAAAATAACCTTTAGACGCTGTCAGGGGATTAGGTACTAGTGTCAGCCCTCCAGCTAACAAGATATAAAACCTGAGGTAATTTTCTTCACTTCTTTGGGTTTTAAGTTTACTCATTTGGAAAAAAAGAAATAAGTGCTTAAACAATATATTTCTAGGGATTTTTTCTTGAGCCCTAGAAATCCTATGTATGTAATACTATCCGTGTATGTAACATAGTTTTCTTTATGTAGATCTTCAAATCAAGAATTTTAAGTCACCACAACCATTTAGTATAGTTTTATTTTCAGGGACAGTAAACCCCAGCTTAGGCAACACAAACAATAGCAATGAATTACCTCAGATAACAAGAAGACTGAACAGAGGGCGATTTTAGAGTTGATGGATTCAGTGGTTCATGATATTTTCATGGGGCCAGATTTCTTCTGTATTTCCACTCTGCCATCCCTGGCAAAGTGATTACAAGATGGTTACATCCAGTCCAGGCAACACGTATTGCACATTGCAGTCCAGAGAAAAATAGACTGTTTCTTCTTGAACATTTTTTTTTAAGAAGAAGGAAAATACTTTGCAGAAGAACCATACCTAGGGTGACTAAATAATTTATCTTCCAGAGAGACCCTTTTGAGAGTGAAAAACGGGACCATGCATTGCCTGAACTAATCACAGTTTGCCATCTGCCCAGGAGTGGGACTGGGGTTTTTCATCCCCCGGACACATGGCAGGTGAATTTCTGCACAAAGACTGGGAGGGTGACTGGAAAGGCATATCTCCTGCCTCATCTCTTGCTGTTCTCTTGATTTCCTGAAAACATCATGCTGGTGTTTGCCTTTGTTCTTCCCCCTTTGCCTAGAATAGTTGCCACCACGTCCACTGCCCTGTGGCCCTTACCTGCCCAAGGCAACTCTTTCAATAAGGTAAAAGTCCTCCAGTCTTGGGGTGCCTGGGTGGCTCAGTGGGTTAAAGCCTCTGCCTTTGGCTCAGGTCATGATCCCAGAGTCCTGGGATCGAGCCCCGCATCGGGCTCTCTGATCAGCGGGAAGCCTGCTTCTCTTTCTCTCTCTGCCTGCTTGTGATCTCTCTCTGTCAAATAAATAAATAAAATCTTTAAAAAAAAAAAAAAAAAGTCCTCCAATCTCCTTCCCCACGCTCCACCCTCTATCTGTGTTGGGTGGAATGCCCTTCCCCTGTTCCCATAGGATTTGAACTGTCTCTACATTTTCTACTATGTAAGGTTGGCTTGAGTGTTGATGTGTCATTCCAAACTCAGAACTGAATGAACAAGGACAGAAATGGTTTCATTCATTTCATACCCTGGGTGCCTAGCACAGCTATGCAGCTGACCTAAGCTCATGAAACATGAATTATGTTAAGAAATGAATGAATGGGGGTGCCTGGGTGGCTCAGTCATTAAGCCTCTGCCTTCGGCTCAGGTCATGATCCCAGCATCCAGGGATAGAGCCCCACATCAGGCTCCATGCTCAGCAGGAAGCCTGCTTCTCCTTCTTCCACTCCCCCTGCTTGTGTTCCCTATCTTGCTGTGTCTCTCTGTCAAATAAATAAATAAAATCTTAAAAAAAAAAAAAGAAGAAGAAGAAATTAATGAATGACTTTTAATCCAGGAAAGAGAGTTTGAATACTTTCACCATGAAGGGCCCAAGTTTGAGAAAATTGAAATTGGATTCCCAGAGTCTAACTCTGAGTGTCTATTCTACCCAGTCTAAATAAAGAAGTCCTTAGCTGAATCATAAAGAGAGCTAATGGGGTTTTGAAGGAGAAAAGAACAGGGCTGGCTGCTGTCAGAGTCGGGTTGAGAGAGACATCCCTATTATTAGGATACAATTAACAACTTTCCTTTCATAGACATTAATTTATTTTGTCATTAAATTAATTAGAATTAAACAGGCCTTTAAATCATTACTTGTTCCTAAAAGGGGCGAGGTGTTTTTAAATGCAAAATCAAGCAAAATTTTCCCCCACTTGCCTGCACCTAAAGAGACAGGGAAGATAGAGGTTGCCTCCTGGAGATGGTTACCCAAACTGTACATTGTTTTTTAAAACAATGCAAGAGCACATCTTACAGGGGAATGATGGTTGGTTGCCCTCTAAGGACAATGGAGCCAGAAGAAATTGCCAGTGGAAGCCATTTAGACCGTAGGTCTAGATTCCACTGTAGTTCTGGACATGCTATTTTGTTTAACCAGTTTTCTCTTTGGTAAAATGAGGTAACAACTTCCACCTAATAGGGTTATGGTGAACAGTTACTTAGTTAATATAACTAAAGTGTCAAGAACTTATTAGACTTAAGATAAATGCTACTTAACTTCTTCCCTCTCCTCTCCTTCCCTCCATTCTTCTCTCTCTTCTTCAAATTTTATTTTAGATGGAGATTGAGTCAGGGATTCCCCAAAAAAGATTCAGAATCTTAACTCCCTGTATGCAAAACCCAAACCAAGCAGACCCCCACAAAATTTCACGAATTGATGACTGTGTCATCAACTCACTCCAACTAAGTGTCCAGATAAATTCCCTTTTGGGTCTTCTTTCCTCAACTTCTATTAATTCTCTTTATATGCTGTTCTCAGCAGGCTCTATGTTTCTAATCCCAAACCCATCGCTATTGCTTTTTTGCTCAAATACTACGTGGAAACCCTCTGCTACCTATGAAATTCTTCCTAATTAAAGCAAAGGGATACAGTCATCATTCTATCTTCTTTTCCATGCAGAGATCAATGAAGCAAAAAAGAATATTGAACACAGTGCATGCCTGTATTGCTGTACATTGTACATTTTGGCTTCATTGCACAGTTTCATCTGTTCTTTTTCAAAACAATGATAGAACTGACTGTTCTGCAGTTTGAACTCTTTGAGTGTGAGTCTCTTAGTGATAGCCTAGAGAGTCTTTTTGAATGTTATAGGCTTGAAGACTCTATGGGGTGATCTCAAACTACCTTCTAGCTCTGGAGCTCCATGCATCTGTGAGTCAATGGTATTCCCTAGTTTCCAGAAAATCAGAGCAGTTCTTTTAATGAGAACAAAAGAGTATGAGTCAAAAGAGTATGCTCTTGGGGTGCCTGGGTGGCTCAGTTGCTGAAGAGTCTGCCTTCAGCTCAGATCATGATCTTGGGGTTTTGAGATGGAGCTCCGCATCAGGGTCCCTGCTCAGCAGGAAGTTTGCTTCTCCCACTCCTTGCCAACCCCTACCACTCATGCTGTTTTTTATTCTCTCTCTAATTAATTAATTCATTAATTAAATCTTTTAAAAAGGGGGAGGGGAGTATGCTCTTTATTGATGAATCCACAAGTCAGTCCTACCACGACTTCAACTAATGCACCTTCGCGGACTCTTGTGACAGCTCAAATTTCGAGTGGAGGTGCACATTCCGTCCTGGATCCAGACTTTCTAAAGGTAAATGGACCACCATAAGGAGTGCTTCACAGTTAGAGCACAACAAAGCAGCATGGCTTGGTCTCTTCTGGAGTCCTGTGGCTAACTAGACAGTTGAACCACAACAGTTTAAGGACTTAATCACGCTGATGGTCTTAGATCTACCATCAAGAGGTTCAGCACTCATATTTAACCTTGAAGCAGAAACAGTAAATGTAGACAATGTACTCCAATGTGATTTTCTGGCCTGACTGATGTTTAATGAAATAAAATCAACCTGTAATTGAACAGCTCTGAATCATGCTGACAGAGGTGCGGAGTGCTTTTTCCTCTTGATCTAACAAATGAAAACTAAAAACTGGATTCCTTTTTTTTTTCTTTTAATTAAGACTACAATATGATCGGGCTTTAGAAGATTGAACAGAATACACAGATGAATTGTTATTTAATTAAGCTCCCAAGAAATTTTTGAAGGTAACAGATTAAATGTGGACTTTTGCTTCTTGCAGTATTTAAGGGAAGTATTCATTGTTTTTCTCATGGCTGATAAATCTTTCTTAAATGTAAAATAAACAAACTGTAAGCTGAAAAAAAAAGCCAGTGGTTATCCTCCTCCTCCTCCTCCTCCTCCTCTTCTTCCTCTTCTTCCTCTTCTTCCTCTTCTCCTTCTCCTTCTCCTTCTCCTTCTCCTTCTCCTTCTCCTTCTCCTTCT
>NC_081557.1:82199123-82350353 GCF_022355385.1 Mustela nigripes | reverse complement strand
TCTTCTTCTTCTTCTTCTTCTTCTTCTTCTCTCTTACGGCTATTTTCAGGAGGCCAGCATTGAAAGGTTTCTGTGGATATGTCTCTCTATGTTTCAGAAGGTATATATATATATGGTCCTATATCTCCTGAAGGTGACAGTTCTAACCATAAATGCTCTAAATTCTTGGGAAAAAAATACTTTTGTTTGAAGAGCTGAATCTAAATGGTCTTAGTCACTCATAAAACCATAACCAGTATATGAATAAATTTAGGCCTAAAAGCTTTGAGTATAAAATGAGATCGCATGTCCTTTAATGAGCAAATTAAAATATATTTGAATCTCCACCCACTGAACTAGCAGTAAGCTGTCTTTTATGTAGGTTCCCTATCCAAAATATGTCCTACAACCACCCCCCCAAATAGTTCATGTGTCATTGAACTTGCGCTTGTCATCACTCAACCAACACTCAGCTGCCGGGGATCAAGAAGTGAGCTGTGCCCATGAACAGTGTCAGGTGATGGTGCTGTGGTGTCTGTGGGGGAAAAGCTGCACTGAATACCCAACCATCCCACAGATATGTGATCCCAGTGGAGCTGCTGGCCCTGCAGCTCTCCTCTCTCTCTGTCCTACTGCCAGTACATTACCACTCTCCGGCCCTCATTGGCCTTCCATTCATTTCCCAAGATAAGAACCAGTAAGCGGAAATTCTCTGAAAAGCAAGCTATGCCCCAGTTTTCTGGCTGTTTGATAACATGGACAGTCATTTTATTCAAGGCACAGTGAGCATACCAGGATAGCAGAACCGAATGACTTCCAGGGTCAGGTCCATCGTGTCTTCTACATAGACTAACACTCTCCTCCATCAGTCTAGAGCAGCTCATGAACCCAGTCTAGTCCAGACTCTCTTCTCGTAAGGTAAATTTCTATTTATTGCCTTCCATCCCTTTCCGTAATCATATCTCAGGTAGATTTTTTAGATTTGCTTTTATTTGTCAGACATATTTTTAGAGGAGTGGGAGAGGATAGTGTCTCAATATTTTTTTTTCTCAGAAGATTCTAAGAATTATGTTTAAATCAGTGCATGCAGAGCTCTAGAAGGACTGGTTTCTGTTTACTTCTAAGCCTCAATTGCAAAGAGAAATGTTGGAAAGGAAATGCTGAGAAACTTCCCTTACAAAAGTGCATATAACCTCCAGCCTCCTGCATAACTTAAAATGATCAATTATAAATCATCACCATTTATTATGGGCCTAAATTGTATGAAAAACACTGCTGATTAACAGAGGTGTCCCAAATGAGTGACAGTTCTTTTTTCTACGAGGTTAGCAGTTCAGTAGCTTTCAAGTGACTTTCATGTTAAATGTTTTCCTAAATATTTGATTAAACTTTTATATTAAACTACTTTTATTATTTTTTAAGGATCTATTTATTTATTTATTTTAGAGAGAGAGTCCATTAGTGGGGGCGGGCAGAGGGAGAGAGAATCTTAAACAGACTTCACACTGAGCACGGAGCTCAACCCAGGGCTTGATATCTCCACCCTGAGGTCACGACCTGCACTGAAACCAAGAGTCATATGCTTAATACACTAAGCCACCTAGGTACCCCTACTTTTGTTTTGTTTTGTTTTTAAAGATTTTATTTATCTATTTGACAGAGAGAGATCACAAGTAGGCAGAGAGGCAGGCAGAGGGAGAAATGAGGAAGCAGGCTCCCTGCTGAGCAGAGAGCCTGATATGGGATTGGATCCCAGGACCCTGAGATCATGACCTGAGCCAAAGGCAGAGGCTTTAACCCACTGAGCCACCCAGGGGCCCCATACTTTTGTATTTAAAGTACTCTTAACTACTTTTAAAGCTATAATAAAAGTAACAGAACTTGAATGTGTTCTATGTCACTTTTTTAATTCACTAATTTGCCCTGCCAGATTAACTTGGTTTGAAGCAGATCTTGGAATAAAATTATGTCTTCTATCTTAGTTCAAATAATCAAACTTTCTATAAATGTATCATTGATTAGGAAAGATGTGGCTTGACAATGATCTCTGTAATTAGGCCTTCAGGAGGAGGGTAACTGGGTAGGGGGTAATGGGGTGACGGGCATTAAGGAGGATACATGATGGAATGAGCACTGGCTAGGAATGCAATTGATGAAGCACTAAATCCTACCCCTGAAACTAAACTAATAATACACTATATGTTAACTAACTTGAATTTAAGTAATTTTTTTTTTAAAGTCTAAGGTAAAACTGTATAATGAAGGACAATGTTACACTTCTTTAAATGGCAGAGAAGTCCTAAATCTGCCAAGTTCCTGTAGGTAAGATAAAATATATCATTTTATGATAGTTTAGTATTCTAAGATTTAGTATTTTTTGTTATTTTCTTTTTTAAAGTTTCTGTTAAGTTAAAGAGAAGTAAAGTCTTGATATTTCTGAGCTTTTATTTGTAGAAAAATTTGCAGGGGAAAAATCAGAAATTTTGATTTTGGGTTTCATAAATAATTGAAAGAACCTGAAATAATCTGACATTTTGACATAGATGACAAAGTATTCTAAGTTCTTATTTTTCCTGTGATATTGAACAGTTTAAAAGGTTACAAGATACCAAGTGCATCTTTCCTAACAATGGTGCTTTTAAATGATTACATAATCTATTCATTGACGCTCTCCAAATTAAGAAATTCCAGCATTCATTAGGTCTGGTTAGTAATTCAAGTCTGAAGCAAAGTTTCCAATATTTTTCTTTCAGACGTTTGGATAAGTTCTATTAAAGGAGTATTCTGACATTGCAAGGAGAGCTGTCAAGGAAAAAATATGTATATACCATTTGCAACTTCTTATCCGTATATGTGATAGGATTCTCAATGCTGGGCACACACATAGAAATGTAGAATTAATTTGTATCCTTACCTTACTATAAGATAACAGGATTAAAATTTTTCCATATTATAGAATAGCCTCCTTGCTCTCTTTGGATGACTTATATTAAAGTGAAATTTTGAAACCTGGAACCTTGCTAAAATGTGAAAAACCATTAATCTACTGAATGAATGATGAAGTCCTTGATTATGATTAAAATATTTCACATTAGATTGCATTTGAATTTTCAAAAAATGGATGGCCTGGAACCCAAATGATAAGAAATAGAAGTGATTTATTTTCCAGAAAAGACACAGGGAAAGAATGAATGGCCAAGTTGATTTTCTTTTATCTCCCAATTGATTCTTAGAAATTAGGAGAGATTAAAGCTATCTTGGGAAAAAGTAAGAAGAAATTTGGTACTTTCTGGGGAAATTTACAAGAAGTAAATACTGAAGATAAATGTGGAAATTTATCTCATAGTAAGGATTACTTACATTCATAGAGTTGCTCATTTAAAACACAGTTTATGGATATTTCACTTCTAGAAAAATAGAGTGGACATACTTTTCCCTGTTGCTTGGACTTCATATATAAAACAAACAAAAGATGACTCTAAATGGTAGAGAGAAGAAGGAAGACTGGCAAGGGAACAGGAGGTCTGAGAAACACAAGTGGTGAGTTGTAGGCTTCCTTTTTGCCTCATGTATCCAGACATGCATGTAAAGATCCTGGCAACTGAAAAACACCAACAGAACAGAACACACACACGCACACACACACACACACACACACACACACACCAACAAAGTCCTGCTGGCTGAGACAAAGGGCTAGAAAAGGAGCAGCATAGAAAGACAGAAAACTTTTATTTTTTAAAAGATTTATTTATTTATTTATTTATTTATTTGAGAGAGAGAGAAAGAGAGCTAGTGGACAGAGAGGCTGAGGAGGGGCATCTTCAAGGCAGACTTCTGGCTGAGTGTGGAGTCAGGACTTGACTGGGGGCTAGACTCTCACTGGATTCCAGGCTGGATCTCACAACCCATGAGATCATGACCTGAGCCAAAACCAAGAGTCCAAAGCTCAACCTGCTAAGCCACCCAGGTGCCCCTAGAAAGAAAGAAATTTTTTAAATGATATCACTCTACTTCAACCAAGCATCATAGAAAAGGGTGTGGTCTCACCATCACCCATTTTAGTTAAAGCTGAGGGGTGGGAGTGCATAGTCACACCCACCAGGCTGTAATGAGGTACCCTGACATCCCTCCTGGGGTGCTTTTAAAGTCAAGGTAGGGATTCAGAGTTTTAATCTACCTCCAAGTTTCATTTCAAATTTGATACCCATTTGAAGACTTCCTGACCCCTCCTAAGTAGTATATGCCTTCATGTGTTCCCATAAGAGCCCTCAAAACATTTACAGGGTGGGGCTCCTGGGTGGCTCAGTCTGTTAAACATCTGACTCTTGACTTGGGCTGAGTTCATGATCTCAGGGTCATGAGTTGAGTCCCACATCAGGCTTCATGCTCAGAGGTGAGGGCCATTGCTTGACATACTCTCCCCCTGCCCACACCCCGTTCAAACGAATAAATAAACTTTTGGGGAAAAAAAAGTCATATACAGGATATCACAGAATATCATAGTCTTCTTTTTTGACATTTTACTCTCCTTTGGATTATCCCAAACCACTCTGGTTGGGAGTCAATCTGGTTTGCTTTATGATTGTAAAATTCAAAAATTAATGACCTAATTATAGATTTGAGTAATATTTAATGTTATGTCAGGAAAAAAATGCTGTGGAATACCAAGACAGCTATGTTCAAAAATATGAAAAGATATCTTATAAAAAATGAAGGGATCTTGCTCTTATTGCTGATCTTGTTACTCCAAAACTTCGAACTTTAATATGTAGACATTACAGGAAAGTAAATTTGATTTCAGTATGACAGGACAGTTTGAAATTTAAAATTTCATTTTTTATGGGACTAGGACGTCATCTAAGATTATATATTGATAATTTCTTCATTGGATGGATGTTGGTGAGAGGACTGGGAAGCTATTGGAGATGAATCTGCTCACTTTTAATTAGCAGGAAGGTCTAATTTTTGCCTTTTTCAGAGTCAACTCTCAAAAATTCCACTTTTGTTCACAAATAAAGGGAATTTTAAAAAGTAAATAAAATAACATACTGTACAGCTTTAGGTCAAATTTTAAAATTTGGATTGAGACAATTTCTCTTAATTTAAAGAAGGCAGTTTTCTACTCTCTGAAAGAAAAGCCAAAATATGTTTCTTTACAGTTATCTAGGCTTTTTGTTTTGATTGGGTTCTGGGCTTGGCTTTGTTTTTGTTTGCTTATTTTTACACATACATTACATTCTTAATGCAGGTAATAAGATGTGATAGCTTTTAGATTTTACCACATTTAGCCATTAGCACTGCTCAGTCAGTTAAATTTAGAGAGTGTCTCATTCTACAAATAAAGAAATTGGAGCTTATAAATATCACATATCTTACTTGAAGTCATATATGGTAATCATACTTACCACTGCTATGTGATAGATGCTTTACAGATGTTACTTCTCATCCACACAACTCAAAGGTCTGAGGTTTGGAATTACATTTTTGCTGAATTGTGTGTTATTGAGAAAAGTGTGCAAATTATTAAGTGTATAGGTCTTTGAATTCTCTGAAAGTGAAAAACCACTTTGTATAACCACTTACTGGGTAGAAATATAGACCACAACAGGACCCTCGAAATCTACCTTGTCATCTCTCTTTGTCACTTTTCCTGCTAAAGATAAGCACTAGCCTGATTTCTGTAACCATCAATTAGTTAGTTGTGCCTGGATTTGAACTTTTAAATCAATGAATTCATTTATGTTCCCTCTTGTCTTTGTGATAATCATGTATGTGATTTTGAATAGTAGAACTTAACTATTTTCATTGCTGTATGTGAATGGATTTTAAGAACGTATCATTCTACGGGGTGCCTGGGTGGTTCAGTCATTAAGCGTCTGCCTTCAGCTTGGGTCATGATCCAAGGGTCCTGGGATCGAACCCCACATCAGGCTTCCTGCTAGGTGGGAAGCCTGCCTCTCTCTCTCCCACTCCCCCTCCTTTGTTCCTGCTCTGTCTCTCTGTCAAATAAATAAATAAAATCTTTTTTTTTTTTTTAAGTTAAAGTATATAAACTATAAATCTTTTTCTTTTTTTTAAAGTTAAAGTATATAAAGTATAAATCTTTTTCTTTAAGATTTTATTTATTTATTTGACGGAGATCACAAGTAGGCAGAGAGGCAGGCAGAGATAGAGAGAGGGGGAAGAAAGCTCCCCGCTGAGCAGAGAGCCCGATGTGGGGCTCGATCCCAGGACCCTAGGATCATGACCTGAGCCGAAGGCAGAGGCTTAACCCACTGAGCCATCCAAGCACCCCCATAAACAAATCTTTAAAAATTTTTTTTAAAAGCCCTATCATTCTACAGTCAATGTACATGGTGTTTCCAATTTGGGAACTTTAAATAGCATCATTCTAAACAATTTTATCTATATTTTTATAGTGATATGTGTATGCATTTCTCTTTAGGTGTATATTTATGAATAGAATTACTGAATCAAAGGTATTCAG
The DNA here is from genome assembly GCF_022355385.1 of Mustela nigripes. Taxonomy (NCBI): domain Eukaryota; kingdom Metazoa; phylum Chordata; class Mammalia; order Carnivora; family Mustelidae; genus Mustela; species Mustela nigripes. Next base: position 82,343,884 of record NC_081557.1, on the reverse strand, counting down.
CTTTAATAGTGCAGATTTTTTTCTAAAATTTCCAACTAATATTACTACCATCGACAGTGTGAGACTTCCCATTGCTAAATCTATTTGCCTAAATTTGGTATCACCAGCATGTTCCTTTTCATTTTATATATTCCAGTGGGTAATGTATCTCTCTAAAGTGTTATGATGTTAAACATCTTTTCAAATAAGCCATTTATGTAACTCCGTGGTCAAGTGTCTGTTTATGCTTTTGCTTGGTTTTCTTTTAATTGGCTTTCTGTCTTTTTAAAATTATTTTTACGATTCTTATAGATTGATTTTGTATTTTGACATTATAATTCCAGTAGCCATACTATAATCATTCATTGTTTTTAATAGTTTATAGTTTGTGATGTTCCGATCACTCAATCATATTGCCCATGAATGATAGCAAGCTTTTCTTCCTTCCCAGTGCTTATACCCTTCTACTTTGTTTTATTATTATTATTATTTTGCCTTAATGCACTGGCTAGGACTCTGGCATAACCTGATAAAAAATGATAGCAAGAAGTCTTGTATGTTTTCCAGATTCAGGGAGGGAAAAGGTGGGGAGGGACTTTAAATGATTTAATATTAAATAGTTTGCCTGGGTTTTTTTCCTAGATATAATGTATCAGAGTATCGAAAATTTACTAAGAGTTTTTGTCTGTCTCCTTTGGTTGGTTGATTAATTCTAATTAGGAACAGATTTTTTTTTTAACTAGTAGACTTCATTTTTTAGAAACATTTTAAATTTACATAAAAATTGAGAATATACTACAGAGGCCCTGTATATCTCTATGTATCTATACACACACACACACACACACACACACACACAGAGTTCTCCTATTATTAACATCTTATATTAGGTTGATACATTCATTACAATTAATGAACAAATATTAATATATTATTAACTAAAATCCATATTTTATTTTTTTATTTTTTTAAAGATTATTTATTTATTTATTTGATAGACAGAGATCACAAGTAGGCAGAGAGGCAGGCAGAGAGAGAGGGGGAAGCAGGCTCCCTGCTGAGCAGAGAGCCCGATGTGGGGCTCGATCCCAGGACCCTGAGATCATGACCTGAGCTGAAGGCAGAGGCTTAAACCACTGAGCCACCCAGGCGCCCCTAAAATCTATATTTTATATTACTGTCTGCTTTTTGTGAAATAAGTTTTCACAAAATAAGTGCCTAATGCCATGCATTCACCATTACAATGTCATACAGAGTAATTTACCATCCTAAAGTCCCTTGTGCTTTATTGACTTATCCCTCCTCTACCAGAAGGCTTGGCAACAACTGATATCTTTTTTTACATTTAAAGTGAGTTCCTTGTAAACAACATGTGGTTAATCTTGTTTCTTTTATTCACATTTACACTCTCTGTCTTTTAATTGGTGTGTTTTGACCACTTATATTTAAAATGATTATATAGCTGGGCAAATGTCTACCATATTTCTAATTTGTTGCACTAATTCTGTTTCTTTTTTTAACTTATCTTTTTCTGCCTTCTCCGGTTTTATCTGAGCCTTTTGTATGACCCCCATTTTCTCTTCTCTTAGTATATCAACTGCACTTAAGAAAATTAAATCTTTGGGCACCGGGGTGGCTCAGCTGGTTGAGCATCTGACTCTAGGTTTCAGCTCAAGTCATGATCTCAAGGTTGTGAGATCAAGCCCATGTTGGAATCCTCACTCAGTGAGTAGTCAGCTTGAGATTCTGTCCCTCCCCGGTTCATGCATGTGCATGCATGCACTCTTTGTCTCAAATAATACATAAATATTTTAAAAAAATAAATCTAGGGGTGGCTGGGTGCCTCAGTCAGTTAAGCATCTGCTCTTGATTTCAGCTCAGGTTATGATCTCAGGGTTGTGAGATCAACCCCCACCTCTGGCTCTAAGCGGAGTGGGGAGCTTACTTAAGATTTTCTCTCTTCCACTCCTTCTTCCCCTCTCCCCTCCTGCTTGCACACTCTTTCTTTAAAAAGAAAAAAAAATCAATCTAGATTTCCTTGGAGTTTGCAGTATACATTAACAACTAATCTAAATCTATTTGCTAATCACATGGTACCACTTTACATATAGGGCAGGTGCCTTATAAAAGAGCATTCCAATTCTTCCCTCTCATCTTTTATAACATTTCTGCCATTCATTTAACTTAGTGATGTGCTATAATCACCTGGTACATTGTTGTTCTTATTAATTTGAATGTTTAGTATACCATAAGAATAAATAAATAAGTAAAATGGAAGACTTTACCTTTTTTCCTCTAATGTGCTCTTGTGCTCCTTCTCTCTCTCTCTCTATACACACACACACACACACACACACACACACACATGCAAATCCAAATTTCTGACCTCTATCACTTTCCTTTCCTCTGAAGAACTTATTTTAATCATTCTTGCAAGGCAGGTGTACCAGTAACAAATTTTCTCAGTTTTGGTTTGTCTGAGAAAGTCTTTTTCATTCATTTTTAAAGGAAATTTTCATTCTATATCAAGTTCTTGGTTTGTTTGTTTGTTTGTTTTCCTTCTTTCACCAGTGTATTTCACTCTGTGTGATTCTTGTTAGCATGGTTTCTGAGAAGAAGTCCAATGCAATTTTTTATCCTTCCAACTCAAAAGATAAGGCGCTTTCTCAGCCTGGCTTCTTTGAAGATTTTTCTCCTTTTTTGGTTCTTGCAATTTGCATATCATATTTGTGAAATAAGGTTTCACAAAATAAGTGCCTAATGCCATGCATTCACCATTACAATGTCATACAGAGTAATTTACCATCCTAAAGTCACATGATATGCTTACATGTACACTTTTTAATATTCATCCCATTTGGTGGTTTTGAGCTTTTTGCATCCTGGTTTGATGTTTGTTGGTAATTTTATAAACTTTTCAGCCATAATAACATCAATATTTATTCTATCAATCATTTCTTTGTTCTTCTAATGTTCCCATTACACATGTGTTATGTCTTTTTAATTGTCCCAAAGCTCTTGGGTATTGTCTTCCATTTGTTTGTATTTCATTTCTTTTTCCTCTTTGTTTTTCAGATGGGAAGTTTCTATTAACATATCTTTAAGCTCCTTGATTATTTCCTTGGCTGTGGCCAGTCCACAGATAAGCCTATCAAAGGCACTGTGCTCATTTTTGTTAAAGTTTTTGATTTCTGGCATTACAATTTGATCCTTTTTTTAGAGGTTTCCATCTCTCTTCTTACAGTGCTCATGTATTCCTGCATATTGTTCCCTTTTTCATTATAGCCCTTAGTAGATTAATCATAGTTCTTTTACATTCTTTATCGGATAATTCCAACTGTGTTGTCATATCCGAGTGTGGTTCTGATTTGTTTTTCCTTTGAGACTATTTTTTCTTGCCTTTTACCATGTCTTGTAAATTTTTTTTTTTTTTTTTTTTTGCAATCTAGACATGATTTATTGAAAAACAGAAACTAAGATACTTAGAGCTTTTAGTGTCAGGTTTTATGTCAGTCTCTCTAGATATTGGACTGTGTTCAATGTTTCCTATAACTTTAGGTGCTAGAGGTTTCAATTTTCTCTGGTTTTCCTTTTATTTTACCCTGTTGGCTTTGGGATTCCTTAATAATTCCTTTTTTTTTTTTTAAGAATTTATGTATTTATTTGGCAGAGAGAGATCACAAGTAGGCAGAGAGGCAGGCAGAGAGAGAGGGGAAGCAGGCTCCCCACTGAGCAGAGAGCCTGATGTGAGGCTTGATCCCAGAACCACGAGATCCTGACCCAAGCTGAAGGCAGAGGCTTAACACCCTGAACCACCCAGGCACCCAATAATTCCTTCTTAAATAGAGTTTATGCCTTGAAGCTCTCTTGTACTCTTGTTCTGTTTATGTGTTGTTTTGGTGTTGGGAAAGGGAAGTATTCTATACTGTTATGATTAAATATCAGTTTTTATTAGGTCTGGTCTCTGGTCTGTTGCCTTCAGAAGCTTTTCTTGGGTGTTTTTTCTCTCCCTTTATGAGACTAGAAAGGTAAAAGAGAAAAGAATTGTCTAGGGGCACCTGGGTAGCTCAGTGGGTTAAAAGCTCTGCCTTCAGCTCAGGTCATGATCTCAGGGTCCTGGGATCGAGGCCCAGGTTGGGCTCTCTGCTCAGCAGGGAGCCTGCTTCCACCCCCCCTCTCTCTGTCTACCTCTCTGTGTACTTGTGATCTTTCTCTCTCTGTCAAAATAAATAAATAAAATCTTTAAAATAAAAAAAGAAGAAGAAGGGCGCCTGGGTGGCTCAGTGGGTTAAGCCGCTGCCTTCGGCTCAGGTCATGATCTCAGGGTCCTGGGATCGAGTCCCGCATCGGGCTCTCTGCTCAGCAGGGAGCCTGCTTCCCTGTCTCTCTCTCTCTGCCTGCTTCTCCGTCTACTTGTGATTTCTCTCTGTCAAATAAATAAATAAAATCTTTAAAAAAAAAAAAAAAGAAAAAGAAAAAGAAGAAGAATTGTCTAATTGCCCTTCCCCTAGGTCAAATGAGACCCTGGTAAACTCATTTGTTTTAGAGAATATTCCTTTCTTATGGGAAATCCTCCATATATCAAAATGGTTACTCTCTCCCTACCCTGTCTGAAATACAAGGAGATTTTTCAAACTTAGTTGTAAGAACTGCAAAATTTTGTTCCTTTGGCACACTGACTCTGAGAGAGAACGAGCTACATATGAAATTCTTCAATGGGTAATAAAAAAGTATATATGAAAACAATAGTTGAAGGAAATATCAGAGAGGTATTTGATGTGTATTCTAACATTTACTCAAATGGCAAGTCCTATAAAGTTTGTCAGTATTGTTAAACTCTTCTTATAGATGAGAAAACTGATGCTTTGAGAAGCAATTTATAATTTAAATACAATATGTTCTTGAGCAGCATACTGAAAAAAAGAAAAAAATCTTGTAATTTTCTACATTTTTAACTTTTTTGTTATATAAAGGTTTTCAGATACCATTTTATTTTTTAAGAAGTATCCATTTACATAAAACATAACTCTTTAGAAAAATATTAAATAAAAATTTTACATAGAGGATTAAATTATTGTTTTATGATAGATTGTGTAGCTGGGAATATTTTGTATTTGGGCATGCAAATTGATGGGAGTATATTTGATTGAGTTAATGGTTCTTCCAGGCCTCACAGAATGTTTCACTTTTGAAAACCTAATTAGGCCAATTAAATTCTAAAATCTCCACAGGGCTATCTTCAATTCTGAGAAAATGTCAACCACAGTACTAAGGAAGAGTAGCCATTCAGGCAGACAAGGTTGCTTGTGTATTCACAATTTGTGAAGACTTTTATTTTTCTTATTTGTCATTTTTCTTTTTCTTTTTTTTTTTTTTTTTTTTTTACCTTTTTTCATGGTGGAGTGAATTTCCATTCATTGAAGCACTGAATTCTTTACTACACAGAGATAAAAGAAAGGTACAGAGATCAACTTCTGGAATGGTGAGGAACTTAATGAAGTGCTTTCCCTCAGAAACAATGAAAACAAAGACAAAATAACTAAAGTCAATAATTTCAGAACTCTGGCAAATAACAAAAGATACTTTAATAAATGAAAATAATTTATCCAAGAAGAAGGACTAAAACTTTATAAAACAGTGGGATCTCTAAAGTTTTCACTTGGATCTATTCTTACTTCTGTCTCTTCCCAGCCCAATGGTGTGGTAACCAATGTCCAAAAGCATTGCAGACAATGGAGAAATCTGATTGCTTTTGGAACTCTATTAAAAACACAAACCTCAGAGTACAGTTTTAATTTGTTGCCCAAATTTGGGACTCCCATAGAAAGCAGAATGTGGTTGGCTATTTTGAGTCAGAGCACAGCTTGGGTGGGGTAGGGAGAATTAGTTTCAGGGCATCACTAAAACAAAGACAAACAACTGGCCATATCTCAGCTTCCTAAGGTTAGGATTTCAGATGGGACAAACAAAAGCTTGCCTGTGAATTTCAAAGAAGTCTTATAAAACTAGACAAACACAGGGAACTTTATAAAGCTCCAACAAATTCCTGGAGACCTAAAAGTTTGCCCAAATTTGTGTGCATGTTCAGGAAAATTCCTAGGAAAAGAGAAAACATCAGATACTTACCACTACCCTACCTAGATGCTCTGTATAAGAAAAAAGTGCAAGCAAACTTCCATCTGAAGTGTGAAGCTGTGCCTTTTCACACAGACCCTCTTGGGAAAATGCAGAAGACATACTGACAAGGTGTTTTAAGGAAATATGCACACTCATTATTTGCTCTCTAAATTATACCGACCAAGGTATGACTCCTAGGAAGCCATATTGAAGAATAAAAACAAAAGACTAAAAGGGGGTGGAAATTACACAGAGCTCAGTAGACAAATGAACTCAAAATCTATAGAATTAGTATGAGAAAGTGCTAAACAGTAAGTAGCAGTAAGAAATATGACAACAGAAGTAGATAGCAAAAACATCTTCTGAAGATGGAGAGATCTAAATATAGAGTTGTTTCAATATATTTTCCAGTGTATCAAGTTGTCAATAAAAAATGTAAGACATGCAAAGAAACAGGAAATTATAAAATGGAAAATGGCAGCTAACAGAAAGTATCCCCAAGGATGTGTGTGGCAGATTCTGTGCTTAGGAGACAAAACCTTTTAATTGGCTATTATGAGTATGTTCAAATAACTAAAAGAAGACATACATATCTAACAAATTAAAGTATGCCAATGATGTCTCACAAATAGAGAATATCAATCCAGAAGTAGAACTTAAAATAAACAATTCAATTGGAATTCTAGAGTTGAAAACTATAAAAATATAAAGTGAAAACAATAAAATTTAGAAGTGGCACAATTATAGGATCACAACAGCAGATTTTAGCTGTTGGAATAAAGCCATAAATACAGGTCAATAGAGATTATCCAGTCTAAGTAGCAAAAAGGGAAAAAAAATGAAGAAAAGGAACAGAGACTCTGAGTTCTTTGAGACACCAAGGAAGACAGAGTAAAAGTCTCAGAAAAAGAAAAGAGGCAGAAAAAGTACTTGAACAAATAGTGACCTAAAAAGCCCAAATTTGATGAAAAACATTAATTTTCACATTCAAAAAGCTCAACAAATTCCAAGTATAATAAACACAAAGAGAGCCACCACTTAGCACTTCACAGTAAAATTTGTGAAAATGAAGATCAAAAAGAATATCTTGGAAGCAACAATATAAAATTACTTTTCATGTATGAAGGACCCTCAGTAAGGTTAACATATGCTTTTTCATCAGAAACTTTGGAGAATGAGAGTGAATGGAATGACACTAGAAAAGACTGTCAGCCAAGAATCTATGCCTTGCAAAAGCAAAACTCCCGGTCAAGACTGAAAGAAACAAAGATGTTTATAGATAAACAATAACTGATTTTTTTTTTTATTAAGAAACTCACTTTCTAAGAAATACTATGGCAGTTCTTTATATGGAAATGAAAGGACATTAGTCACCCATTCAAGCCCATGTTAAAAAATGGAGAAAAACAGTAAAGATAACATATACATATTATGAAAGAAAATATGCATTTTTGTTTTGTTTTTTTGTAACTCTTTTTATCTCTTATCTATTCTAAAAGATAACAATAAAGTGATCATTATAAAGCAGTGCTGATGGGCATGCAATCTATAAAGATGTGATTTATATACAAATAATATTTTAAAGGGAGGGAAGATGGAGATATACTAAAACAATTTTTTCTATAATATTGAAATTAAGTTAGTATTAACTTGAACCACATTGTTTTAAGATGCTAATTGGAATCTCCAGGGTAACCGTTAAGAACACAACTAAGAAAAATATAGTGTCAAGGGAATTAAAAATGTACACTAGAAATAATCTATTTAACAAAAATTAAAGCACAAATCATGAAATAGAGGAATAAACAGTAAATAAGACATATAAAAAAACTTTTTAAACACAGTAGATGTGCAACCTCTTACCCTATTAAAAATTATGTGAAATGTACTTGGATTAAGTACCTCAAAGACAGAACTTGGCAGAATAGACTAAAAAAATAACACATGATCCATCTATATGTTCTCAACAGAATGCATATTTTAGATACAAAGTCAAAATTTTTTTTAAATTAAAAGGATGCAGACAGAATATACCATTTGAACAGTAAACAAAAGGGAGGAAGAGTAGTTACACTAATATCAGACAAAATATTAAGACAAAATGTGTTACTGAAGACAAAGAAAGGAATTTCATTATGATGGGTCCTGAATTTTTATATCCTGAAGATATAAAAATTATAAATATAAATGCAACTAACAAGAGTGCTATGAAGTGCACAAAGCAAAAAACCAACAGGTAAAGGGAGGAATAGACAATTCAAACAACAGGTAAAGGAAGGAATAGACAATTCAAACATAATAATTAGAGATTTTATTTATCATTTCCAAAAATTGGTGGAACAAGGCAGAGCAACAAGAAAACAACTACTTGAATGCACTGTAAACCAAGTAGACCTAACAACTAGAGCACTTCATTCATTCAACAGAAGTAGAATATTGTCAGTATTGTCAAGTACACATGGATCATTCTCTAGGATCAAAAATGGGCAATAAGACAAGAATGAATAAATTTTAAATTATTGAAATGATATGAAGTATTTTCTCTGTCCATAATGTAATTAAGTTAGAAATCAAGAGCAGAAGAAAATTTGGAAAATTCACCAGTGTGAAAAAATTTAAAAGAACACCCCCAAAAATCAAAAGACAAAGAAGATATTACATGGGAAATTAGAAAATATTTGGAGATTAATGAAAATGAAAACATAGCATACAAAGCAATTTTTAGCTGCAGCTAAAGCACTGCTCACAGAGCAATTTGTAGCTGTAAATTCCCATCTTAAAAAACAAGAAAAACCTCAAATTAGTAACCCCATCTTCCACCTTGTAAAATAAAAAATAAACAAAAACTAAAAGAGCAAAAGAAAAGACATAATAAAACATAGGGTAAAAATAAATGAAAGGGATGGGGTTCCTGGGTGGCTCAAGTTAGTTAAGCTGTTGGATCTTAATTTCTGCTCAGGTCATGATCTGGAATTGAGCCCTGCATCAGGCTTCATGATCAGTGGGTAGTTAGCTTGAGGATTCTCTCTCTCTCTGCCTCTCCCTCTGCCCCTCCCCCCACTCATGCACTCTCTCTTCCTCTATAAAAAAAATAAAGAAAAACAGCTTAAAAATAATAAATGAAATGGAGAGAGGAAAACATGGAAAATTATAAACCCCAAATTCATTCTTTGAAAAGGTCAACAATTTTTTTAAAAAATTAACCAAATTGACAACCAGAAAAATAGTGAAGACACAAATTGCTAAAATCAGGAATGACAGAGGAGATATCAATACTTTCCTTGCAGAAATATAAATAATAATGAAAAGTATGAAGGGCATACTAACAACAAATTAAAATTAGATGAGTAGACAATTTACTAGAAAGATGTAAACTAATGATACTGATGCAGGAAAAAATAATAATTGGATATAACAACAGACATAAAACAAACAAAAAGATTGAATTAGTAATATAAAATTTCCTCCCTGCAAACAACAACAACAACAACACAGTTCTAAGGAAGGTTTATAGCAATAAATGCTTATGTTAACAACCAAAAAAGATCTCAAATAAACAACCTAATTTTAACCTAACTTTAAGCTAACTGAAGAAACTAAGAAAATATGAACAAAATCCTAAGTTAGCAGAAGCAAGGGAATAACAAAGATCAGAATAGAACCAGATGAAATAGATACCAGAAAACCAACAGAAAAGATCAACAAAACCAATACCTGTGTTATTGAAGATTTAAAAAAAAATGGTAGGTCTTTAGCTAGACTAAGGAAAAATATGAGAGAAAACTCAAATAAATAAAATCAGAAATGAAAGAAGAGAAATTATAGCTAAAACCACGGAAGTATGAAGGATCTTAAGAGGGTACTATGAATAACTAAGAAATTGGATAACATTGAAGAAATTGATAAATTCTTGGAAACATTTAACATATAGAATGAATCCTGAAAGAGAGGAAAATCTGAACAGACCAGTAATAAGAGAGGAAATAGAATCAGTAATTTAAAAATCCCCAAAAAGGGAAATCCCAGGACCTGAAGGCTTTACTCATGAATTCTACCAAACATTCAAAGAACTCTTCTCAAATTTCTCCAAAAAATTACAAAGGGGTAGAGGTAACTCCCAAAATCTTCTAATGAAGCTAATATCCTGATAGTCAGACAAAGACTGACAAAGTCAGACAAAGACTCTACAGGAAAAGAAAATCACGGCCAATATTCCTGATGAACATAGACAAAAATGTTCTCAACAAAATGCTAACAAACTGAATTGAACATCACACTAAAGGATCACATTATGTGATTGAGTTGGATTTATTTCTGGGATCTAGGGATGGTTCAACATATGCAAATCTATAAACCACATTAACACAATGAAAGGCATAACTTATATGATTATCTTAATAGATGCAGGAAAAACATGTGACAAAATTCAACAACCCATCATGAAAAAAGTCTCAAAAAATAAGGAATAGAAGGAATTTACCTCATCATAATAGGCCATAGATGATAAATCTACACCTAACATAACACTCAATGTTGAAAACCTGAAAACTTTTTCTCTAAGATCAAAAATGAGACAAGGATTCTCAGTCATGTCACTTCTACTCTAAATGGTACTGGAAGTGTGAGTCAGAACAATTAGTTAAGAAAAAGCAAAACCATCCAAATCAGAAAGCAAGATGTGAAATTGTCTCTAGTCAAAGATTATGTAAGCTTACACATAGAAAATTCTTAAAGACTCCACTATGATACTAATAAACAAATTTAGCAAAGTTACAGGACACAAAATTGATGTATAATAATTGGTTGTATTTCTATGCACTATCAACAAGCTATTGGAAAGAGAAAATTAAAAAAAAAAAAAACATTTTCACTTACAATAGTATGAAAAGTAATTCAACACTTAGGAATAAATTTAACCAAGGAAGTAAAAGACTATTCTACAACTATAAGATACTGATGAAAAGAGAAAGAGAGAGGAAGAACACAAATAAATGAAAAGTTACACAGTCATCATGGAATTTATATTGCTAAAACGTGCAGACTACCCAATGCAATCTACAAATTCAGTGAAACCCTATCAAAATTCCACTGGCATTCTCCTAGAAAGGAAAGAGCAATCTAGAATTTGTATAAAACTATAAAAGACCCTGAATACCCAAAGCAATCTTGAGAAAGAACAACATTGGAGGTGCCACACTTTCTGACTTCAAACCATATAGTATCTAAAATAAAACAAGTATAGTAAATATAGTAATCACAACAGTATAGTACTGGCATCAATGCAGACACACAGACCAGTGGAACAGAATTGAGATCCCGGAAATAAGCCCTTACATATACGATCAACTAATATTTGACAAGGAACTCATAACCCACAAGAGGGAAAGAACAGCCTCTTCACTAAGGTTGGGAAATTGGATGACTGCATGCAAAAGAATAAAACCGGACCCCTTCTCACACCATTCACAAAATTCACTCAAAATATATTAAAGACTTAAATGTAAGACCTAAAATTGTAAAACTACTAGGAGAAAACAAAAAGAAAAATCTCCTTGACATTGGTCAGGACAATAATTTTGGGGGGATATGATATGAAGGCATTATTAGTGAAAACAACAATAAATTAGCATGACTGCATCAAACTAAAAAAAAAAAAAAACAAAGAAACAAAAACTGCCCCACAGCAAATGAAACAATAAAAAAATTGAAAAGGCAACTTATGAAATGGGTGGAAATACTTGCAAACCACATATCTGATGAGGAATTTTTTTCCAAAACATATAAGAATTATATACAATTCAATAGAAAATACACAAATAATCTAATTAAAAATGGGCAGTAGACCTGAATAGGTATTTTTCCAACAAAGATACACAAATAGCAGGCACATGAAAATGTACAAGAAAAAAACAGAGACATGAAAAGGTGCTCAACATCACTAATCATCAGGGAAATCAAATCAAAGCATAATGAGATAGCCGGTCACACCTCTTAGAATGGCTTTTATCAAAAAGACAGCAGATTAAGTGTTGGTGAGAACATGGAAAAAAGGGAATTCTTATACACTGTGGGTAGAAATGTAATTTGGCACAGCCATTATGGAAACCAGTGTGGAGATTCCTCAAAATATTACAAATAGAACTATCAAATGATTCAGCAATTTCACTTACCGATAATGAAATCAGTATCTCCAAAAGATGTCTGCACCCCCAAGTTTTTTCAAGCATTATTAACAATAGTCAAAATATTTAAAATAAAAACTAATATCCATCAATGGATAAATGGATAAAAAGATGTGGTGTATATACACACAATGAGATATTATCCAACTATGAGAAAGAAGGAAATACTGCCATTTACAACAGATGAACTTGAAGGAAATTTTGCTTAGACAACATTATCCATAGAAAATCCATTACTGTGTAATTTCACTTATGTGTGGAATCTAAAAAAAGAAAAAAATCTGATTTCATAGAAAAAGAGAGTGAAATGGTGATTACCAGTGGCTGGAAGGTGGGGGAGATGGGGAAATACTCTTTAAATGTACGAGATTTTAATTATAAGGTTAATAAGCTCTGGAGCTGTAATGTACAACATGGTGACTATAATTAATAATACTGTGTTGTGTACTTGATTTACTAAGAAAGCATCTCACACATGCACAAAAGGGAACTATATAAGGTGATGGATGTGTTGATCTGATTTTAGTATTCATTCACAAAGTATGTTTATGTCAAATATACTTTAAAGTTTTTCAGTCAAGATGGCGGAGAAGTAGCAGGCTGAGACTACTTCAGCTAGCCGGAGATCAGCTAGATAGCTTATCTAAAGTTTGCAAACACCTGAAAATCCATCGGCAGATCGAAAAGAAGAAGAACAGCAATTCTGGAAACAGAAAACAACCACTTTCTGAAAGGTAGGACCGGCGGAGAAGTGAATCCAAAGCGACGGGAAGATAGACCCCGGGGAGAGGGGCCGGCTCCCAGCAAGTGGCGGAGCAACCGCGCACAAAATCAGGACTTTTAAAAGTCTGTTCCGCTGAGGGACATGGCTCCAGAGGCTAAACCGGGGTGAAGCCCACGCGAGGTCAGCGTGGCCTCAGGTCCCACAGGGTCACAGAAGGATCGGGGGTGTCTGAGTGTCGCAGAGCTTGCCGGTATTGGAACGGGAAAGCCGGCTACAGAGACAGAGCGGACAGTGAGCTCACAGCTCAGTGTTACCTTGAACCGGCCGCAGGCTCGATGAGCTCGGAGCGCGGCCGGAGGTCAGGCAGACGGGAGGAACTGGGCGCTGTTCTCTGAGGGCGCACTGAGGAGTGGGGCCCTGGGCTCTCGGCTCCTCCGGACCAGAGACCAGGAGGCCGCCATTCCTATTCCCGTCCTCCAGAACTCTATGGAAAGCGCTCAGGGAACAAGAGCTCCTGAAAGCAAACCCGAGCGGATTACTCACCCCGGCCCCTTTAAGGGCAGTGCAATTCCGCCTGGGGCAAAGACACTTGATAATCACTACAACAGGCCCCTCCCCCAGAAAATCAACAAGAAATCCAGCCGAAACCAAGTTCACCTACCAAGGAGTGCAGCAGAATTCCAGAGGAGGAGAAAGCAAAGCACAGAAATCATAGCTTTTTCCCTGTGATTTTTTTTAGTCTTACAGTTAATTTGATTTTTTTCTTTTTCATTTTTTGTTTTTTTTTTTCTCGCCTTCTGGTAATTTTTTTTAACTTTTACCTTTTTTCTTTTTTAACGTTTTTTAACTAGTTTATCCAATATATATATTTTTTCTTTTTTATATTTTTCTTATTTGTTTTCTTTTTTTAAATTCTTTTCTTTTCTTTTTTTTTCTTTTTTCTTTTTTTTTTCTTTCTTCCTTTTTGAACTTCTTTTTATCCCCTTTCTACCCCCTCACGATTTGGGATCTCTTCTAATTTGGTTAAAGCATATTTTCCTGGGGTTGTTGCCACCCTTTTAGTATTTTACTTGCTCCTTCATATACTCTTATCTGGACAAAATGACAAGACGGAAAAATTCAACACAAAAAAAAGAACAAGAGGCAGTACCAAAGGCTAGGGACCTAATCAATACAGACATTGGTAATATGTCAGATCTAGAGTTCAGAATGATGATTCTCAAGGTTCTAGCCGGGCTCGAAAAAGGCATGGAAGATATTAGAGAAACCCTCTCGAGAGATATAAAAGCCCTTTCTGGAGAAATAAAAGAACAAAAATCTAACCAAGTTAAAATCAAAAAAGCTATTAATGAGGTGCAATCAAAAATGGAGGCTCTCACTGCTAGGATAAATGAGGCAGAAGAAAGAATTAGTGATATAGAAGACCAAATGACAGAGAATAAAGAAGTTGAGCAAAAGAGGGACAAACAGCTACTGGACCACGAGGGGAGAATTCGAGAGATAAGTGACACCATAAGACGAAACAACATTAGAATAATTGGGATTCCAGAAGAAGAAGAAAGAGAGAGGGGAGCAGAGGATATACTGGAGAGAATTATTGGGGAGAATCTCCCCAATATGGCAAAGGGAACGACCATAAAAATTCAAGAGGTTCAGAAAACGCCCCTCAAAATCAATAAGAATAGGCCCACACCCCATCACCTAATAGTAAAAGATACAAGTCTCAGTGACAAAGAGAAAATCCTGAAAGCAGCCCGGGAAAAGAAGTCTGTAACATACAATGGTAAAAATATTAGATTGGCAGCTGACTTATCCACAGAGACCTGGCAGGCCAGAAAGAGCTGGCATGATATTTTCAGAGCACTAAACGAGAAAAACATGCAGCCAAGAATACTATATCCAGCTAGGCTATCATTGAAAATAGAAGGAGAGATTAAAAGCTTCCAGGACAAACAAAACCTGAAAGAATTTACAAACACCAAACCAGCTCTACAGGAAATCTTGAAAGGGGTCCTCTAAGCAAAGAGAGAGCCTACAAGTGGTAGATCAGAAAGGAACAGAGACCATATACAGTAACAGTCACCTTACAGGCAATACAATGGCACTAAATTCATATCTCTCGATAGTTACCCTGAATGTTAATGGGTTAAATGCCCCTGTCAAAAGACACAGGGTATCAGAATGGATAAAAAAACAAAACCCATCTATATGTTGCCTCCAAGAAACTCATTTTGGCCCGAAGACACCTCCAGATTTAAAGTGAGGGGGTGGAAAAGAATTTACCATGCTAATGAACATCAGAAGAAAGCAGGAGTGGCAATCCTTATATCACATCAATTAGATTTTAAGCCAAAGACTATAATAAGAGATGAGGAAGGACACTATATCATACTCAAAGGGTCTGTCCAACAAGAAGATTTAACAATTTTAAATATCTATGCCCCCAACGTGAAAGCAGCCAACTATATAAACCAATTAATAACAAAATCAAAGAAACACATCAACAATAATACAATAATAGTAGGGGACTTTAACACTCCCCTCACTGAAATGGACAGATCATCCAAGCAAAAGATCAGCAAGGAAATAAAGGCCTTAAATGACACACTGGACCAGATGGACATCACAGATATATTCAGAACATTTCATCCCAAAGCAACAGAATACACATTCTTCTCTAGTGCACATGGAACATTCTCCAGAATAGATCACATCCTCGGTCCTAAATCAGGACTCAACCGGTATCAAAAGATTGGGATCATTCCCTGCATATTTTCAGACCACAATGCTCTAAAGCTAGAACTCAACCACAAAAGGAATTTTGAAAAGAACCCAAATACATGGAGACTAAACAGCATCCTTCTAAAGAATGAATGGGTCAACCGGGAAATTAAAGAAGAATTGAAAAAAATATTGGGAACAAATGATAATGAAAATACAACGGTTCAAAATCTGTGGGACACAACAAAGGCAGTCCTGAGAGGAAAATATATAACGGTACAAGCCTTTCTCAAGAAACAAGAAAGGTCTCAGGTACACAACCTAACCCTACACCTAAAGGAGCTGGAGAAAGAACAAGAAAGAAACCCTAAGCCAAGCAGGAGAAGAGAAATCATAAAGATCAGAACAGAAATCAATGAAATAGAAACCAAAAAGACAATAGAGCATATCAACGAAACTAGGAGCTGGTTCTTTGAAAGAATTAATAAAATTGATAAACCCCTAGCCAGACTTATCAAAAAGAAAAGAGAAAGGACCCAAATAAATAAAATCATGAATGAAAGAGGAGAGATCACAAGTAACATCAAAGAAATACAAACTATTATAAGAAGATACTATGAGAAACTCTACGCCAAGAAATTTGACAATCTGGAAGAAATGGATGCAGTCCTAGAAACATATAAACTATCACAACTGAACCAGGAAGAAATAGAAAGCCTGAACAGACCCATAACCAGTAAGGAGATTGAAACAGTCATTAAAAATCTCCAAACAAACAAAAGCCCAGGGCCAGACGGCTTCCCAGGGGAATTTTACAAAACATTTAAAGAGGAACTAATTCCTATATCCTGAAACTGTTCCAAAAAATAGAAAAGGAAGGAAAACTTCCAAACTCATTTTATGAGGCCAGCATCACCTTGATCCCAAAACCAGACAAGGATCCCACCAAAAAAGAGAGCTATAGACCGATATCCTTGATGAACACAGATGCGAAAATACTCAACAAAATACTAGCCAATAGGATTCAACAGTACATTAAAAGGATTATTCACCACGACCAAGTGGGATTTATTCCAGGGCTGCAAGGTTGGTTCAACATCCGCAAATCAGTCAATGTGATACAACACATCAATAAAAGAAAGAACAAGAACCATATGATACTCTCAATAGATGCTGAAAAAGCATTTGACAAAGTACAACATCCCTTCCTGATCAAAACTCTTCAAAGTGTAGGGATAGAGGGCACATACCTCAATATCATCAAAGCCATCTATGAAAAACCCACCACAAATATCATTCTCAATGGAGAAAAACTGCAAGCTTTTCCGCTAAGGTCAGGAACACGGCAGGGATGTCCATTATCACCACTGCTATTCAACATAGTACTAGAGGTCCTAGCCTCAGCAATCAGACAACAAAAGGCAATCAAAGGCATCCAAATCAGCAAAGAAGAAGTCAAATTATCACTCTTCGCAGATGATATGATACTATGTGTGGAAAACCCAAAAGACTCCACTCCAAAACTGCTAGAACTTGTACAGGAATTCAGTAAAGTGTCAGGATATAAAATCAATGCACAGAAATCAGTTGCATTTCTCTACACCAACAGCAAGACAGAAGGAAGAGAAATTAAGGAGTCAATCCCATTTAGAATTGTACCCAAAACCATAAGGTACCTAGGAATAAACCTAACCAAAGAGGCACAGAATCTATACTCAGAAAACTATAAAGTACTCATGAAAGAAATTGAGGAAGACACAAAGAAATGGAAAAATGTTCCATGCTCCTGGATTGGAAGAATAAATTTTGTGAAAATGTCTATGCTACCTAAAACAATCTACACATTTATTGCAATTCCTATCAAAGCACCATCCATCTTTTTCAAAGAAATGGAACAAATAATTCTAAAATTTATATGGAACCAGAAAAGACCTTGAATAGCCAAAGGGATATTGAAAAAGAAAGCCAAAGTTGGTGGCATCACAATTCCAGACTTCAAGCTCTATTACAAAGCTGTCATCATCAAGACAGCATGGTACTGGCACAAAAACAGACACATAGATCAATGGAACAGAATAGAGAACCCAGAAATAGACCCTCAACTCTATGGTCAACTAATCTTCAACAAAGCAATAAAGAATGTCCAATGGAAAAAAGACAGCCTCTTCAATAAATGGTGCTGGGAAAATTGGACAGCCACATGGAGAAGAATGAAATTGGACCATTTCCTTACACCACACACAAAAATAGACTCAAAATGGATGAAGGACCTCAATTTGAGAAAGGAATCCATCAAAATCCTTGAGGAGAACACAGGCAGCAACCTCTTCGACCTCAGCTGCAGCAACATCTTCCTAGGAACAACGCCAAAGGCAAGGGAAGCAAGGGCAAAAATGAACTATTGGGATTTCATCAAGATCAAAAGCTTTTGCATAGCAAAGGAAATAGTTAACAAAATCAAAAGACAACTGACAGAATGGGAGAAGATATTTGGAAACGACATATCAGTTAAAGGACTAGTGTACAGAATCTATAAAGTACTTAGCAAACTCAACACCCAAAGAACAAATTATCCATCAAGAAATGGGCAGAGGACATGAACAGACATTTCTGCAAAGAAGACATCCAGATGGCCAACAAACACATGAAAAAGTGCTCCATATCACTCGGCATCAGGGTAATACAAATCAAAACCACAGTGAGATATCACCTCACACCAGTCAGAATGGCTAAAATCAACAAGTCAGGAAATGACAAATGCTGGCGAGGATGCGGAGAAAGGGGACTGCTCCTACACTGTTGGTGGGAATGCAAGCTGGTGCAGCCACTCTGGAAAACAGCATGTAGGTTCCTCAAAATGTTGAAAATAGAACTGCCCTATGACCCAGCAATTGCACTACTGGGTATTTACCCTAAAGATACAAATGTAGTGATCCTAAGGGGCACATGCACCTGAATGTTTATAGCAGCCATGTCCACAATAGCCAAACTATGGGAAGAACCTAGATGTCCATCAACAGATGAATGGATCAAGAAGATGTGGTATATATACACAATGGAATACTATGCAGCCATCAAAAGAAATGAAATCTTGCCATTTGCGACAACATGGATGGAACTAGAGCGTATCATGCTTAGCGAAATAAGTCAAGCAGAGAAAGACAACTATCATATGATCTCCCTGATATGAGGAAGTGGTGATGCAACATGGGGACTTAAGTGGGTAGGAGAAGAATTAATTAAACAAGATGGGATTGGGAGGGAGACAAACCCTAAGTGACTCTTAATCTCACAAAACAAACTGAGGATTGCTGGGGGGAGGGGTTTGGGAGAAGGGGTTCGGATTATGGACATTGGGGAGGGTAGGTGCTTTGGTGAGTGGTGTGAAGTGTGTTAACCTGGTGATTCATAGACCTGTACCCCTGGGGATAAAAATATATGTTTATAAAAAATAAAAAATTTAAAAAATACTTTAAATACATACAGTTTTACTTTTCAATTATACCTCAATAAAGCTGTTTATTTATTATCATAAATAAACAGCATGCATCAAACTAGGAATAGAAGGAGAACTTTTCTGAGAGTGGATATGTATGAAAAATGCATAGTTAACAATATAGTTAATTGAGAAAGACTGAATCTTTCTCTCCAAGATCAGGAACAAGACGAAGATGCCCTCTCTTGCCACTGCTACTTGACATTGCCCTGGATGTTCTAGCCATTGCAAATAGGCAAGAAGAAAAGAAATAAAATGTGTCCTAATTTGGAAAAAGAAGCAAAACCATCTCTACTTCCAGATGATGTAATCTTCTATATACAAAATTCTAAGGATTCTGCTAAAAAGCTACTAGCAATAATTTGAAAAAAAAAATTATGTGACATATTTTATAACTAACAGTGAGAGAAAGTGTCATTTATAATAACAGAAAGAAGAACAAAATATCCATAAATGTAAGCAAACAAACAAGGAATAAAAAGAAGCTCTGCAAGATTTCTACACTGAAACTGTAAAGTATTGTTGAAAGATTAAATAAAATCTGAATAAACGGAAATTCATATCATGTTCATGGATCAGAAGACTTCATATTGTTAAAACAGAAATACTCAACAAATTGGTCTGCAAATTCATGACAATCTCTACAAACTTTCAGCTGTATTTTTGCAGAATTGACAAGCTGATTGCAAAATTCATATGGAAATGTAAGAAATTCAGAACAGGCAAAACAAACTTGAAAAAGGAAAACAAGTTTGAAAGACTTACATATTCTAATGCTAAAACTGACTGCAAAACCACAGTAATCAAAATGGTGTGTTACTGGCAAAAAAAATAATTGACATATAGGTTAATGGTATAGAACTAGCAGCCTGTGGTTAAACTCTCACAATATTTAATTCATTTTTGATGAGAATGTCAAAGAATGAAAGAATAATCTTTTTGGATATCCAAAAAAATCAATTAGTTCCTTTTATTATGTCCTACATAAAAAGTAGCTCCATATGGATCATGGGCCTAAATGCTTGAGCTAAAACTATAAAACTTCTTGAAGAAAATATATAATTATATCCTTATAACCTTGGGTTGGCAATTTTTCCTTACATGCAACACCAAATCATGCAACACCAAAACACAAGTGAGAAAAGAAAAAGATAGATGAATTGGACTTTAAAGTACCTTTACTTCTCAACAATAAAAGATACCTTAATTTTAAAAGTGGGTGAAGGAATGGACTCCTTATAATGTTAAATCCTTAAATAGTTCTCCACAGATATAAAATGTCCAAGCAACACATTAATTAAAATATCTTCAACAATATTAATTATGAGGGAAATGCAAATCAAAATCCATATAAGATACCACTTATACCTCTTAAGATGGCTAAAATGAGAAAGACAGACAAAAACCCATTTTGGAAAGGATCTAAAAAGTTGAGCCTTCATATATTATATATGAAATGTGAAATAGTTCAGACACTGTGGACAAAACAGTTTATTGGCTCCTTAAAATGCTCCACATAAATTGCCATGTGACCTAGGAATTCCAATCCTCAATATAGACCCAAGAGAAATTAAAATATATGTAGACACAAAAAGCTGTAAATGAATGTTCATAGCAGCATTATTCCCATAGCCAAATTGTAGAAATTGTAGAAACAACCTACATGTCCATTAACTAAAGAATGGATTTCTAAAACGTGGTATATCCATAAAACAGAATATTGTTCAGCAATAAAAAAATGAAGTATAGATACTTACTACAACATAGAAGAACCTGAAATTACTATGTTACTGAAATAAGAAGTCAGAAAGGATTACTTACTGTGTGATTCCATTGATGCGACATACCCGTTTAGGCAAATCCATAGAGACAGAGGGTAAATTTGTAGTTACCCAGCACTGGGGCAGAGGAAGGAGAAGTGGCAATGGGAAATTACTGCTAATGACTATGGCGTTTCTTTCTGGAATGATGAAAATATTTTAAAAAATTGATTGTAGTAATGGCTGCACAACTCTCAGTATGCCAAAACCCACCAAATTCTGCAATTTAAATGGACAAATTTTATGAAATTTATCCTAATAGTTCTGTAAAAAGTGATTAAAAAAAAAAAAAGCTACAGTGAGAGCATAAAAGAAAAGCACTAACTAAACCTGGAGTTGAGAGATTTAAAACTGCTTCCTGGAAGAAGTGGCGACATATTGAGGCTCCATGTAACCAATGTAATTACTGGAGTAGAAAAATAAGTAAGATGTTCTCTGACCAGAATCCTTCTCCAGCTAGATATTCTGAAGCTAGATACTGGATAAGATCTCTAATTCTTAGGAATCTGACTTGACAATTTAATCCTTTGTACAATCTCACAGACAAAGGGCTTTCTAGACATTGAAATAGCAGATAAGAAGTTCCTGAGATGTGGGATAATCTAAGGAGACCCTGGAAATGCTTAGTATCATTAGAAACAAAGATTAAAGATAGGAGTGGCGTAAGATGAATCAAGGGAGGAAAGTAGGAGTCAGCTATAAAGAGCCTTAAGTATAATAATAGAGGGTTAGACTTTATTCTAAAGGCTACGAAGTCACTAAAATCATTAAAGGAAGGGGATGACATAGTCAATTTTTATATTAAGAAGGGTATTGTCTGAAGTAAAAGTAGACGGAAGCAAGCCAGATGCATAACTGAGATGGGAATATGAATTAGGATATAGTTGTAATAAATAGAGGACAGACAATAATATGGACATTATCTGGAGTGAAAGCAGTTAGACTTAAAAAGTATATAGGTGTAGAGCCTATAAGTGATAAAACTAAGAGAAATTGATGTTTGTAGGGGAGGAGGGTGAGATTTTTGTCTGGGGCAACTTAGTTAACAGTGATAAATCATTTTCTGATATAAGAAATCTGGGAAAAGCATCAGGCCTATTGGCAGGAGAGACAAGAATTTGAAGTTTGGAAAAATGAGTTTCAGTTGCATAGAAGACAACTGTATGGAGATGTACAGGAACATTGTGAGGTAAGGTTGTGATGAATCTTGAGTTTAGAGAGCTTTGGGCTTGAAGATAACAGTTGAAGCCATGGCATTGAGCAAAATCATCCAGGAAGAATGTATATGGTAAGCTTAAGGGCAGAAATCTGGAGAGCATAGAGGAAATAAAGGATTTTAAAAAACAAACAAACAAACAAAACAAATACACACCCACAGAAAACCAAAATGAAACAAAAACACAAAAGAAGTGATGTCTTAAAAGCCAAGAAATTACATTTTCAAGGGAAAGGTGGTCAGCTGATCCACTCTTCCAGAGACGTCAAGTATCTCAAAAGCTGGAAAATATACACTCCCTCCACAAGGAAATACAGGTCATGATGATCTTTGCAGGGCTGCTTCAAAGAAGTTCTAGCAACGGGAAGTTAGAATAGTGAATACAAACTTTAACAGAAAGAGTGGAAATCTACATCAAGAAATAAACTCAGAACAAAGGAAGTTGGTTTTTTGTTAGCTTTTTGGTAAAAGACACTATAGTGTGTTTTAAAGCTCATTTTGGGGAAAAAAACAATAGATAATTAAATGGTGAGTTTTCTTGAAGAATTGAAAAGAAATGAATCCATGAGACCAGGGAGAAATTAACCTTAGTTAGACAGATACACAATCCAGTGTCCAGAAAGAGAAGAAGGGAAGAATTACTGTGGATGTGACTGTGTGGGTGGATAAGTTATGAGTATTACCTATTTGTTAACTTCTACTCTGACAAGTAGAAGAACTGAGGGCATTTTTAAAGAGTTAGAAATAAGGATGCTGGCATTTGATGTCTTCAGAATAGTGATGGTGTGAAATATTCATCATGGGAAATGGGAGAGAGCTGGTTATCGAGGCGGTGTTGAAGCTCTATTGAGTTTAGAGACCACATGTTCTCACACATTCTCTTTGAACATTTTCTCTAGAAATGATCAGCAGGACAAGTATAATACAGAGAAAGAGGAGTTATATATATCCAGAGTCAATCCCACATGGACAATTTCAAATTCTAAACATACAGTGAAGGACTCTTCCCTGAATCATGGTCCACTTCCCCCATGTAGAATATAATAATGAAAGCAAGGACGTTATCTTTTGTACTTTATATTTGTATATCTTTCACTTAGCATGAAATTAAGAAGGGCTTGAGAAAATTTTGAAAAAAATTTTGACTGAGAAAATTTTTAAAAATTTAAAAATAAATAAATAATGAAGTTATGAACTTGGGAGACACTCAGTTATATTCATGCCAGCCCTCATTTTATGTTTGACATGTCCATTAATAGTTTTAGTAAACACCTATTCTTATGTCTTATACAAGTGAAGACTCGAGGATGTGGACTGTTTCTGATATGCCTGATTATGTATAGTTTTATTCTTTACATTTTTTCTTTTTTTGTTGTTTTTATTCAAATTCCAGTTAGTTCCCATACAGCATAATATTGGTTTCTGGTGTACAATATAGCGATTAAACACTTCCATACAACACCTGGTGCTCAGCACAAGTGTACTCCTTAATCCCCACCACCTGCTTAACCATCCTCCCACCCACCTCCCTTCAGATAACCACCAGTTTGTTCTCTATAGTTGAAGTCTGTTTCTTGGTTTGCCTCATTCTCTCTTTTTTTCCCCTTTGCCTGTTTGTTTTTATTTCTTAAATTTCACATATGAGCAAAATCATATGGTATTTATCTTTTTCTAACTTATTATTTTGCTTGGCATAATACTCTCTAGTTCCATCCATACTATTGCAAATGGCAAATATCATTCTTTTTGATGGTTAAGTCATATTCCATATTTGTTATATTATCCTACATCTTTACGCATTTATCAGTGGGTGGACACTTGGGCTGTTTCCATAATTTGTCTATTGTAGATAATGCTGCTATAAAACATCAGGGTACATGTATATCTTTGAATTAGTATTTTTGTATTCTTTGAGTAAATACCTATTACTGCAACTGCTGGATCATAGGGTAGTTCCATTTTTTACTTCTTGAGGAACCCCTATACTATTTTCCAGAGTAAGTGCACCAGTTTTCATTTCCACCAGCAGTGCAAGAGAGTTCCTTCTCCATAGCCTTTCCCATACCTGTTGTTTCTTGTTTTGATTTTAGCCATTCTGACAAGAGTGAGGTGATATCTCTCTGTAGTTCTTTTCCTTGTAGAGAGAGAGAACAAGTGCATGTGGGGGTTGCATAGGGAGAGGAAGAGAGAGAATCTTAAGCAGAATCTACTCCCAGCATGGAGTCCAGTGCTGGGTTCAAACTCATGACCTGATGTTTACATCCCTCCAAAATCTAGATGTTGAAGCCCTAAACTCCAATGTGATCATATTAGGAAGTGAGGTCTTTGAGAGGTGACTGAGGTCCTCATGGTAAGATTAGTGTCCTTACAAGAAGAGGCCAGAGAGCTTGTTTTCCTTTTCTTTCTTTTCCTTGCATATGAAGACACAGCAAGAAGAAAGACTTATGCAACCCAGAAGAGAGCTATTACCATGAACCTAATTGGCTGACATCTTGATCATGCTCTTCCCAGCCTTCAGAACTGGGAGAAATAAATGCCTGTTGTTTAAGCCACTCATTCTGTGACATTCTGTTATAGCAGCCAGTGCTGACTGGGACAACTAGGTTATGATTTAACAGATAAAGACATTTACCTAGATCATGATATGAGCTGAAATCAAGAATCAGATGCCTAACTGACTGAGCCACCAGATGCCTCATCTTCTGCCCATTTTTTATTTGGATTATTCATTTTGGGGGGGTATTGAGTTGTATAGGTTCTTTATATATTTTGGATGCTAACCCTTTATCAGATACATCATTTGGAAATATCTTCTCCCATTCAGTCGGTTATCTTTTAGTTTTGTTGATTGCTCCCTTTGCTGTGCAGAAACTTTATCTTGATGAAGCCCCAATAGTTTATTTTGGCTTTTGTTTCCCTTGTCAGGAATATATTGTCAGGAGACATATATTTAAATTGCTATAGTCAAAGAGGTTAATGCCTATGTTCTCCTCTAGGATTTTGATCTTTTCCTGTCTCACATTTAGGTCTTTAATCCATTTTGAGTTTATTTTTGTGTATGGTGTAAGAAAGTGGTGTAGTTTCATTCTTCTGCATTCTGTCCAGTTTTCCCAACACCAGTTGTTGAAATGACTTTGTATTTTTTCCCACTGGGTATTCTTTCTTGCTTTGTTGAAGATTAATTAACCATAAAGATGTAGGTTCATTTCTGGATTTTCTATTCTATTCTATTGGTCTATGTGTCTATTTTTCTGCCAGTACCACACTGTTTTGACCACTACAGCTTTGTAATAAAATTTGAAGTCTGAAATTGTGATGCCTTTAGTTTTGCTTTTCTTTCTCAAGGTTGCTTGGCTTTTCAGGGTCTTTTGTGGTTCCATACATATTTTAGGATTGTTAGTTATAGCTCTGTGAAAAATGCAGCTGATATTTTGATAGGGATTGCATTAGGTATGTACATTGCCTTGGGTAATACATACATTTTAACAGTATTTTTTCTTCTGATCCATAAGCATGGAATATCTTTCCATTTTTTGTGGCATCTTTAATTTCTTTCATTAGTGTTTTATAGTCTTCAGAGCATAGGTCTTTTAACTATTTGTTTAAGTTTATTTCTAGCTATCTTATTGTTTTATATTATACTAATTCACAACTATATACTTTTAACTTGTGATCAATGCCAGCACATTGAATACCATACAGAATAATTTCAGTGTCAAATAACAGAATACTCGTGTTATGGACCTGATGTTTACATCCCTCCAAAATCTAGATGTTGAAGCCCTAAACTCCAATGTGATCATATTAGGAAGTGAGGTCTTTGAGAGGTGACTGAGGTCCTCAGGTAAGATTAGTGTCCTTACAAGAAGAGGCCAGAGAGCTTGTTTTCCTTTTCTTTCTTTTCCTTGCATATGAAGACACAGCAAGAAGAAAGACTTATGCAACCCAGAAGAGAACTATTACCATGAACCTAATTGGCTGACATCTTGATCATGCTCTTCCCAGCCTTCAGAACTGGGAGAAATAAATGCCTGTTGTTTAAGCCACTCATTCTGTGACATTCTGTTATAGCAGCCAGTGCTGACTGGGACAACTGGGTTATGATTTAACAGATAAAGACATTTACCTACATGATACCATATCTGGAAGTTAATTTTGCTAAGATGGTGGTCCACAGCTCTAAAATTAAGCCTTCTTTTTATCCTTCTTCTCCTCTAGCCTCAGAATTGTGGCTTCCTGTTGTCTTACTTCTTTTGTGGTAGCAAGATGGTTTCTACAGGTCAAAGAATTCATGTTCTACAATATTCATGTCTAAAAATAGATCAAGTTTTCTACCATTTACAATTTATTTCTCATGAAAGAAAACCTTTCCTAAAATCTAATAGACTTTCCCTAAGATGCATTGGCAAAGGGTGGATGACATTCTTGCTAAAAAGGAGGCTGGGGAATCAAATATACAGCATTGATGGTCTCCATTTGTAAGAGGCCATCCTATAGTAAGGAAGAATAGTCAAGGAAAGCTTGCTGGGTAGGCAGCATTGGAGACTTCATGCCAGAAGTTTGATATAGATCTATTAGAAGTTAATGCCCTCAGAACCCTTAGAAAAAATGCAGATCATGGCAATGTGGTCTCATCCTCTATCATGTGGAACCAATGTTCCCTTTCTTGCTGTGCAGAAACTTTATCTTGATGAAGCCCCAATAGTTTATTTTGGCTTTTGTTTCCCTTGTCAGGAATATATTGAGCCCTCCTCTGGTCTCTGACTACCCCTAAAGCTTTCATTGGGATATGCCAGATGAACATGGTCTTTGTGAAATGACTACATGCTAAGATTTCTCCTCCCTTTAGAGGGAGTCTTCTTGACCAAAATTCACATTCCAGGAGGGATTTTGTTCAAATGGGATAATGAATTCATGCTTAAAAATGCAAAGGATAAAAAAAAAAATGCAAAGGATAAAGCTTTCACTCTCTTCCAAGGAGAATGCTCAATTTGAAAGAGAATTTCCATGATCTAAATTATTGTATAATTAGGGAAAGTTTAGAGGAGCAAGTTTGAATGTGGCGCATTATAGAGCCTAAGGTATGTCGAGAATATTTTCTCCCCCTTGGCCCTGTCTGTTACCCCTATTCTCTGAGAAGTTGAGTGGGAGGTAGGGATGTCCCTATGCATTTCTCTTCTCTGCTCTCTATCACTCAGGAACTCAGGCACACCTCTTCTGAGGCACAGAAAGACACACAAAGTGTATGTCATCAGGCAGTGCCTACGATGATGGGGGATAGGGTCATAGCATGGTTTGTAAGATGTTTATCTCCAATATAATGAATATGTCTTATGTACTTGTTGAAATAGCTAAATTTAATAGACATCTAGAAAGTATGGGACAAAATTATGCAATGAAGCTGAAAGTGCACTGGACCCTTCAGAGAGAAGGCGTGCTCATCATGCTCATACATGGATTTCCATCATCCATCAGCTGCTTCCTAGAAGAATAATTTTCTAATGAAATATTGCTTAATTCTAGAATAGCATTATTATCTGAATTACTTTTGATATAAGTTCTATATATTTCTGTTTTTAAAAGCCCATATTCCAGTATATTGTATTTGATTTGCCTTAAGACAAGGGCCAAAATTGTCATAGGAATTAAAGGGCCAAAGTGTTGACACAAGAATATAATAAAGAATTGCATGCACTCTGGGATGCCTGGGTGGCTCAGTCAGTTAAGCACTTGATTCTTGGTTTCAGCTCAGGTCATGATCTCAGGGTTGTAAGAGTGAAAGCAGCCTCGAGAGTCTCTCTCTATCTTTCCCTGCTCTTCCCCCTCTCCCCCTCCAACTCTCAAATAAATAAATCTTTAAAAAGAATTGCTTGCACTCTGCTAATTACCATCTTGCCCACATACTCTTTGAAAGTATAGAAAATAAGTCATTTTTTCCTGTGCGTATGGTCAAAATTTCCACATGTATTTTTTTCTAAATGCTCTATCCTTTTTATAGTAGCTTCATGAAATTCAGTTTTTTTTAATTAATTTTTAAATTTTTTCATAAACATATAATGTATTTTTATCCCCAGGGGTACAGGTCTGTGAATCGCCAAGTTTACACATCTCACAGCGCTCACCATAGCACATATCCTCCCCAATGTTCATAACCCCACCACCGTCTTGCGACCCACCTCCCCCCAGTAACCCTCGATTTATTTTGTGAGATTAAGAGTCTTTTATGGTTTGTCTCCCGATCCCATCTTCTTTCATTTATGCTTTTCTTACCCCCCAGACCCCCCCCATGTTGCATCTCCACTTCCTCTTATCAGGGAGATCATATGATAGTTGTCTTTCTCTGATTGACTTACTTTGCTAAGCATAATACCCTCTAGTTCCATCCATGTCATCACAAATGGCAAGATTTCATCTTTTTGATGGCTGTATAGTATTCCATTGTATATATACACCACATCTCCTTTACTGTTCACCTGTCGATGGACATCTAGGTTCTTTTCATAGTTTGGCTATTGTGGACATGAAATTCAGTTTTAGAGGCAATACATACTAGAGCTTCAATCAAATACCCCACTCTGGTTGTACCTACTGTTTGTTGTGTTTTGTTGAGCTCCCCGACTAATTTTAAGTCTTGAAAAGATAAAAACCATACTTCACATAGATCAGGTCCTAAGACCCTGTGCTCATCAAAGTGTCCTGAACACAGCAGGTGCTTGTTCAGACAACTCTTACTTCAAGTTGAAGATTCAAGTGACAATGATACTACATCAGCCTTCCTGGAGACAAACTTAGACCAGGTGCATATACATAGTTCTGGAACTCTGCGTGTCATCTTCCCAAACACAACCACTATGCTTTCAAGTACCCAACCAGCCAGCCAGGGAAATTGTATATAAAATATATAAATCTGATGGTAGGATGTGAAGGTCTTATCCTCAGTTTAAGAAGCAATTGCCGTGCTCGCTTCGGCAGCACATATACTAAAATTGGAACGATACAGAGAAGATTAGCATGGCCCCTGCGCAAGGATGACACGCAAATTCGTGAAGCGTTCCATATTAAAAAAAAAAAAAAGAAGAAGAAGAAGCAATTGCCTTTCACTATCTACACATAGAATCTAGAGATGAATATTGACAAAATTTTAACATATTGTTTTTAATCGATGTCTTTATTTTACCTGGCATATATAACTATTACTTTGCACTGTGATTCAGTAAGGGAGAAATGAGAAACCCAACCAGAATTACATTGATTCTCTCCTGGGTATACAGTCATGGAAAGAAAACCACTGTGACTGTGGATGAGTCTCTGGATTCATTTCTTAGGGCTATTCTAACTAGATACTGTGAACTGTGAGCTTACTGCAGAGAAATGTATCATTTCACAGTTCTGTAGACTAGAAGTCCAAGATCAAGATGTAGTCACGCTTAATTTTTTTTTTTTTTTTTGAGGGCTGTGAAGAAGAATCTCTTCAATGCCTCTCTCTTAACTTCTGATGGTTTGTTAACAATCTTTGGCATTCCCTTGTTTGGGAGATGTACCACCCTGATTTCCACCTTCATCTTCACTTTTCATTCTTTCTGTGTGCATGTCTGTTTCTGTGTCCAAATTTCCCCTTTATATAAAGATAGCAACCCTATTTGATTAAGGCTCATCCTAACGGCCTCATTTGAACTTGATTACATTCTGGAAAAGGCCCTATCCCCAAATAAAGTTATTTCTGAAACACAGGGGCATTAGGACTCTAACATATTTTTGGTTTTGAGGGGGGCAGTGGGGAAAGGGGTGATACAAGCCATGACCATCTCAGCCTAGTGTGTCCCATGCACACAGTTCCTTTCATATTAATAATATGCATATATGGTTTCATTTCTTTCCATCATAAAAATAACCTTCTTACTACATGATTTGCCCAGCTGCTGTTTGAAAAGAGACTCAGAAAGCAAAGGATCATCAGAATGGGAAAGGAAATGTTCGACTGCTAAAGGGAAGCTCTGTACACTTTCAGGGAGGACAGCTGGTGGGCATGGCTTGCTCAGGTGAAGAGGAGTTGAAAAGGTTGAAAGAGTGGGCAGACTCTTTAATGCTTGTTTCTGAAAAGCTAAATGGAATCTGGCCATCAAAGTTACAGTCTGAGTGTCTAGTGCCCACTTCACAGGGTCACCATCTGGAGGGGCTGTTGGCTATAACCCTGGGGAGTTTCTGAGCCTTGTTTCTTGACAGTAATAGCTACCGTGTCCTTGGATCTTACTGTATTGGAGGTGGCGTGTTAAGCACTATCTTACATCATTGCCTTCTACACTCTTCAGCATTCTGCACTCAGGCTTAGCTCTGAGAGAGCCTGCCCAGGTAAGGGAAGGAGGTTCAGAGTGGTTAGCTGTCTTTTCCAGCACTGTTAGGCCAGCGTTTGAACCCTGGTTGTTTGAGCAAAGAGTTTCAGTCTTTGACACATTGTTGCTCCTGGAATCAACGTCCTTCCTCTTTCTGGTTCATGCCAGTCAAGCCATGGGATGGGAATGCAACCCTAGACTTCAGCCCTTATGTGTCGCCCAACTGAAAAGCATGGCGCACTAGGAACATCTCAGGGGCCTGAGATCTGCGACCAGATGCTGAGCCTATTCTGTCATTCCTTTTGTAAGATGTGGTACTGGGCAACATACACATAAAACCATGGAGTAGGTGAGAACTCTTACCTTGCAGGAAAGACACCTCTTTCCCCATCTTATCGCCTGCCATGGACTAAATGTGTGTGCCTTACCTGTCAAATTCATATGTTGAGACTTAGTCCCCGGTGTGATGATATTTGGAGGTGTGGCCCTTGGGAGGTGATTAGGTCTTGAGAGTAGAGCCCTGAGCAATGGAGTTTGCTCAGATATATAATGAGAACTCCCTTACCCCTTCTGCCACATGAGGACACAGTGAGAAAACAGCTTTCCATCTATAAACTGGGAAGTGGGCTCTCACCAGACACTGAATCTGCCAACACCTTGATCTTGGACTCCCCAACCTCCACAGGTGTGAGAAATATATGTTTGCTATTGAAGTCCCCTAGTTTGTGGCATTCTGTTACAGCATGGATGAAGACATCACTTTAACCCTCCTTCCCTCCAATACTTAGATCTTATCCCTGCTCCAGTACCTGATTGTGTAACTTTAGAGAACATGGCCTTTGGCTTTATTTCCTCTCTTCCTTCAACTTCCAAATCTCTTACTTTGTTTTTTCTTTCTTTCTTTCTTTTCTACTACAAAGCATAAGGCAGCCAGACTTCATCTGACTCTGCTTTACCATAGAAGGATCATTGACTATATAATTACAGTTCAGGGAATAACGTTTGTTAGTTAACTTCTGTTTTTCATAACTGATTTGATGACTGAGCTTTCAGCAGTTTTCAAAAAGCTGTAGGGAAATGTGCATGAATAGAAGCATTTGTGTGTGTGTGT
The DNA here is from genome assembly GCF_022355385.1 of Mustela nigripes. NCBI lineage: Eukaryota > Metazoa > Chordata > Mammalia > Carnivora > Mustelidae > Mustela > Mustela nigripes. The sequence goes on along the minus strand of NC_081557.1, from coordinate 82,312,188 downwards.
GTGTATGAGAGAGAGAGAGTCTGTATATTCAAAGTGTATAGTTTATTTAATAAAGTTATTTTTTATTTTCTAAGCAGACCACCATCCATTACCACAACCAAGCCTTAAAGACAGTCCTGACCTTCATGAAGGAAAGAATAAACCGGCTAGCACTCTTACCTCCCCACCCTGGACACACAGTACTTCTTGCTTCGTGGGAAATTGTGATATTATTAAGAAAAATGAGTTTTTCTGGGACGTATTTACAACCTATGAAGTTAGTGTTAATGTTAACCAAGGTGATTATATTCTCCAGTCTTATGTCACTGGGGTTACAGAGAAGGAAGAAGAGGGCCTATGTGGTTATAAGCTGGCTGACATGGTGTAAGGCCTTTTTTTAGAATAAAACAGCTTTAGGGGAAGGAGAGCAGGACCAGAGCACAGTGCTCACAAAAGTCACAGGACTGAGAATAGGAACGTAAGCATCAGTGCTACAGACATCTGAAATACCGGAGTGTGCTGGGTTTGAAATCCAGAAGTCCTAATTCAAGGTTTTCCCTTAGGTAATTTCCTGACTACCACATGTACCATCACTGACAAATACAACCAGGCTTTGTTTTTTTTTTTGTTTTTTCGTGTGTGTGTGTGTGTGTGTGTGTGTGTGTGTGTGTGTGTGTGTGTGTTTGTTTGTTTTAATTTCATTGAAATATATGTATTCAGGAAAGTGTGGCTACCACAAACTTGAACACGTGTGTGTGCAACACCCAGATCAAGAAACAAAATGTAACCTGTGACTGGAAATTCCCTCATCCTCCTTTCTAGTTTTTTTTTCTTTTCCCCCCCACCACCCTATGCTGAGAATCACACTTGGGCGGGGGGGGGAAAGGTACAGCTGGGTGGCTCAGTTAGTAGAACGTCTGCCTTCGGCTCAGGTTATGGTCCTGGGGTCCTGGGATTGAGCCCTGCTTCGGGCTCCTTGCTCAGCAAGGAATCTGCTTCTCTCTCTCTGCCCTTCCCCCTGCTTTTGTGGTCTCTCTATCTCTCTCTCAAATTAATAATAAAAGAAGACTGCTTGTGCCTATACACTTTTATTTACGTGGAGACAAGCCACAGAAACAACATAAGCATATATAGAAGACACTGTACAGTCAGTCCTGGAGCTTGGCTCTGAGGACTGACACTTCAGTGGATGATACAACAGTTTAGGGCAGCTTCCTGGGGTTTCTGTGCTGACAGGCTAACATGTTGAGGTGCTTGTCATGGAATTTCAGCAAAGAATCTGGGTATAGAGGTCCTCACTTCGCAGGTTCCTCGCTCTTTTTCCTCCCCAAACATGGATTAGATAAGCATTTGAAATGATAATTATGCACATACGAGGTCAGTCTCAGCTGGTGAATCTTTAATTGCGGTAGATGCCCGGGCTCGCCGTCTTTCCTCAGGCCCGTTCTACCCATCCTCCAGATTCTCTGGGCTCCTCTCTCTATACATGGTGCTTCCGTAATATTACAGAGAATTTTCTCTCTGGGCATAATTTCGAGCACAGACTTAAAAGTGGTTAATATTTTTTGAAAATGTCTCTGTCAATGTCTCAGGCAGCTTGTGAAGGTGAACATATACTACTCCTCATGTTGTCTCTAAGGCATATAGTTATCTTACCTATATTTTTGACCAGTATTCATAATTTTTTTTAACTTTATGGTTTTCACTCACAATAATCCATGTGTGTAAAAAAATATTCTTTGGAACATTTGTTGATCAGAAGTAGAACCCATATAAAGTACTGTGGTTATAAAAAAAAGATTAGTGTTTCTGATCAGTAAAGAAGTTTCCCCAAATTCTGTCTCTTTTCTCCTACACTAAGAAATCATAGCCATCAGTGATGGTGCAGCTTGAGTGAAGTCTGTCTATCCTCACCTCACATGAAAAGCATGAATGAATGAATGAATGAATGAAGAGCTATTTTGTACTTTTAGCAAACTACTGAAAACAAAAATTTATCCTTGAGTATATATTACATTTTGAGTGGACAAAACTCAAGGCTAATTCAAGATTAATTCAAGAATTAATTCAGCCACATACTAGACAAACTGGACAAGTTATCTAGCTCCGAGTGGTCTGTTTTCTTCCCATACAATGTGTTTCAGCCTTCCCTGTCAGCATGAGGGCTGGTTGAGATCTGTGAGTCCAATGCAGTGAAGTGCTCTACAGAAGTAAATTACAGGTCTTTCTCCTCATGTTGCGCTGGGGCCAAGAGAGGGGCACTCTCTTTGATCCTGACATTGCCTCAAGAAATCTATTGGGTTACTACACAAGGAGATGTGATTTCTTGCTAGAATTATAAGCTGTCTTTGTTAATAAAAAAGATCACCACCAGCCCATCCTCTATACCACAGAACCTTTATCCAGTTTTGACATGATGTGGATCCCTTGGTCCTTACAACAATAGACCATTTACTGCCTTGTGGCTTAGAAAAGATGCTTTCTGTGGCAATGGACACACACACAGTTTATTGGGCCATGAAGCCATCATAGCCTGAACTCTGGAATCACCACCACAATTTTAAAACTAACTGAATTAGGCAGACATTCTGGGACATATGCTCTATTTCTATGGGATATGCAAGGGTTTCACTCCACCTGAGTATCTAATTAGCTTTTCTTAACTATATTAGGAGGATGCCTATTACAAAGGTATTTTGGGGGATGGGGAAAAATATAGTTATCTACAAGCAAACAGAATTCTGATGTCTTTGTGAAACTCAAATCTGTCTTCTTGAAAACTGCCATTCTCTAATCCTCATTGGATGTGAATTGCACACAGGGAGATTATATGGCTCTGTCATTAATAGCACACGTTTTGAAATCAGACATCCTGACTCAACTGTTTTCTAGCAGTGTGACCTTAGGAGTGTAAATCGCCGGGTCTGTGTTCCTTCTTTGTAAATAATACTATCTGCCTTGGAGTGCTGTTTGTGAGTTTTACATGAGATAATATACAAGAAAAGCTTAGAACAGAGCCTAACACATAGTAGGTACTCATTCAACTGAAGCTTTTATTATTACCCACCTCACATCCACTTATGGAGACATAAAGGAGTGAATTGATTCATTTCCATTTTCCAGCACTAACATTTCTTCTGGTCTTCTAGCAACACTGCCTTCTCAGGCATGCTCTTTATATTCTAAATTGTTGGGGGTGAAAGGAGGGGGGAGAAAAATCCACATGATCCAAATTATTTCGTGCCATTAAAGCACTTATGTTCTAAATGATGGGCAATCAAATCTCACGCTTCAAAGACTAGCTTGATCGTTAAAAAGTCTCCATTCTTTCTAAATGTGGGTGCTCCATAGCAGATGGTGCTGTCAGTGATATAGTGTCCTTCCTACAATGAGCAAGGATGGTTTAATAGGGCCTTACCTTTGCAAAGCAATTTCCTTGCTAGTTAAGAGTGTGCTCAGAAGTCAAATTATGCAGGTTATATTCCAGCTCCTTCATTTACTTATTGTTTAACCTTGGGTAAGTTATTAAATTTCTCTTCTCCTTTGCTTCTCTAGCAGTGAAATGGAAATATTGGCAGTAATTACCTCAACACGTTGTTGTGAGTGTTTGGTGCAGTAATGAGAAGATGCGTATAAAGCTCTTAGCCATGTCTGGCCCATAGTTTTACTATGAATTTTATTATCAGTTATAATGTTATTTTTACCAGTGTCTATTTGTTTGTGCCCTATTCATGGCATAAAAGGCTGATGAATCCCAATAGTTTACATCACAAGAGGGTAATAACCCCATTGTTGTTTTTAAGAAAACTGGAACGACCCCCATTACAAACTTAGAATATCATTACAAACTGTTCAAGAGAAGAGTGTATCCCTGTGATGCCAGAAAATGACTCCAGGTCCATCTCATGGCATCACAGAGATCTAAATAATCAAGTGAGAGCTACAGACGGGGTATGGGAGTCTGAACTTCATTTTGTATTTTCTCCTTGTTGATATCAGAATAGTGCTACTGGGTATAATTGCTTGTAGCTTCTCTAAGCTGACAGAGCAAGGAGATATGTGTGTGCATACTAACCCATGTTCCAGATACATACATCTCTGGCTAGCTGTGTGTACTGAGCTGGACGTGTGTCCTTGGTGATGTCTCTAAGTAACCCATATCCACGTTGGTTATTCTAGTCTCAATCCCTTTCTTATTTATGTGTAACCTCCCACTTCAACAGTGAGCAACCTGGTTCCTACCATCTGCCATCACATAAGTTATTCACTTCAAATACAAATGTATGGCAGCATCAGAATTGTCAGTCTGCACTCCTGGGGGAACATTTCTATCAGCTGGAGCGCAGTGCTTACAAACAATCTCTCTTGCTTTGGGTCTTACAGAATCATTTCTAGTTGCATAGGTAAGCAACTTTGCCCTCACCTCCTTCAGTGAGGTGTGCCATAGATCTGTAATGCAGTCAGATTGTTTTGTCCATGTCTGCATTCCATCGTGAAATACTGTGACCTTTTAAATGAATTTATTTTTTATTTTTCATTTATTTTTAATTTTTAAGTAGGCTCCATGCCCCTCATGGAGCCCAACACAGGGCTTGAACTCCTGATCCTGAGATCAAGACCTGAGCTGAAATCAAGAATCAGATGCTTTCCAACTGAGCCACCCAGGCTCCCCTTAAATGAATTTATTTAAAAAAAAAATTACATACATCAAGGTTCACTCCTTAATGATGGAAAGTTCTATGCTATAAAGTCTTCTGGATTTTGACAAGTGCATAGTATCATATACTCACCATTATTGTGCCATGCAGAGTAGTCTCACGTCCCTAAAAAAAATGCTCTGTGCTTCATCTATTCAACATTGTATGCCCCACTGACTTTAACTCTCTCTTTAGTTTTGCCTTCTCCAGAATGTCATATAATTTAAATCAGAGAGTATCTAGGCTTTTGGAGACTGGCTTCTTTCCCTTGGAAATACATATTTAAGGCTCAGCCATGTCTTTTCACAGGCTGGCTCATTTCTTTTTATCTTTTCCACTACTCCCCACCCTCCACCTCTTGGTTTCTGGAAACTACCATTTTAATCTCTGATTCTATGAATTTGGCTTTTTTAGATGCTATACATACACATTTGAATGTATGTATTTGTCTTTCTCTGTCTGACTTATTTCACTTAGCAGAACACTTTCAAGGTCCATCTATACAGGTCTTAAAATCAGTTGTGTAAATAGCTAGGAGTGCCTTTGCAGGATCTTGTGGTGAGACTGTGTTTATCTCGGTAAGAAACCCCTATATGGTGCCGGAGAGTGGCTGTGTGATTTGCATTCTCATCAGCAATGAACGAAGGCTCTTATTGCTCTATATCCTTGTCAGCAATTGATACAATCAGTTTTTTTTTTAATTTAGCCATTTTAGTCTATATGCATTAGCATCTTATTGTTTTCATTTGAATTCTGTAATGACAAATGAAGTTGAGAAACTTTTTTATATGTTTCTTTCCTATCAATGTATTTTCTTTGTTGAGGTATCTGTCTGAAATTTTCTCCAACGGGTTGTTTGTTTTTTCATTGTTGACTTTTAAATGTTCTTTGTATATTTTTGCTGTGAGTCTTTTATCAAATATATGTTTCGCAAATATTTTCTCCCAGGCTGTAGCCTTCTTTCCATCCTCTTATTACTGTTTCCCTCACAGTAGAAGTGTTTGATTTTGATAAAGTCCAACTTATATCACTTCTAGACTTTTGTGGATCATTGTCTTTGTGTTATATCTAAAAATTCAAACTCAAGGTCCAATAAATTCTCTCTGGGATTTTTTTTTTTTTTTACAGATTTCATTTTACATTAAGGTCTAAGATCTATTTTGAGCTCATTTTTGTGAAAGGTGTAAAGTCCATGCCTATGTTTATTTCTTCCTCCTTCAATTCCTCCCTCCCTCTTTTCTTTTCTTTCTTTCTTTCTCTCTCTCTTGTCTCTCTTTCTTTCTTTCATTCATTCATTCATTATAGATTGTGATTTTGTCTTGTAAGGAATTGATTCATTTCATCTATGTTATCAAATTTGTTTGCAAGTAAGTTGTTTATAAGTTTGTTATCATAATGCCAATGAGATCAATAGTGATGCCCTATTTTTCATTTCAGATATTAAAAATTGGTGCCTAGATAAAAGGTTCATCCATTTTATTGATAATATGAAAGAACTAAATTTGGTTTCTTTGATTTTCTCTATTGACTGCCTGTTTTCAGTGTCATTGATTTTTATTCATCTTTTCTTCTGCTTACTGAGGCTTAAATCGCTCCTCCCTTTCCAGTTTCATAAAATGAAATTTTGGATTATATATTTTGAATTTCTTCTTTTGTAATTTATTTATTTATTTAAAAAATATTTTATTTATTTATTTGACAGAGATTTGTAATTTATTTATTTATTTTAAAGACATTTTATTTATTTATTTGACAGGCAGAGAAGCAGGCATAAATAGAGGAAGCAGGCTCCCTGCTGAGCAGAGACAACTCCCCCCCCGCCAATGTGGGGCTTGATCCCAGGACTCTGGGATCATGACCCAAGCTGAAGGCAGAGGCTTTAACCCACTGAGCCACCCAGGTGCTCCTTTTGTAATTTATTTATTAATACTATATATTTCTCTCTAAATACTGCTTTTGCTCTATCCTACAGATTTTGATAAGTGGTGCTTTCATTTTCATTAATTCAAGCTACTTTTCTTTTTCTTTTCTTTCTTTTTTTTTTTTTTTTTTTTTGAGAGAGAGAAAGAGAGAAGAACAGGAGGGGCCAGGGGCAGAAGAAGGAGGGGCAGAGAATCTCAAGCAGGCTCCAGACTCAGCACCGAGCCTGACATGGGGCCTGACCCTGAGATTGTGACCTGAACCAAAGTTGATATTTAGACACCTAACTAACTGAGCCACCCAGGTGCCCCCAAAATATTTTAAAATTTCTCATGAGACATTTTTGTCTTATGCCAAGTTTAGAAGTGTATTATTTAATTTCTAAAAATTTGCAGATTTTCTAGCTATCTTTTTGTTACTGATTTCTAGTTTAATTTCATTGTGGTTAAAGACCATATTTTATTATTTGTATTCTTCTAAGTTTTTTAAGGTGTGTTTTATGATCTGGTCTAGAATATGGCCTATATCATCAATAATTGTTCCATGTAAGCCTGAGAAGAAGCTAACTGTTACCTTATGGAAAATTGATCAAGTTGATTGGTACTGTTAAGCTGAACTTGATTCTTACTGATTTTCTGTCTGTTTAATATATCAATTACTAAAATATGGGAGCTAGAGTGCAAATTTCATACAGGATTTGCTAATTCTTTCAGATTTTGCCTCACATATTTTGAAGTCTCCTTGTTAGGTGCATACAACTTTCTTTACAGCTTCATTATTTTACTTTTACTTATTCTTTCTCTGATGACTTTTCTATTTGTATGTAGATCTGAGTTTTCATTGTGAGTTTCATTTTCATTTTCCATGAAAGGTTTTTTTTTTTTTTTTTTAATCATTTCTTTCAGGGCAAATATGCCACCAATAAATTATCTCAGGTTTATCTTTAAAAATCTTAATTTCTTCTTTGTTTTTGAAGGAAAATTTCACTGGACATAGAATTCTAGGTTGGAATTTTTTTTTTTCTATGCTTGAAAGATTTCATGTCACTCTTTATGCCAGTGTGGTTTCTACCCAGAAGCTTGCTGTATTTATTATCCTTGCTCCTCTATAAGTAAGGTGTCTTTATTCTTCCCTCTGACTTTTTTCAAGATTTATTTCTGCCTTTGATTTCGGCTTTTGATTTTCCATTTCTAGAATATGATATTCCTAGGTGTGCTTTTTGGTATTTATCTCCCTTAGTGTTCTTTGAGCATCCTGGATCTGTGGTCCAGCATCCATAATGAAGTTTGGGAAGTTTTCAGACATTGTTACTTTAAATATTCTTTTCTGCCCATTCTCCCTTCTCTTTCTGTTATACTAGTTAAGTGTATGTTCCACCTTTTTGAAATTATTCCATAGTTCTTTATTTTAAGTATGCCCCATGCAATCTGGGGATACATTCATATTTTTTAGAAGTAATTTCTTTACTTGTTTGTTTTTAGTAATCTCTACACACCATGTGGGGCTCAAACTCATGACTTCAAAGTCACATGCTCTTCTGACTCAGCCAGCCAGGCACCCCAACCCACAGTTCTTTAAGATTTTTTCATTACTTTTCCTTTTTTCATTTCAGTTTGGGAAGTTCTGTTGACTTGCATTCAAGCTCACTGATTCTCTCCTCAGCTCTGTCCAGTCTACTGATGAAACCATCAGAGACACTTCTTTTCTATTATGGTGTTTCTCATTTTCAGCATTTCCTTTTGATTATTTCTTAGTATTTCCATCTCTGTGCTTATATTACCCATCTGTCTGGGCTGTGTTTAATGTTTGTTCATGCCAGATGCTTCAAATTCTTCTAGTGTCCTAGTTTTTTTTCTTTCCTCTAGACATCTGGCTTCCCTAAGAAATTTTCCTCAGAAACAGTCTGTATAAAAGATATATTATGAGATCCATTTTAATTTAAAATATGACTTTTTAGGAACCTGGATTTTAAAATATGATCTAGTGGCCAAAGTACTTGAAATAATGCAACTAAACAGTTTACCTGATTCTGAAATTTAAAATCCTTGCCTTCTTTTTTCTCTTATTCTTTTTTTTAAAAGTTTTTTATTTATTTATTTGAGAGAGCAAGAAATAGCGAGAGATAGAGCATGAGCACAAAAGAAAGCAGGGGAGAGAGGAAGAAGCAGGCTCCCCGCTGAACAGGGAGCCTGATGTGGAGCTCCATCCCAGGACTTTGGGATCATGACCTGAGCCGAAGGCAGATGCCAAACCAACTGAGCCTCCAGGCTACCCTTCTTTTTTCAATATAAAACTAATGAATCATTGAACACTACATCAAAACCAATGATGTACTACTCTATGTTGGCTAACTGAATATAATAAAAAAATAAATAAAACTATAAGAAGAAGACAATTCTTGATGTTTATATTCTCATTTCTAGAGCCTTATAAAAACTGTCCCTCTTAAACAAACAAGAAAAACTCAATATGATCAGGGGTGAAGAAAGAAGAGTGCAAAGATCTATAATAACATAACTATTCTAAAATCCACCTGATGATGAAAAATACAGAGGTTTTTTGAATGTTTACATCTTTCTTTAAGTAGGGTGTTCCCAGTTAATTCCCTCACCAGCCAGAAGACAGCAGAAGTTTATGATGCACTCTGCTAGGAAGAAACAGTGAACTAGGGACCAGACTCCTTCATTCATATGCCCATTCACTTGACAAACATTTACTTAGCGATTTCTATTTGCCAGGCATTGTGAGGCAGTCTTACAAACTCATCCTATGAAAAATTATGCAAATCATTGTATCTCTCTGAGTTTCAATTTCTATAACAGCAAAACAAAGAGAATTATATTTGTCCACAGTCCTTAGCATGAGGTTCAAATGAGATAGTGATTGTGGGTGTCATTTGAAACGCATATGATAGCATATAGCTTTATTTATTCTTAGTTTATTTAAACTAGAGTTTACAGACATTCCAAACAAACATGTGTAAACACATTAGTTTACATATATTATGTTTACATATAGAAGATGATATTTGAACTACATTTCAGAAGCTTGACAGGGATTATGTTTTTTCATTAGTTTTACTTATCTGATTTCTTATTTCCATAATATCACTCACCCACCCACCCTCAAGCTTCCTTACATTCCCTTTTCTCTTGGAATAAAAGCTCCATTTTCCTGGCTCAGTTTTGTAATCCATCATTCTATAACTTTGGCCTTGATTTTCACAAAAATTAAGGATTCCTTAGTAGTGTCTAACATTTTAGACAAGCAAAACATGCCATCCTTTTGTGGGGCAGATGGAAAAGTTGAGCCAAAGAACATTCCTGAGTGAGTCAAGGACAGGGTTTACAGGAAGTGACACTATGCTTCAGTCCAGACAGCTACCTTCCTATAAAATTCACAGACCCATTAAATCTGCAATTAATAACAGTAACATCAGGTCTTAGATCACATTGTTCCTGCTTCTTGGAGCTATTCATGGAAGCTACTGAGCTGTGGCCACCATCTCCTCCTGTGGTATTATTCGTTGGTTTCCTGCAAAGGTGTTACACAGAAAGAGTGATTTATCTGTATCTACTTCCCTCACATGGACAAAACTCTTCAGCCAGAATTCTGAGCCTAATTTCCACCCATTATGCTTACTGGAGCAATATGCTCTGCTGTCCAGAGTAGATAAAAACCCGAGACTCTTTCTGTATTATACTCATTGAATGACTTGGAAATAAATTAAGTTCTAAGCACAGCAAATGAATAGCTGTAAGGTGCGTTGGTTTATCATAATATACCAACTCTCTCCTTCTTCCAGAACCTCAGTCATTATGCACGGTGAGTTTCCTCAGTGGAAGTTGGATGAAACATTGCACAGGACATCTAAACTTTAAGAAAAAACATTTGTCTGACCTCCCAGAGGCTATTAACATATCCTGCTGTCTTTTCATTATGGTTTCTCCCTTTGTACTAGAACCCCACAATGACATGTCTTTAAATGTCATTCAAAAATTAAGAAGACCAGACCCAGGGGGTGAAAAAGACAGAAAACTGAGGAAAGAAACAACTGTGGAAAAAACAAACATTCCTTGGAAGCAGAAAATGTAATTACTACTTATTTTTTTTCCAAGAGGATAAAAAAAGAAGAGCATTGTAAAGTAAGGTCATTGGACAAAAAAAAAAAAAAATACATATGAGTTCTTGTGTAAAATAATGGCATCTTAGGGAAAACAAATAAGAAATGGATGACAGAGATAAATTGTATTTTTATAAAACATGAAGCAAAGGTCAGAATTATCCTTCCCCTAATTTTTATGCATCCTTCACATGATCTATGGAAGCTCTGTATAGAAAGCTATACAGAGCAGTCCTCTTTCAGTCTTTTCCATGTTTTTGTTAGGAGTGAGGCCCTCTTGCTGTTGAGTTAAGTAGTAGACCTTTTGTGGCAAAATAAACATTGATCAATATAGTAATTAGTAAGATGACTTAAGGATAATGAGAACGACATGAGGTAATATTTGGTAAATTTTTCCAAACACGTCATTCCAGAGGAAAGAGGATATAACATCCTTGAGAGATAAAAATAATACCTTAATGATGATGAGTCTAAAATAAGACCCTTAAAAATGAAAAGAGTCTAAACAAAATAGTAGCTTGGAGTATTAAAAAGATATGTTAAAAACTCTAAAACCCATATGTCTTAGCTGTGCTCACACTAACTCTATGAGATCGGTAGAAACGGAGGACTTTCTGTCCACTTTGCACAAAAAGACACCAAAACCAAACTAAGAAATGGGGCTACTATAGAGATTAGAATCTAGCTCATCTGGTTATCAGACAAGAGCTTTTTCCAAAGTATTATTGTCCTTATTTACAACACACACACGCACAAACATACATACACACCCCACCCAAAGAAACTTCCTTACTTGATATGATGATTCACATTTATTTGCAGATGAGAGAGTCCCATTAACTGATGACCTTTAAAAAGCCTCTCCATAATTCACAGTGCACAATTACCAGTTTGGTCTGAATAAGTTAATAAGAGTAGGGGTCATAAAGTAATAGCAGCCACAAGAACCAACCATTTTGGGGTGTTCACTGGGATAAACATTTTATGTGAGTTATGTCAATCCATTTTCACAAGGTCCCTGTAGAGTTGTAGAGTCGTCTGCGTACAGACGAAGAAAGTGATACACGAAGAAATTAAAGAGCACTTCAGTGTAGCATAGGTATAGGTAGCTGAACTGGGATTTGTGCCTGTTTAGTTCTATGTAGAACCTGTTCTCTCAAGCCCCACACTACACTGCCTGGATCAGGCCTGAGCTAGGTTCCTTGAGCGGGTTGAATGCTTCCAAAATGCTTTTTTTTTTTTTTTTTTTGCATTAAAATTTAGCCTTCATGCAGGACTTTGTCCCATTAGAAAGAATAATGTGTTTCTAGGAAATATTCTTAAGTGTGATACAAAGATTTCAAAATATAGTTTTGCTTTAGCTAAGGATCAATTCTTTTATATCTTTCACTTTGAAAATATATATATGCCTTTTAAAGAACTTTTAACCGGACAGAAGCATACAGAGCAAAAGGACAACACTAGCATTAAAGATTTAATTATGGATGCCAGGGCGCCTGGGTGGCTCAGGTGTTAAAGCATTTGCCTTTGGCTCGGGTCATGATCCCAGGGTCCTGGGACTGAGACCCACATTGGACTCCCTCCTCAGCGGGGAGTCTGCTTTTCCCTCTCCCTCCACTCTTTCCCCTGCTTGTGCTCTCTGGCCCTCTTTGTCAAATAAAGAAAGAAAAGCTTTAAAAAATAAGAATAATTGTTATGGACGCTAGATTAATAATGCTAGTATAGATTAACATTGCTAGTGTAGATTAACATTGCTAGCATAAGTTAACATTGCTAGTGTAGGCAGGAGCCACTCAAGAGGGAGTATCAAGGGAATTGGCCTCCAGCACCAACTGCTATTAAAAACTTCATTCTACAGAAAAGGCCAATAGTCTGTCTGACTTCAACCACAATTCTTTGACTCTAGCTATAATTTCTTTGGACAAATCTTCCTTGGAACAAATAACCACAATGCAGCATAAGAAACAATAACACCTCAAGGAAGAGAGAAGGGATAGAGACAAGTGATTTAGCTAAGTTTCTTTCCTAAGAGTCACTAAAATGGTCATCCCAAAGACCCTAAGAAGAACATTTTTATGACCTGGACTTTTGCATTTCAATGAAGAGGAAGGCATTAGGCAGTAGTGTTCTTCCAGCGCTCAAGATAACTACTGGCATCATGGCTTTATGAGTATTTGGTCTTCCTTGAAAGGAGTTATCCAAACAGAAGAGCTCACCTTCCCAAAGTTAAGTTCCAAAGGGCTTTGACACATTTTTAACCCATGTCCTAGTAAGCAAGGTCCTGATACCGGAAAAAAACAAAAACAAAAACAAAAACAAAAAACAAACAAACAAAAAAAACGGAAAATATTTTTGGTTGGTATGAAAGTAAAATCCAAAATGGAAAAGAACTTTCAATGGAAATCTATCAGTTTTATCCCCAAATTCATCCATATGTCCTTTCAGTAGATGTTTACTGAAGACCTGTTTTATAATTTTTAACTATAATTCTTCTTGTACTTATTATAAGTATCTGAATTACTTGTTGCCACACCATGCCCAGTCTTGCCCCAAACCCTAGCACTTCCATAGATGAAGGAGCTTCTCTGAGAGATTGGGTCTGGCCCTGAAATTGACCATTGGTGAGATTTCAGCCATATAGCAGAGGATGGGCTGGTAAGACAGCATAAGATAAGACAAATAGGGAAAGATGGGACCAGATCCAGCTATGTATGTGCTTTAAAAGTGGTATAGGAACTGGGGGAAAAAAAAAAAAAAAGATAGGTCCAGTTCCCAATAATAAAACATCCAGTGACTTACACAAAATCAGGTATCAAGAGGGTGTGAACAGCATGAAGAAAATCCAAGAGTGAAGATGTACCTGAGGAACAAGGAAATCTATCCTAGTTTGCAGGATTCAAGTTCTTGGATTTGGTTCGAAAGAATGACTCAAGGACTATCACAAACTAGATAATGCCCTATAGCATAGGGAGTCAACATAGTTAGCCTGGCATTTGACCAAATGGGTTGTTTCCTATATGGAGTAGGTAAAAGATGTGAGTAGAGTATCTCCTGTTGGGAGTTCTATAAAATGACAGAATGTGCTGCCCTCACCCAGGGGTAATCTATCTAGCAAGTTAGTGCTCCAGGAATAATAAAGATATAGGTCCCCAGACATTCCACTCTAGGAAGCTTCCTATTTTTGCTGATATTCTATGCTTCCAATGGTCCTCACATGCATGGGTACTGAGCAGCCTGAAACTGACAGTAATGATCCTAGAGCCACATTATGAACAGAGTAAGGGAAAACAAAGGAGAAAGGTAAGTGGGCACATGGTGAACAAAATGAGAATGACACAGAGGTTGCTGGTGGCTAAGACCTAGAGTAGAAGCAAGAGGAGGCACTGGGTCATCTCTTTCATTTAAACTCCAAAAAGCAATCACCATTTGATATGGCCAGCTCTCCCTGGAAAAATTCTATTTGCTGGTCTGACACAGGACTTTGCTCTTGCGTCCCCTCTGCCAACATAACAAAATACTGTAGTCTGGGTGGCCTAAACAAAAGGAATTTATTTCTTTACACTTCTAGTGGAGGGAAGTCCAAGATCAGGGCAGGGTACTACATGGTTGGGTTCTGGTAAAAACCCTCTTCCTGGCTTATAGATGGCCCCTTCTCACATGGTCTTTCCTCAGTGCATGCATGTGAAGAGAGAGATCTCTCTCCCTTCCTTTCCTTATAAGGTCATCAGTCCAATTGGGTTAGGACCTCACTTTCATGACTTTATTTCATCTTAATTACCTCCTGAAAGCCCTATCTACAAATATCATCATATTGAGGATTAGTGGTTCAACGTAGGAATGGGGGGGCACAGTTCAATCCAAAACACCCTCTCTGATTAAAATACCTTGGGGAGTTGGTTCTGCTGAAGTATCTCCTGTCTAGTTACTTCTGGCCAATTCTGAGAGCCTCTTCCTAGCCCCCAATCCCAAATACTCCCCTATGGAGTCTCACAGTCCACAAAACCCTTGCAATAGCCTTAACCTTCTCCATATGGTCCCACCAGGACCTGGTTCTGATACATGAAGACATGCCACACCTCTCGTTAGGATTTTTTTGCCTATTACCTGTGGATTCCATAGCTAGAATTCAGCCTGATCCTCCACTATAAGCTGGTCCGCTGTTTCTCTCTCATCACCCTCTGCCTTAGTCCTGTAAACATGGCTGGAATGAGACCCAGGCCATTCTCATGCCTCATCCAAGATACCTCATTCTCCATGGCACAATGTATGGTGGCTGAGGCTAACTTCACACTTGCCTTCCAATTTATGAGCACTTTATTTGGGTGACTCAGAGAGCCTATATTTACAAGCAATCCCCAAGTTATTGACAGAAAATCTCTCTTTTTTTTTTTTTCCTTTTTGTCCTCCTGCCTTCTGCAGTTCCCTGTCATGTGGCCCTACAAATAGCAATCTTTCTTTTCATGGCCAATATTCTCAATATCACCCTACTGACAGATTTTCTTATACAGGGGGTCTGTATAAAAAAGAAGAAAAATATTATCTTGAGCACATTGTCTAATTTTCCTGGCTCTTTTTTTGAGTTCTTTTAACCCTTGGCCTAAATATTATGGCTTATTTTTATGATGACCAAATCTGGGTATCATAAAGTGCCTTTATGGAGCTTCCCATCTAGTTAGGAAATTGATATCAATTAGATTACTAATCAAAATAAAGGAAATAATGCAATAAAACGTATGCTCTGCTGTATATAGGTGGACTTAATGTGGGTGTCTAACAAAGACCAGATTTAGTTTGCGGAAATGGGAAGGTTTAGCTAAGGAAGTGTTTGAGCTGAGAATTGAAGATTGAATAGGAGTTATTTAGAAGAAATAGGGAGTATTCCAGAAAGAGAAAAGTTCAAATCCTGGGTCAGGAAGAGCATGACATGTTTGCTGCTAACAAAGGGGGTGGTTTCTAAAGTATGGGGAGTCAGGGTTGCCTGGGAGGCTCAACTGGTTAAGTTTCAGCTCAGGTCATGATCTCGGGGTCATGAGATTGAGCCCATGTTGGGCTCTATGCTCAGCAGGGAGTCTGCTTAAGATTCTCTCTCTCCTTCTTCCCCCCCCCCCCCCCCCTGCTCTCTCTCTCAGTCTAAAATGAGTAAATAAATCTTTAAAGCACAAGGAGTCAGAGACTGATCTGAGATGAGGCTCACCAAACATTTGTTGTTTCTTCAAAATGTATCTTTCCCTTTATTATTCTTGTTGAATTAATCAGTAAGAAACCAAGCAGGGAGATAACAGAATCAGATTTGCATCTTCTAAGAGATAAGGAGGTAAGAGGGATGAGGGCAACAGATGTACTAAGATTCGTTTGTGTTAGCACATGAATGAATGGTGGTACCACCAGATGCTACACAGAATGCTGGAAGAAGACCAGCACCCAGATGGAAATCGCCAGGTCTATAGGAGACCTACTCCAAAAATCCTTTATGTCTTCCAAGTGTATGCATCAAATAGAGAATTAGATGATCAGTTCTCGAACTCAGGGGAAGTCAGGGCTAGAAGTAAATATAAATTTGTGAGTCATCTCATGTCGGTGTAAGTCATGTTACGGAGAGAGAGGAGGGGAGTACGCTGTGAAGTCCAACCCTGAGGAAATCCAAAAAATAGGGAACAGTCTCATTCTATGATCAAAGACTATAATGACAGACAAAGAAGGACACTAATAAGCATAATCATAAAGGAACAATCCAATGAGAGTATTTAACAGTTGTAAATGTTTGTGGGCCCAACATGGAAACAGCTAAACACATAAAGCAACAATGAACAGATGTAAAGGAAGACATCAACATTACTTTAATAATAGTAGGGGACTTCAACACCCACTTACATCAATGGATAGATCATCCAGACAGAAAATCAACAGGGGTGGGGCGCCTGGGTGGCTCAGTCGTTAAGCCTCTGACTTCGGCTCGGGTCATGATCCCAAAGTCCTGGTATCAAGCCCCACATCAGACTCTCTGCTCTGCGGGAGGCCTGCTTCTCCCTCTCCCACTTCCCCTGCTTGTGTTCCCTCTTTCACTGTGTCTCCTTCTGTCAAATAAATAATTAATATCTTAAAAAAAAAAAAAGAAAATCAACAAAAAAACAGTGACTTTGAATGATACACTGGACCTGATGGACCTAATAGATACATTCAGATCATTTCACACCAAAACAGAAATACACAGTCAAGTGCACAGGGAACATTCTCCAGAATAGATCACATGTTAAACCAAAACAAGTGTGAACAATTCAAAGAGACTGAAATCTTATCACATATCTTTTCTGACCATGATGATATGAAACTAGAAATCAATCCCAAGGGGGAAAAAAATCTGGGAAGAACACAGATACATGGAGACCAAATAGCATGCTAGTAAACAAAGAGAACATCAAAAGGACATGGAGGCATGAAAATGAAACCACAATGGTGCAAAATTTGGGGAATGCAGCAAAAGCTGTTCTAAGAAAGAAGATGATAGCCATGTAGACCTAAGTGAAGAAACAAAGAAAATCTCAAATAAGCAACCTAGCCTCCCAATCAAAAGAGCTCGAAATAGAAGAAAAAACAAAACCCAAAGGCAGCAGAAGTAAAGAAATAATAAAGATCAGAGCAGAAATAAATTAAATAGAGACACAAAAACAATAGAACACCTCAGTGAAACCAGGAGCTGGTCCTTTGATAACATAAAAAAAATTGGTAAACCTTTAGCCAAACTCATCAAGGAAAGAAAGATTTACTTACATAAATAAAATCAGAAATGACAGGAAAAATAATAACCCACAAGACAGAAATACAAAGGGTTACAAGAGAATATTACAAAAAATTATATCCCAACAAATCAGACAACCTAGAAGAAATGGATAAATTCCTGGAGAGAGATAACCTTCTAAACCTGAATCAGGAAGAAATAGGAAATTGGATCAGAAGAATTAGTAGCAATGAAATAGACCCAGTAATCAAAAACTTCCCAACAAATAAAAGTCCAGGACCAAAGGGCTTCACAGGTGAATTCCACCAAACATTTAAAGAAGAGTGAATACTCATTCTTCTCCAACTATTCCAAAAAATGGAAGAGGAAGGAAAGCTTCCTAATTTATTCTATGAGGCCAGCATTACACTGATACCACACATACACACACACACACACACACACGCACACGCACGCAAAGAGTTGAGGTTCTGAAGCCAGATTGCCTTTGTCTAAATTCTGGTTCCTTCATATACTAGCTTTGTGGCCTCAAGCAATTCACTTAACCTCTTACTACCTCTGTTCCCTCATCTGTAAAAACGAAGCTAATAATACTTATTCCCTAGGGCTTTGTGAAGATTAAATGAAATAACACATGCAAAGTTCTAAGGACAGTGTCTGGCACATAATAAGCACTTACCAAATGTTAGTTGTATCTTTCACTGGTTCTTGCTCATCACCATCATCATTATTATCGACATGAGGCAAAAGAAGGTGAGTCTGCAAAGGAGACATGGTTTAAACCGTTAATGTAAGCATGGTTAACACACAGAAGGAAGTGATGGAATTGAGAAATGGAGCTACAAAAAGGGGAGAGAGGATGGGTGATGTGTTCTAAGAAGAAAAGAATGAGGAGGCCCCCAAAGCTGAGGTCAAGCTATTGACTTTAGGTAGGAGGCTGACAACTCTGCTATTGAAACAGGAGGAAAGGAGGAGAGGAAGGATGGGAACAGCTCCTTGTGGAGAGTGGAGGGAGCACCCATCTGATAGCTTCTAGGCTTCTGTTCCTGTTTTTTTTTTTTTTTTTTTTTTTAAAGTGAGATCCTCTCCTGAGAAAGAAGACTGTGCATGTGTGTGGGTCTGTGTGCAGGCAAGGGGATGAGGGAAGGAGCGGGAGGTGGAGAGGGAGTAGCCAAGCATTTTAGGAATGGGGAGAGAGTGACAGGACTCCTGAGGCTGTGGCCATGGAGGGAGTGAGCTGACTTGGTAAAATGTAATATAACTTGGCAGTTCTGTGGGACCCAGGGAGGTTGGTCCGAGTAATCTCAAGTAAAGCCAATTTGTTTTTATACGTTTCTCATGTTGGTTTCATGATGCAATCAACAGCCACAGGGGATGTTTGGATTTAACGAAGAACCACGATATTTAAAAGACAAAGGGATTTATACTACCACTGAAAGGCAGGATGGTGGGGTATGAGCTGGATGAGGGGGACCTGAAAGGGCAAATGGGTGTGAACAAAGTAGAAGTTCCTAATAAAGCTCAGCAATCACAAGATGAGGGCCTGGCTAATCCCCTGAGGGCGATCTGGCTAAGGTGAGAGAGGATGACCCAGGTCCAGCTGTGGAGAGAAGCCACCACAGGCAGACTCCCGTGAGCGTTAATCTTCTCTACAGAGGCTCTGCCCACACTCCCACTCACACTGAGGACATCTCCATACCAAAGGCGAAACCAAACAGAACGCCACTGTTTGCAATCCCAGAGCTCATCTAGGCGCCCTATTACTGGTCACTTTTTTCCTGACTGTCAAATCAGTAAGTAAATGAATCACACATGCTGCTCTTACTTCTCTTCTTTTGTTGCCTCAGGAATCTGATTTCTGTCCCCAATGCTGCAGAAATTCCATTCTCCACTCTTCAATGTTACCAGTATTCTCTCTTCCACCAAATCTAGTGATACTTCCCATTAATCATCCTCCTTGAAGGAAAGTAAGAACTTCGAAAAGCAAAGAAATAGAAAGGGCATTTTAGGTAGAAACAAGGCTTTAAAATAAAGTATGTAGGCAGAACTAGGGAAGGAATATTCAAAGCCCCAAGCAAAGCCTGTAGGCAATAAGGGATGCTGGAGACGCAGAACATAAAATTGGACAAGTAGGACGGGGAAGAACTCAGTCATCTTTTGCATACTGGGTCTCCCTGAGTAGACTTAATTCTATGAGCAATGGGGGATATTGAGAATTGTTGCTAGCAGAGAAGTGGCATGAAGACAGTGCTGTTTTAAGAAGATTAATCTGTTCAACTTCCAAATGAATTAGATACAGCTAAAGGCTATGGATTTAGCTGGGACGATTAAATGCCATTCAACAAGCCTTCCTGGGGACACGTGCTGTCTGTTGTCCTCTGACATTGTCTTAAGGACAAGCAATGTGCTAGCTCCAGGTATAATACAAAGTAAATATAATATGACATATGTCCCTTAAGACATTATAATTCCAATAATGGGAGCAGTGGGGAAGAACTTCAGATAAATAGCTCTTATATAAGCTTAGGAGATAAATCAAGTCAGAAATACTCACTACATTTTATGTAAGTTTCAAGGAGCCATCAGTTAATACCAACTGAAGGGGAGGGTCAGGAGACGTTCTCACAGAGGCGACATGAGTGGGGTCTTGCAGGAGGATAGAATAGCTTTTGGTGGAAGTGATTACAACTACACAAACTTGCGGGGGGGTTGCCACTATTGTTCTATATTTTGTACAGCCTGGCTTTACAACTCCGAGCCCCAAAGGGTGGCATTGGCTTGGAGTTCCAGGTCAATGATATGGAGAACTTGGATATGAACTGTGTTCCTTCTTCTAAAAGCTCTGACTTGATGGAAATCAGAACAAGTCTGCTGGAATGATCTGATTCCTGCAGTAATGAGATATTGTTGACTATTGATCTACCAGAAGACCGCATCGATGATCTGTCCTGTTGGTGACTTAGGAGCAATGAGCAGTGAATGGTGGCCACAGAGAGAGTAGGTAATGAATGATTCAGGCCTCAAGTCCATTTAAGAGACTCTGATACTACTTCCTTTGGGGTCAGGGTTTGGGGGTCATAGGCTAGCACCTCGATACAAGAGGCAGGGAGGATGGCTGGTAAGAGCAGAGAAACCATCTGCTACATCATTGACCTGTTCTATATTCTCAGGCAAATAGCCTTTCCTTGACTTATTGCCCCTACCTGTAAATTGAGGATAATAATCCATGGCCCTTTGTTATCACACTAAGTAGAAAATGAGATCCTGTAGGTGAAGGACTTTGAAGTCACAAAGACAAAGGAGCTCGTACATAAAATCTCTGGAGAGTGGTGTCAGCACCAACTAACATTTATGAGCCCTTGCTCTGTACAGCATACCTTCCCTATCCTGTACACTGGATTAGCTAAAACTACAAATTGTCCCCATCCGAGGAAAGTCTGTCCTTCAAAGATGATTGGCTGTAGAGGCGATACAAATAAATTCATAGAGGAGATAAAGGTTTCCTCCTTTTGAAGACGGAAAATATATATATATGTATATTTTAATGCCCAAATCTCTGTGTTTGGCTGACTTGAGAATTTTGTTTATTTTGGCCCCTTATTAAGTGCTTTATGCCAACACCCCAGGAGCAAGCAGGACCCACGAAGAAGTCTGATTCTGCAAACTCTGTAGCTTGCAACTGACTGCCTGTCCACCGTGGAGCCCCAGGAGAGAAGTGGAGAAAGGCCACTGACAGACATCAATGGCAGGTACTAAGCATGAATCTGTGCTGGCTTTGGGAAGTGGAAGCAAGCCACGGAAGTAAACAGGCCTTGGGTGGGATCCTGCAGGAGCGGTCTTTGATTCCACTGTGAGGGGGAGGCTCCTGTCTAGCGGCAGAAGAAAACAGAAGCTTCTGTCTGGGGGCTGGAAAAAGGTAGGCGCCTCACACTGCAGGGCTGGGCGCCTCAGGAACCTCTTATCTGATGTGTGACTGCAACTCTTTTCCCAAGGAAATTAAAGTGACTTAGTCAGTTAACCTGAAATTCCCAGCAGGATTCTGTGGGGGATTGGAAGTTTTCTCAGCGGACTCGGGGAGCTGAGCAAGCAGAAAAGGCCGAGCCTGTCCGAGGTGGGCTTCCACTGCCACTTAGTGGTTGGCAAAGGGGCTGCCTCCGTGACTTTTTTCTCCCTAGAACGTCAAGGTGACGTCAAAGGAAGCAGCCCAGAGGGAAGTTAATTTAAAGCCCTACTTAGGGCTTCGGGTCTCCTGGGATGATAAGGGCGTCTCTCCGCCATCTGAGGGACTGCATCTCTGACCGTCCTGTGACCCTGCTACTCTCCCTGAGGGGTTTGGCCCCGGCGGTCCAGAATCATGAGACTCAGCCAACTTCACCAGAGAGAACCTATTTTCCTGTTGGAAGCCAGGGAGCTTAGTCATCTGCTACCCATCCATTCACTGCAATCAAACACTGCAGTCTAATAATTTCTGTGTCCCTTGCTGCCTTCCACCTTCTATCACTGAAGTGTCATTCTGGGAACACGTTTTTGATGGTGGACATGGTGCTCACAGTTTTACATGTTTAAAAAAGTGATATTTATTAATGTATGGTCACAATGACACGAAAGCTCAGGGTCACTACTTAGAAACAGCTCATATATTAGGGGAGCTGGCAGACAAGTGAACAAGTGATATATGAGAAAAGCCTATGGTGGTGAATTTTATATTATAATATAATATACATATATTATATTAGCTAGGTTATGGTACCCAGTTTTGAGTCAAACATCAGTCTAGATGTTGCTGTGAAGGTGACTTTTTGGATGAGATTAATATTTAAAATCAATAGTCTTTGAGTGAAGCAGACTATTCTTCAACGTGTGGGTGGGCCATGCCTAACCAGTTGAAGACCTTCAGAGAAAAGATGACTATGGTCCCCAGTGAAAAAGGAATTCTGCCTCCACATATCCTTTGAAGTGGGGCTGCAACATCAACTCTTCCTTGGATCTCCAGTGTGCAGATTTTAGACTCGCCTGTCCCCAAAACTGCATGAGCCAGTTATCTCCATCTATGTATCTATCTTTCTATGTTCATGTCTGTTCATCTATTTATATCGCCTATTGAGTTTGCCTCTCTGGAGAACCCTGACTAATACAGAGTTGTAACAGAGAGCTGTTCGAAGCATGCCAGCATCACAGAGAACTTTTTTCTGCCTGGGTGGATCTACATTAGAGGGGAAACTTAGGTTATTTTTTCAAGGACAGCCATATTGAAGTTCTTTAGATGATGAAAGGGAAATAAGTCTCTCAGGCAAAGGAAAGGACCAGAAATGGCCCAATCCGGGATACTTGCTGTGCTCATCAAGGAGTCCTAAATAACTCTAGCCTGTGGTGTCCAGGGTGGTGAGAGCTTGGAAATGAGCTAGGACAGAACAGTTACCGAAAACCAGGTTGTGAACCGCCTTGATGATTGCTAATGGTTTGGCCTTTATCAGAGACACTAAGGTATTGACTTCATGGTCTGAATATGTAGCACGAGGTGAAGGTAAGAGCCCAACAGAGAGCTCCATCCTAGGACTCTAAATCATAACCTGAGCCTTAACCAAGACTCACCTGCTCTACCAACTGAGCCACACAGGTGCCCCAAGAAGTAGGATTTGGAATTGCATCTAAGATGGCTCAGGACAGACAAACTCTAGGAAGCCTATTACATTTTTTAGTTCACACTCTAGTAAGAATGACCCAATGAATCCTAGACCCAAAAGAAGCTTGGAGAAGCAGAAACGAAATCAGTCTTCTCCGTATTTTGCTCTCATATCTTAATGAAACAAGGTAAAGGACGAAGATTAAGAGGCTCAGGTACGCCCTCTGACTGTGCTAGGTCAGGATCTCCCTCACTTTGGGTAAGCAATCTTGACCAAATTAGTCTCTATGCCCCAATTTCCTTATTGATAAAAAGGATGATAGTAGTCCCTGCCTCCGAGGGCTGTTGATGGGACTACATGGGGTAATGCGTGCAGAGTGCTTGCCCCGGCACCGGACACCTTGCAAAACTCACTAAACGTTATTTGTTATTGAGATAAGCCTACTCAAGAAAGACCCTAGCTCTCATTGTTTGGTACAAGGTTGGCAATTAAAAAAAGGGAAGGGTGTTAGTTTCTGATAACATTCTGGCCTCTTTTTCAAGTAGTCACACTGACATATTAATGAGAGGCACAGACATTTGTCTTTTGTCTTTGAAGATGATTCACTA
This sequence comes from Mustela nigripes, assembly GCF_022355385.1. Taxonomy (NCBI): domain Eukaryota; kingdom Metazoa; phylum Chordata; class Mammalia; order Carnivora; family Mustelidae; genus Mustela; species Mustela nigripes. The sequence goes on along the minus strand of NC_081557.1, from coordinate 82,288,501 downwards.
GGGCTAGTTATGCCTCACCAAAGGGAAAGAAGAAAGACATTTCTTGGGATTGTTTCGTTCTATCATCGTGGGTACTGGGAAGTTCAGAGAACCTATTACTTAGACACACTGGTGCTGACCTTGTCATCAGACCCTTAGGGCTCCCAATGGGCCATTGTGGAATTTGAGCAGGGAAAGTCAGTGTGCTGTTCCAACGACATGTCTTAAAGGAAAATTCTTTCCATAGACTCTTCACCATCTCAAGCTTCCTGCACTTTTGCTGTGAGCTCTAAATCTTCGATGTGGGAGTGGTGGCTGGGACATGGAAGGACCAGATGCCTAAGTGATTGAGAGGTAGCCTTCTGGAGAGCCTACGGCAGCCCGGGCCTCATAATATAGCCTGTTCAGGACCTTGGGGCAAGAGTGATAACCGGACAATTGCACCTGTCGTCTGCCTAGAAGCTGGTATCAGAAAAGTGTTTTCTCCTACAGGGTTATTGCTTGTTGACTACTCCTGGGCACCTATAGATGGATACGGCTCAGAACATGTTATGAGCTAAGACATGTTATTATACATGTGCAAATTTGCAAGCTATGCATATGGCGATTCTAAAGGATTTTATTTGTTTGACAGAGAGAGAGAGAGAGCGAGCAAGCACAAGTAGGCAGAGTGGCAGGCAGAGAGAGAGGGAGAAGCAGGCTCTCCACTGAGCAGAGAGCCCGATGCGGGGCTCGATCCCAGGACCCTGGGATCATGTCCTGAGCTGAAGGCAGCTGCTTAACCGACTGAGCCATCCAGGTGCCCTGCATATGGCAATTTAAATATGCACACATGATTATGAACACGGACCCCAACACATATACCCCTCCTCCCACCAAGTGTCAGATGAAATTTAGGGCTTCCTTGTCTGCCATCTGCCAGAGAAGTGCCCTGATAAACCAGGTGGGACTCCCCTAAGCTTGGGATTTAACTGTTTGGGACATCCTGGTCTTCTCTTTAAAGAACAAGTGTGAAAAGGGCTATAGAGCTCAAGCCCTATTTGACTACCAGAAAGTTCAGAGTTAAGTTTTGTGTAGCTATTCTAAAATAGGATTGAGACAACATTCATCTCTCCTCCCTCAGACATACACTCCTTTTTATTTCCTAGCTCTTATCTTTTATTTTTGTGCTAATGATTTTCCAATATTTCATGTTTTACACTTTATGTATTAAAATACTTTCTATTTGAGGCAAGTGTTTATAGACACATACTTGCCTCAAATCTTGCATAATGAGAATACTACTACTAACATCCCAACATCTCCATTTTCATGCTGCTTTTCAGGGAAATACACATTAGACTATAATTTATACCATATCTAATTTATAGCTGTGGAAGTTCTCTCTAAAGACCTTCATGGTTATAAATCTTAAGAATTCTAGTTCTATAAATCCCAGAGTTAGAGTAGATTCTATGTCTTCTATGGCGTCTCTAGTTCCTACATGTCTAGTGGGCTGAAGGTTGGAGTTTGAATGTACCGTGTTCTAATTAAGGGTCTGAGGGCTATTTCTCTTACTGGTATGTGGGTGAGACTGTGAAACCAGGTGTGGTCCCTTGGCAGTGAGCACAGGAAAAGCTGGAGACAAAAGAATGGATGCAGAAGTGGAACATAAAAGGAAGCACCTGGGTTGCTCAGTTGGTTAAGTGTCTGACTTTTGATTTTTGGCTCAGGTCATGGGTCCTGCGCTCCCTGTATGGGCTTCCTGCTGAGTGGGGCGAGTTGACTTGTCTCTCTCCCTCTACCCGTCCCCAACTTGTGCTCCCTGTCTCTGTCTCTCAAATAAATGAATAAAATCTTTAAAAAAATAAATTGGAAACTTTCAAAGACATTTAAAGAAGAAGAATTTTCCAACAAAATCCTGCGGTGAGGCCAACAATACTAATACAAATTTAAATATTACTAAAATGGGTAGATGGAATAATGTGACACCCACAGCTTCTCATCTCAGAAAGGAAGGACGTTTCCCTCAGCTGCCCCCAGCAGAGACCATTGGGCTGTCTGACTCTTTGGGGGCTGTCTCACCCCAGGTCCCACCTTCTAGAAGGGCAGCCTTCAGCCAATGCCTGATCAATAGGGGACAAAAGTCTGGCTCCCTTATTTCAACTTGTGACAACTCCAAAGGGCCTCTCTAACGTCAGAGCTTTCCCTGGAATTGGCTGAAGGCTTAACCTGGGCTTCCTTGCTGGTGAACTTGTCCTTCTGTCTGAGCCCCCTTCCCTCCCCTCCCTCCACTACATAATTAATGTCCTGCTCTCTGACTTGGAGCCCACTCCCGGGAATCCAGTCATGATATTAATTAACATTACACCCTTGTTATGCTCCAGGACCTACGATCAGCTGTCTCCATCATCATCTCACTTAACCCCTGCAGCCCTCTTACCCAGGAAGGCAGGAGAGTGCAGACAGTAATATTATCATCCTAGGATGTGCTAGCCCAGGGCAATTCTATCGTGTTGTAGTACAGAACTTTGGACCATACTTTCCCCCTCCCAGTCTTGTTCTCTCATCATTAAAATGAGCCTAATACTGATATTTATTAGAAATATTAAATTGAGACCCCTGGGTGCCTCAGTTGGTTGAGCATCCACCTTTGGCTCAGGTGATGATCCCGGGGTGCCGGGATCGAGTCCTGCATCAGGCTCCTTGCCCAGCAGGGGGTCTGCTTCTCCCTCTTACTCTCCTTCTGTTCTCTCCCTCTCTCTGTCTGTCTCAGATAAATAAATAAATAAATAAATAAATAAATAAATAGGCAATGGAAGCAATCTAGCCTAAAATAATCAGCATAGCATAGGAGTAAGGGAAGGGGTTCTAGGGTCTGCCTGCTTGGGTTCCTGTCTGATGCCATATTACGCCTCATTTCCCCATCTGTACAATGAATATCATAATAACTATCATAACTTGTTTTGGGGGTTTTGAATTTTGTTTTGTTTTGTTTTTGAAACAGGGGGGGGGGGTGGGAGGGAGGGGCAGAGAGAGAAGGAGAGAGAATCTTAAGCAGGCTCCATGCGAGTGCGGAGACCAGTGTGGGGCTGGATCGCACCACCCTGAGATCATGTCTTGAGCTGAAATTCAGAGTCCAGCCCTGAACCTCCAGCCAAGCATCCCTACTGCAGCATGTTTTGAATACTGACTGATTCCATATACGGGAATGCTCAGAGTAGAATCTAGCAAACCCTATAGTAAATAATAATAAAGAGTAAATAAATAGTAAACTCAAACGATGTCAGCTACTAAAAAAAAATCATTGCACATTGAATAAAGAATGAATGGATTTTAAGGGTTTCCGACCACTGATGTTGAGACCATCAATTTTCAGAGGGCCAGGTGACTGAGTTAAAATTATTTTACCAGCACACTGGAAGAGAAAAATGAAACATTAATTGAAGCTCATTAACAATTGCTGACTTGCAAAGAGTCAGGAAAAGTCAGGCAAGCCTAGATTCACAAAACCCTGCAGAAAGCATTAGACTTTCTAAGAACTTTAAGGAATTCGCAGGGGTCACTCTGAATATATGGATTTTCTTACATGTGATCTGTCTCTAGAATTTAACACTTTTGGATTTCTGCTATAAGACAATGCTTCTTGCATTAAATGGAAATAATCAAATGATTAATAGTAAATAGTTATAAAGTGTTTACAATGATGCCAACCACTTGGTAGATGCTATATAAAATTTAGTTTTTTTTATTATTATTATCCTTATTTTACAAACAGAAGTGTATAGATGTGGACTAACACTCAAGATCAGCCCAAGCCCCTGACTTAACCCTCTGGGCTCCTACCTACTTGGCCCATGAAATCTGAAAGCATGAAATCAACAGAAGGAGAGCTGTCTAGGTGGACGGGTGAGTGGTTGGGAGATTCTGCCCAATTCCCTGACCTCCACCCCTGCAACTCTCGAGTGGCCTCTGGTCCCAAGGGGAGCACATTTGGAAAACCCAGAGTATGATGAGTCTTCTAGCTCCAAAATCCTGTGATCACCAATAAGAAAGGGTAACTTTAGTCACATTTCCTAGCCAGAGGGCCACTGTCAAGGTGACTTCTCTGATCTGGGTATGCAGCAATATTTATTTCTGTGAGCTCGACAGGTTTGATCCATATCCTTAGGACGAATAAAGATAGCAGCTGTCATTTCAGCCTCACATTCCATCTAGACCAGGACATGTTCTCTAGCCACAGACTCCAGAAAACCATGGCACATGCTCCATCTGCCCATCTCTGCTGTGTCTTCCCTGACAAAACACTGGGAAGGAAGGACCTGGTTAACCCAGGTCCAGATGCATAGATATTGGGGGCAGAGAAGAAATAATTAAGTTTTTCGATGCTTGTAGGACTTGACTCCTGGAAGGGTATGGATTCTCCCAGTAGAGAGGAAGATCTTGCCATCTGTTCTCAGACATAGCCCGTTTGAGAATTTTTTTCTCACTACCAGCCAAAGGTTCCCTGACCTCAACTCTCCAAGAAGGATTTAGCCCTGTCCTCCAGAGCAGCTGTAGGAATTACTGCTGAGCTTTGCCCATCTGGCGGCTGCCGAACCCAAACCCTGGCCAGCTGCAACCACCGACCCATTATTTTGTAGCTTTTCCCACTGGGTCAGAGGCAGCCCTGCTGCCCAGTGGGCCTGTGACCCTGCCTTCCAGAAAGAGGAACGAGGAGGCTCACCAGGTGTGGTTACAGGTGCCGGCCCTTGGATTTCCCCAGCAGGACCAGACTCGTGTTTGGAGGACTTGCAGGAATGAATTTAGTAGATGATGTATCATTTTTTTTTTAAGATTTTATTTATTTATTTGACAGAGAGAAATCACAAGTAGACGGAGAGGCAGGCAGAGAGAGAGAGAGAGAGGGAAGCAGGCTCCCTGCTGAGCAGAAAGCCCGATCCCAGGACTCTGAGATCATGACCTGAGCCGAAGGCAGCGGCTTAACCCACTGAGCCACCCAGGCGCCCCGATGATGTATCATTTTAAAGCGCGTGAATTAGTCTTACAAAAACACCTGCGCACTGGTTATCTAAATTTCTGACGGGTCTAGGTCTGGAGTTACGGAAGTCCTACAGGTCATAGAGGGTACAGGGGGCAGTGGGACAGGGAGCCTAGGGAGAGCTGAGAGGCCTTCTGGGGGAAGTGATGAAGCAACTCGGCATCCCACCAAAGATGCTATCCATGCAGCCTAGAATTCGGGGTGAAAAAGTACAAGCCTGGGGTTGGAAATTGAGACCCCACACAGGCTTGAACAGGGCATAGGAGGCAAGGCCCGGAAGGGCTCCAGGGGACTTCAGAGGCTTTGTCCTAGGAAAGAAGATTCCAAAGGGAAGTGAGCAACTCTGGGAGAGTCAGTTACAGTAGGGTCTGGAGGATACCGACCAAAAAGATCCTCTGCACGTCTCCTGTTTCAGTTTTTGAAATCCCAAGGACTTTTTACTTTCATCAGTTACAGCTTATCAATTACAACTTCCCTATAGCAACCAGACCACCTCCCAGAGCAGATTCTTCCACCTGAGGATAGAAGTAGAGATAAGGTAATACCTATTGAATCGATGGCCAATCCTGCATTAGGTCGTCAACCTCTCGGCCAGCACCAGTCAGAATTCTTCCAGAACAACTTATGCAACCTTGTGGTTTTGCCTTAAAAAGCCTGCACTCTCCACTCACAATTCCCAATCCGGAGCCCACTTTCTGTCTCTCAAATCGCAATCCTGAAAACATCAAATAAATGCTTTGGGTTTCTTTACAGCCCTGTGGTTTTCTTGGCAGACAGTACAGAGAGGCTGGGGATGGCATGAGTCCTTGAGGGTCCCTGAGCTGGCCGAGGCACTAAGGGCCTCTGGAGAGGTGGATCTGATGAAGGAGGCAGGAGCTTTGTTTGCCATGCGTCCCTGGCCGTATTTGATCTCTGTGTGAACGCTCCCGGGGCAGTGAGGATGAAACTTGTAATGGTTCTGCTGCACAGAGCTATTTGTGTCCGTTCTCAGCATCAGGGAGTGAGTTCATGAGGAAGAAAGAATCGATACCAAGGAGCGGCAAGGAAGGAATAGGGGCGAGGGTCAAGGCTATTATTTTCTGGTCTGGTCGAATGTCTGTGGCCCAAGGGTTTCAGAAAATGATTTACAAAACTAACCCAGTTTGACTCTGCAGGCTATTATCAAGTCTTATTTAAGAGAAGATATGCTTTTTGTTCCCCTAATGGCTTCTATTTCTGGATTTTTTTTTTTTTTTCTGTCTCAAGCCTCATGTATATTGTTGATAGAAAAGTACATACAATGAACTGGGGATGTGGGCATCCCGTCAGTCAGGGGCATTTGCAGGTGTGTGTTTCAGAAACAAGGCTGCCTGTAGCTCAGTGGAGGGAAAAGGCCTCTTTTCTTCTGGATGAGCCTTCTTGGGGGCGCCTGCTGGTGCGTGCTCACAGACTCAATCAAGTCAGCCTCAGGTATCACAGGTCTCATTTTACAGCCTGAGCTCCAGCACGACTGCAGGAGGGAGCAGAGCAAGGAAAAGACAGCCCCTGTGCCCGGAGAGCAAGCCTTCCCCAGAACGCCACAGGTCAGACACCCTCAGGTCTCCTAGGCCAGGCTCCTGCTGCCAGAGCAAGGGCGTGGTCCTGGCCAGTCCACCCAGTCCCACCCCAGAGAAGATGCATCCTTGTGCAAAGAGAGACAGAGGGGGAGGGAGGAACAGAGGAAGGGGAAGGGAAAGAAGAAGAAGAAGAAGAAGAAGAGAGAAGGAAAGGTGGAAGAAAGAGGTAAGGGAAGGGCAGGGAGAGAAGGAAAGAAGGAAGGAGGAAGGGAAAGAGAGAGGGAGGGGGGGAGCGAGGCTGGGCTGGAGGGAGGGGAGAAGATAGCAAGGAGGGACGAGGGAGGAAGCCTGAGCTTGAATTAAGGAGAAATGCACTTCTTTGTAAGTCTCATTGTTACCTAAATGTAGAGACTTGAAAAAGTCATCCTTTGATCTTATAATAAAGTGTGAATAGTTATATCTACTCCACAAGCATATTATGAAGATTACTTAGAATATGTTAAAAGAAAAAAATCATTTTATGCATTGTCCTGTAGGGTTAAACATTTTTTAAAAAAAATCCTCCGACAAGACAGCGTGATTTGGGCACCACGGATGAATTTCCAGGAATCATTGTAATATGGCTTGTGCTTAAAAAGCCTTTGCCCCTAGATGTGGCATAAAAAGACTATGGATACCATACTTTTCCATGACCTCAGGTATTTTATCCAAGCAGAAGGAAATCGCGGGTCGTAGTGCAGAGTGTCCACTAGATGGCAGCAGAGTTCTTCTCATGTTGCCTCAGGAGTCCTAGGGCCCGCCAATTAAATAGCAAACTAAGTACTTTCCAAATATGCATGCCACACCCACACCTCCACTACACTTCTTTGTCTCTGGGCAGAGGTCTCACAACTTGTTTTGTTTGCTTTCTCTGGAATTGACAGTCGTCCATCTCGGTAGAGACCTATAGATAGGCTCAGGGGGATTTGATATGTCAGACAGGAGATTTTAGACTTCACCCTGGTAAATTGCATTGCCTGGAAAATGGGAATCACGGTCGTACTTGGAATCACGGTCGTACTTCTGTCCTGGGATTTGTGAGTTATAAATAATTGTGCCTGGGGTGCCCGGTGGTTCAGTCGGTTAAGCGCCCATTCTTGATTTCGACTCAGGTCATGCTCTCAGGCTGGTGAGGTGGGACACTGTGCTGAGCACAGAGCCTGCTTGTCCCTCTCCCTTTGCACTGCTCTCCCTCTGCTCATGGTTGCTCATTCTCTTACTCTCTCTCTCTCTCAGATAAATAAATGAATAAAATATTTTTAAAAAATTGTGTCTGTAAGGCACTTCACACAGTTGGGGTATAAAAGAAACACTCAAATAGGTTTATAAGGTCTCCTCCTCTTCCTCTTTTTTTTTTTTTTTCGATTTTTAACTTATTTTATTTTATTTTTTTTTTAATTTTTTATTTTTGATAAACATATATTTTTATCCCCAGGGGTACAGGTCTGTGAATCACCAGGTTTACACACTTCACAGCACTCACCAAATCACATACCCTCCCCAATGTCCATAATCCCACCCCCTTCTCCCAAAACCCAAAGAACAAATAATCCAATCAAGAAATGGGCAGAGGACATGAACAGACATTTCTGCAAAGAAGACATCCAGATGGCGAACAGACACATGAAAAAGTGCTCCATATCACTCGGCATCAGGGAAATACAAATCAAAACCACAATGAGATATCACCTCACACCAGTCAGAATGGCTAAAATCAACAAGTCAGGAAATGACAGATGCTGGCGAGGATGCGGAGAAAGGGGAACCCTCCTACACTGTTGGTGGGAATGCAAGCTGGTGCAGCCACTCTGGAAAACAGCATGGAGGTTCCTCAAAATGTTGAAAATAGAACTGCCCTATGACCCAGCAATTGCACTATTGGGTATTTACCCTAAAGATACAAATGTAGTGATCCAAAGGGGCACATGCACCCGAATGTTTATAGCAGCAATGTCCACAATAGCCAAACTATGGAAAGAACCTAGATGTCCATCAACAGATGAATGGATCCTCCTCTTCCTCTTTAAGCAGCCTCAGGAGCGGCTGGGAAGGTAGGGTCGCCGGAGCAGAACAAAATGATGCTTTAGACCCCAAAACTGGTTGTAGCCATTTCTGTCCTTAACGAGCACACTCTTGCGTGTCTGGGGTAGAAAGGATGCTGGCCTCTGAAGAGGTTTCTGCTGTAGGGAAGTGGCCAACAGGGGTCCTGGGGCACAGAAGAAGGTATGGCTGAATGGAGCAGAGGCAGGGCAGAGGGGAACAAGCCTGTGAAGGGGACCCTGACTCAAAGCATCTGGGAGATGAGGAGCCTAAGAACAGAGCCAGAGAGAACCACCTCATGGACTCAGGAGACCAGGGAAAGAGAAGAAAGGGAGTATCTAGCGAGTTGTTTTGAATTGTCTGTTATGCTATGATGTGACCCCCCCTTTCCAGCTACAGGGGCTCAGTAAAGGTCTCCTGCACAGCTCCCTGCGTGATGGGTGCTATGGGTGTCCTCCCCATGGAGTGCAGGGAAATGGCAGCACCACTTCCCAAGGACACGGAGAGTCCATAAAAGCCCCAGGCAGTGGCACAGACAGACAGGCTGTCCTGGAGGTCTGCAGAAATACTGGGAAGAGAACTTTCCCTGAGGTGTGGCAGTGCATTTAAAATAAACGTTTTATTTGGAAATAATTTCAAACTTACAGAAAAATGGAAAAATAAGTAAGATTATAACTTTTGTGCAGATTCCCCTAGTGTTAACATGTAACCTATTTGCTTTATCATTGTCCTATCTGTACATACTCACACGGCTTCTTTATTTTCTTCTGAAACATTCGAGGGAAAATACTATTCATCTTTACCCTTAAATACTCCGGTGTGCATCTTCAAAGAGCAACAACATTCCTTCATGTGAGCCACAGTATCGTTTCCAGCACGGGTAATCTATCGTTGGTGTAACATGAGCGGGCGAGAGCACTTCTTCTCTTCTAGTACATGCTGCCTGTTAGATTCAGTTTTACATGCACTGCTTATGTCCTTTTAGCCTTATTCAATCTCAAACATCTCCACAACCTTCCCTGTTTTTGAATCATGGTGATGATGTTCAAGAATCCCATTTACCAACCTGTCTTAAAAATCAGAATTCTCCTCATTTGGGGTGTGTCTGATCCTTCCTCGTGTGTACGTTCAGAGTATGCATTTTCACCCAGTATCCTTCTTGGGACATCACATGTGAGACGTGGGACATCCATCTGTCCCTCCTAGGGGCTGGTAATTTTGATCCCCTGCTCAAGATGCATGATTTCTTCCCTGTGCAATTGCTACCTTTTCCCCTTGCAACAACATGCAAGTCATAGGCAGATACTTAAAATCATGCCAGGGGTCCTGCTCTTCCTCAAAATTCCCTTCAAGAACTAGCACTTGTTAACACGTCTTGCCTTACCCAGTCTTCACTGTGATGGTTGCTAAAGATTTTATTTCTTTGCAAAACAGAGAGAGATAGCACATGGGTGCGGGGAGGGACAGAGAGAGAGGGAGAAGCAGACTCTCCTCTGAGCAGAGAGCCCAATGTGGAGCTTGTTTTTTTTTTTTTTTCAATCATTTATAGTTCATTACTGTACTTAATCAAAGTGTCCCAGATTTGCAAGGCCTTTCAAGCTGGCTCCTGTTTCCTTGTGACATGTTCTTATTATGTTTTGAAGCACTTTCTTTCTGACACAACACAATATTTTAGGCTTTTCTTGTACCCACCCTATCAGCCGTTCTTCTGAGGATTCTTGTTTCCTGAGGATTCTTGTTCCCTTCAATATTAGTGACCAAGACTGGGGCAGGAGGCACACTCATTGCTCCCGGGATGTCTTTACCACTGGACCCTTCCAGTAGTAGACAGAGCTAGGAAGTATCTGTAAGCCCAGACACATGCACACGCATGTCCACACTTGCACATACACTCATTCATGGACACAGAAACACATACACACACAGGACTCATAGTTTAGAAAACATGAATTCTCATTGGTACCTCCAGTGCCCATCCATCCCCATGGAATTTTTTTCTTACCCTCCGAAAACAGGCGTGCATTCCAGGTTCATTTAAATATGAAAGGGAAGGTTGACTCCAACAACATAGAGGATTTGTGGCCAATTTGACAACAAACAATAGAGTTACAGTAGCAGATGGAGCAAGGCACAAGAAGTAGATAGAACCGGGGTAAATAAGTGGGAAATCACATCATTATCTTTCTATTTATTTATGCACCCATTTAAAAAACAGTTTTCAGCACCTACTAAGTGTCAACCAGTATTTTAGGTGTCGAAGATATAGCAGTGAGCAAAAAATTGCCAGTCTCTGACTTAAATAGTCAAGCAGTGTAAGACACGTAACTTAAAGTTAATATAAAATATACAACAAATATTCATGGCGAAATGCTGTGCAGAACACCAAAGCAGGGAATGGGGTGTAGGGGTGCTTGAATGGGGACTAGTTAGTTGTTGCCATCTTATAGATGATTTGGGGAGCAGGGCTTTCTGATGAGCTCATGTTTGAGCCAGGACTTGAAGGAATTACAGAAGCAGCTATGAAGTCACCCGAGACAAGAGTTCCAGGCAAAGAGTAGATAAAATGGCTCCTGGTAGGATGTGTTGGAGGAATAGTCAAGGGGATGCTATAAGCAGCGCCTAGTGAGTGAGGGAAGGGGAGGCGGGGAGAAGCTGAGCTGAAGATACTGTACAGGGTCAGATCCTAAGGAGCCTCACTCACATGCCTATGTAAGGATGTGACTTTTACTCTAGGTTAGGTGGGAAGTCATTAGAAGGTTTTGAGCAGACCAGTGGTGTGATCTGACTTCTCTTTTGAAAATAGTAACTACAAGGGCACCTGTGTGGCTCAGTTGTTTGAATATCTGACTCACAGTTTTGGCTAGGGTCATGATGTTGGGTCATGGGATCAAACCCTGGGTTGGGCTCCATGATCTGCATGGAGTCTGCTTAGAGTCTCTCCCCCTTCCTCTCCCTCTCTCTGCTCCTCCCCCCACTCATGTTCTCTCTCTCTCCCTCTCTCTTTCTCAAATAAATAAATAAAACCTTAAAAAAAATAATGACTATAGTCTCTCTACAAGGAATAGACTAGAGATGGATATAAGGGAAACAGGACAGTCCATTAAGAGGGGAAATGATAGAAACCAGAGATGAGCTTGAAAAATTACAATCATGTAGAGACAACGAGGTTGGTACCAAAGTTGCGATAGACACGTGCCCTTTGACAGTAGAGACAGGCATCCATGCTGGAAGCATGTATTGGCTGTCACTATGTGCCTCATACTACGAAAAGTTCTGGGAATAAGAAGAACAAAGCACGGTCACAGCCCTCAAAGACAGTCACAATCTTTGGAGAACATGATGTGTGAGCGAGTCACACATGCAGATACTAAGAGTCAAAGTGCTACATATCGCAATAATGGCAAGAGTGCTCTGAACCAATGATTGTGGTCACACAGATGAAGGACCAGCAACCAGATCTGCAGACTCAGTGAAAGCCTCTGAGAGACGATTCTGAAAAGAGAGAGGACCTGGTCATGAGGTTCCTGACTGAGAGACAGAGGGCATCCTCAGTTCCAGTCAAGCACTGGGCATACTTTTATGAGCTTCCAGGCTTCGATGAGTGTAGTTCTTACAGTGGTTAATCAACAGAAGTGCACTAATTGAATAAAATGATGGTTCGTTCTGCATGTAGAACTATGTGAATCCCTAAAATGTTATTTCACGGACTAGGAGTTATTTATTTATTTATTAAAGATTTTGTTTATTTATTTGAGAGAGAGAGTGAGAGAGAGCATGAGAGGGGAGAAGGTCAGAGGGAGAAGCAGACTCCCCCATGGAGCTGGGAGCCCGATGTGGAACTCAATCCCGGGACTCCAGGATCATGACCTGAGCTGAAGGCAGTCGCCCAACCAACTGAGCCACCCAGGCGCCCCACCTGAGAGTTTTGTAAACTGGAACCGGGACAAAGTATGAATAAGAATAGAATACATTTTCTTATAAGCAAAAACAATGAAAAGCCAATTAAGTATATATATCACCTTGTGGAGCTTGGTTGAAGGAGCCCCAGTGCATCCTCGTGTCATCTTTTTTGTCTTCTTGGGGTAGGCTTTCTTCACAAAGGATTCTGGGTCTACCCATTGATATCATTGTTAAAAAGCATTGAAAATATCCCTCATGTATTCCAGCCACATCAAGTATCCCCAGTCTGTCAAAGTTCCTCAGTTGTTTACCCTTTTATCCGTCCCTCTTCTTGGTTCTTATGTGCCGATAGAGACACAGCATGTTATCTCTTGACCCCAAAATAAGTCATTACATCATTCTAGGTCTCATTTTTCTTCCATGTGGAAATTGAGGAGACTGTCATCCTCATCTTTAAATACCATCTCACATATTTCCCCCTCCCCTCAGACATTCCAGCTTCCTCACACAGCAGAACGAGGTTCTGCCTCTGGGAGTCGCTTCCACCTTCCCAATGCCACTGGGCATCCCTTGATGCTTCCATGCTTCCCACACTGCATTGCAAGCTTGTTGACTTTCTCCATATTCAGTGAACTTCTTGAGGTCTGTGACCACATCTCACACGTTTTAGAATCCCAAGTATTTTGTCGAGTGCCCAGCCCCCAGAAGGTGCCCCACAAATATTTGATAAAGTGGACCCAAATGGGTCCAAAGGATTTCCCATTTACTTTCCAATCCAAAATACCTTGCCTTTTCTAATTCTTACTAAATGCAAAGTCAAACTTAGGTCTCTTTCTTGGCTGTGTGATTGAGTAGAATGTAGTGGACATTTTGTTCTACCTCTTATCTTTTTGTTTCTCTTGGTTTATTTTGTTTATGACACAAAACTTCGATGAGGACATGGTGAGACAGTGTCCCTTTTTAAATGGAGTTTGAAAAAACTGAAAAAGCAGCAATAGACGTTTTAAAGATATTCTGGGAATTCAACTAGGAATGAACTCTTGTCTTTCTCAGTGTTGGACCCCAGGGTGAGGAGAGACTTTGTAAATACAAAACACAGAGTGAGTGAATCATGTGAACAGATCTGTGGTTTGCAGTGGGGGTGTGTTATACATGACTTATGTGTGGAAAACTTGCAATATCTCGGACTATGCTGCTCTGAGAAGCCCTTTAAAGGCCAATTACAAGTGTGCATAGAGCTTAGAAATCTGTGGTCAGTAGAAATGATGGTCAATATCCTTTGGCCAAAGGAGGGTGTACACTCTGTGTGTGATCTGGAGGATGCCGCCAAGATTACCCCTATGTGCAATAATGTCATTTTTCATGAACTTTTAAAAAGTCCTGGGGGGAAAACAGCCTTGTGGCCAGCATCCATCACTTCTAAAGTGAGCAGCAAAGCCATTTTGGCAAGACTTCTGCTCTCTCTCTAAGCCAAACCACCAACAACTACTCTTTCACACAAGGCTTCCTGGCCTGACCTACACTCTGCTAACCACACAGGCAACGCCCCCCGTTACTGAGTTGTAGGGAGGCCATCTTTGGGGTGAGTGGGTGGCGGGGGAGAAAGGGCATATGAAACCAATTTCAAAGTGTAGACAATAATTTGTAGAGAGTTGAACGTGGGATGTGACAGAAGGGTGATGAAGGGCTTATGAGTCAAAAATGGACTGTCTTTGCAAGGACAAGTGGGGAAAATATGACGGGCTTTTCTGAGGGTGATGTTGATATAATGCAGTCGACAGATCTCTTTTCTATCAGAAATTGTTGAAGCCATCCATCCCTCCTCCCTCCATATTGCCATCATATTTTATTTGTATATTTGCACAGTATTTATGATAGTTGGTCATGTATTAATTATGAATGAGTGTGTCAGTTTCCCCTGGCACACCCTAGAGAGACAGGCATTGTCATTCATTCAACTGCATCTCCTTTATGGCGTCTGGAATAGTGATTGATACATTTTCTGTGCTTACATAATATTTGTTCAGGTTGTTTAACTTCATTATTGTAACTAAAGTAAAAATCATTGGTAATCTTTATATTATGCAGAGTCCACGAGTAAACCTAATAAAATCCAAAGATTGAAAGAATACATTCTAACTCTTGAAAGTGTACCATATTCTAAATAGGATGCTATTTATGTCAAAACAGTCACCTCCTTACTACCAGAGAAAAGAAATTCATGATTATTTGTGTCATTTGATAAATGGGCTTTGGGTGATAGCTGAGATTTTTATGTAAGTAGAATTAGAACTTCTATGTGGATTTCCTTTTTTTTTTAATTATTAAAATATAATTGACACACACTCTTACATTAGCTTCATGTGTACAACATAGTGATTCAACAAGCTTTCACAAGACGCCAGGTTCACCATGCTCAGTGTAGTCACCATCTGTCATCAAACAACATTATTACAGTATTATTGCCTCTATTTCCTTTGTTGTACTTTTCATCTCCTGGACTTATTATATAATTATTATATAATTAGACATTTGTATCTCTTCATCTCCTTACCTATGTGGATTTTCATTTTAATCCCTGTTACCCTTTTTTCTAAAATGAGAGCAGTGTGAGGAAAGGCAAGAACAAAGGTAATGAAACCACGGATAGCAAGACTAAATTGGATCCCACCCAACTAGGGGAACCATGCTTACAACGCCAGCACCAACTTTGAGTCCCTCGTAGCCAGACCAAAGTCAGAGCTTTTCCCTTCTGAGTGGATAGAAATGTAAATCTTCAGACAACATGCAGAAGAAAGGTTTGCCTGTAATATGGGTTGAGACTCAGGGAATGTTGAAACAACTGGTCCTTGAAGGAGGGAGTGTTGAAATAATATGTTGTTTTAAGAGTCTTCACTGGGAGACTAATATTTCAACACATGTGAATGACTTCCTTGCCGTAAAATGTTTAGGCTTAAAAAATGAAACTGGATAAGTAATAGGAGCTTCCAAGAGAAAAATCACTCAACTTCGATCATTTCATGGCAGCGAAGTCAGGGGTAGTTAGAGATGTTCCCAGCAGGCCTCCCTCACGCCATGGCCTCTTCCCACCAAGCGTCGTTTAGAATTGGACACATTTATGAAATTAAAATGTCAGATGGGTAAGAGATAAATTTGATAGTCCCAGTTTCCCATGAGGGAATTCCTGAGAAAACTGAAGTTCAAGTGACAACATTTGACTTTCTGAGAATGAGGGAAATTAAGATAAATACTTCCATTCCACCACGATACAAATTCATATAATATTTATTTTGCAGTAATTTAGTGAGTACCTATATGAAAATAAATTCTGTCTTAGTGTCTCATCTACTGAATTTAGGTGATAGTTCTATTGCATAAGATTAGAACTCCTCCCACTTGAGCAGAGAGAATATGGTCTTCATCCTTAAAATGAAGTTATCTGGGTCACACAAGCTACACCCATGAGATTAATGCTGGTAAATTGGAACACTGTGTCTTTTCTCAATATTTATTAATTTCCTATCTAACATAAGCTTTGGATTTTTTAAGCTTTACATTTTTATTCCTTTTGTTTTCATTTATACATTCTTTTGTTTCTGATTCATCAGAAGAAATTGCATTCTTCTTATTTTTATTTTTGTTGAAAAAGCACATGAAAACAATGGGGATTTTACAAGCTAACCTAGATTTCCAGAGCAGCTTGAAGAGGCTTTTATGAGCATCCCTAGGTCTCTAATAAATAGCAGGAACTGGTCTATTCTATCACATAGGATTTGTGAGAGAAGAAGACTATAAAAAAATGTGTTCTTGGTTTCTTATATTTGTGCATAAATCCAGAGTCTTGCATAAACTGTGATTGTTTTTCATGGTCCCTATAAGAAATGAAAGTTTGTCAGTTTAGGTGTGACTGTCTGTCTGTTTGTTTGTTTGAGGTGGTTATTAGAATCTGGCAACCAGGAATGCCTGAATCTTGCCTTGAAAACTGTCTACTCCCCTCCCCCACCACAAGGTACCCAAGGGATAGATGTAAAAGGATCGGCAGCCAAATAAGAAACAGAGAATTCATTTCAGTGTGAGCAGGGGAAAGGCCCAGGCCTCAACACAGGACTCTCTGACAAAGTTAGTTTGCCTACCTGCCTTGAGCTAATGTTCAAATTGGGCTAAGTTGTGAGCCTGGCCTCTACCGGCCCTGAAGCCAAAATCTGTATTTTGGACATTCCTCCTGATCGGCTTCATGAAACAAGGAAATCAAAAGATTAATGGAGGGTATGTGTACTGGGGGGAGAGAGAGAGAGGAACAGAGCACTAAAAGGCCCTAAATAATCAGGTCCTCCATTTGCTCACATGGTGGCCCAGAAGAGATTGAAGTGATAGGGTGCCTGTCACCTACATGATTAATGGGCCTAGTCAATACCCATAGGCCAAGTCCATTGGCAGCTCCCTTCTTCTGGTGAGGGGAGCCACAGTGGAGTAGATGAGAGGCATGTCTCCCCACTTACAGCCCAGAGGAGGAGCTCAGCCAGCTCAGCCACGGGCCTGCATCAACATGACATGAGCTGACAGAAAAGAAAAAATCATGACCTTCTGTGACCTTCTCTCTAAGGCTCCTGATCTGAGGACGGATAAGGAATGTTCCACATTGTGTGTCACATTCCTTTCTCTAGAGTCTGTCCACCTTAATCTTAGAAATTCTCAGGCCAAGAGATTAAAGCCCCACTTTTGTGCTCAGAGAAAACAAAAGCTCTCTCATTTCTCCCTCAGCTCTGTTCCTGCTCCAGAATCCTCCTTGATAAATTGGGAAACTCATAGTAAAAATATTTTCATTTTTAATTTTTCGGTCATATTGTTATGTCCATTGACATAACTGTCAACAGTTTCTACTGTGAGATAATTCTAAAATTTTTAAAATGAGAGAGAGAGTCTCCTGCAAGTTTTGTTGTTATTGTTGTTTGCTTTGTTTTTGTTTTGTTTTGTTTTTTAATTTTAAGCATTGTGTCTTGACAAACTGGCTTTGGAGAGAAGGATTTGGCATTTCCACACTACTACCTTTCCAGATTCACCTACTCCTAGATTGCTAACATCATTATATCTCAACGTTTAAATCAATAGGCTTACATTCTTATGGCTACCCAAGCACTGTTCACTGTTGTACCCTTTCTTACACACCCTTTGTTGTTGTCATCTTTGGAGCTAATTGTTCCCACAAGTTTTCATCTGTCTAGGGTTCTGTGAACAAAATAATTAATGTTTTCCCAAGAGCTCCAATCTCTCTATTGCAGGTCTTCAATATCCTTTTCCATATTCTCAAATATATCTTTATGTCTCTGGTGAACTCCCATCTTTGTGCTTCTGTTCTAGTGTGTTCTGTTTTCTTTCTGGATGCCCACCCATCTCCCATCCTTAATATGCCTTTTGGTCACATGTGTTGGAGATCCTTTTTGCTGGATAGAATTTGCTCTGTCTGACCCCCTTTTACCTTAATTTTTGTTCAAAACCAAATTCACATCCCATCCTGAGGAAAAGTTGTATGAGTTAATTTTTCAGTTTCAGCATATCTGTAATGGTCCATCACCACATCTGATCATTTGCCTGGGTAAAAAAAATGTAATGTTGAAAATCTTTTGTCAGAATTTGAAGCTTTAGTTTCCCTTGGCTTCTAACTTCCATTTTTACTGTTTAGAATCTTGTGGCTGAATGGATTCCCAAGACGTAGGGAGGCAATAATCTGGAGTGGTTAAGAGTGGAGCCACCTGGCCTCAAATCCCTACTCCACTCGCTTGACTAAGTGACATTTGCACTTACTTAAAACAAAACAAAACAAACAAACAAACACCAAAAACAAACAAACAAACAAAAATCCCTGTGTTTCCTTCTCTCTCTCTGTAAAATAAGGTGCAATAAGATTTTGCTTAGGATAGGTCTACGGCTCAAGTATTGTTGTCCTTAGATGGTTTTAACGGAGATGAGGGAGAAGGTATTTTGGGTAGAACTCACCTTTGTGAGGATTTCATTCTGTTAGGATGAACACAATTTTCATCAGTCTGCAATGGAAATACTCAGGAAAAAGCAACCTGTCATAATAAGCACATTCCATATACAAGGAACATAAGCACACAAAGTTATAATAAATCACATTCTGGAAAAATAGCATGTATTGGGATAATATATAAGTTGTAGCTTTTAAATTAGTATCATATTTTAAATATCCTAATTTTTTAAAAAAATAGTCCAAGAGCCAAGAGTCTTTTTTGCTGGGACTCTCTCTAACCTTGAGCACCTGTCACAAGGTCACAAGTAGGCAGAATGGGTTACCCTGAAACACTGCAGATGAGTGGCTAAAACTGTTTGGGGGAAGGGGAGAAGAGGAGGATACAGAATGGTACTAGATAGATATGGCCCCTGGCAATATTCCTCGCTGGAGAAAAGAATGAATGTTATAACATTCATTAAAGTTAAATAGGTTAATACATTTAAACAGATTTTGATTTTGGCTTGCCCTGTGAAAGGTCTTCTGAAAACCTTTCAAATGCTAATGTGGATTGCACACCTAGAAGAGATTCACTAAGCCTCTTTTCATATGGATTTAAGCACAGATTCCTGTGACTTTTGATTTTTGCGTTAATATTCTCCCAAATAAGCAAACAAGCTGGAGAAAGCCTGCAATTCTATTTCGTTTCCAACCAGTTCACATCCAGATCCATCTACACCGATCTGCTCTGACGTTCTGAACATCCTACCCCAAAAGGGGTACATTCATTCAAGCATGAGAATGAACCAATCAATTCATTTAAAAGGGGGACTATGAAGAGGAAGTGCAGGGATTCAAGCTGCATCATTCCATACCACCAGGAAGGAGATGTCAAAATGAGAGTGGGCATAGGAGACATTTATTGCTGGTGGAGGAGCAGAAGAAGGTAGGGAGAACCTTCCGCTCAGCAGCAGGTCTGTTGCCTATCAGGAGTCCCGCCTCCCTCAAGAATGGGCTGACCCTACTCTCCAGTCCTGCGCAGTCATTGGCTGAGAGCTATAGGTGGAAAGAAACCCAGTGGGAGTCCAGAAGATTAGTGTATGGAGTGGTCTGTCAACTATGCTCCCCGCAGCATGAGCTCTGAACTTCATAGCCTGTCCTGGACAACTGGGCCAGCGAAATTGTAGTCAAACAATTAAGATGCAAATATTAAAAATTTATTAATTTGGTAATGATTAATTGTTTGTTGCTATCCAAGCATAATAATTTATTGTTCTGAAGTAGATTTCCCTCAGTTTATTATGGTAATTAGAGCTGGTAATGTGCTTCACACTCACAGATGTGAGGCTGAATTTTCAAAATAAGAATTTGGAGATGGAAAATGTTGGCTGTTCCATATCTGTGAGTAATTCACTTAACCTCTTCTCGGTTTCCCTGTATGTAAATTGCTGCAGCTATCTTATTAGAGCATTCTCAAGGCTAAAATAATTCGTGTGAAAATCCTAGGTAAGTACTATGAAAATTACTGGTAGCAGGGACAGAGCTTAAGGCCATATTTTCATGTAATATAAGCTCTTATGAAAGCAGAGGCCCTTCCTTCATTTAATGCATGGTTATCTTTTAGAGCAGAAATAAATAAGAGCCTGGTTAATGTAATTTCTATTAGAAAATCCATGTTTCAAACATTAAACAAGTCTTTTAGCCTAAGAAAAAAATTTACCATGTACTCGAGCTAGCTCATGTTTTTCATGTGTGTTTTTTGTGCCAGGATAGCTAGTTCAGAGGTCTATGGAAGGTTGTCAGTATGCATTTCAGGTTCCATAGATCTCCTCCTCGCATTGTGGCTGTGTATGTGTTCGTCCTGTTTTTAACAAAAGCCAACGGCGATATTAAAGGACATTTATTGGTGATTTACTATGTACCAGGCACTGTGCTAGCAGAAAATCTAACTCTATTTGTTGTCTTTGATATCCTAAGAGCACAATGACATTCCTGAAACAGAATTCATTTTGTAGTCACTGTTAGATTGTATTTGAAAAACAAAAACAAAAATTAACATAACTCCTTGGGGAAGGGGTGTATTGTGCAATAAATAACAAGGGATTAGAAGTGCCATGAATCTTGGGGATCAGGTCCAGAAAAACATGTTTTATCTTGAACGTCCATTTGCTAGGACTCGGGGCTCTACACACTTGGTGCTGTACAAGATTAAAATAATGGTGATGTGATAATGCAACACAAAAGGTCAATGATTCAAAATCCAATATAAGCGGGACGGGATGGCTAATATGCAGTGTTTGCTGTGGAAATACAGAGAGGAACAGATAAGTCTTTCATTTTCTGATTTAATTTTTTCCTACTTTGCTTGACAACTTTAATAGATGAAAAATATTAAATATGAGGGTTTGACAGGCTCTACAGGAAGAAAGGGCAACCCCTGGTGTTGTGGCTGAGACCCTCACCAGATGTAGATAGAGTTTTTCTATTCACTTAATGACTGGGAGACTTTTTATAAATTGCTGAAACCTTCTAGCTTCAGTTTCTTTATTTATAAAATGAAACTTCATTTCGTGAAAGAATACTCCATAGGGTAATTATGAAGATGATATGAGGACATGTATTTAAAGCAGTCCTCACTGTTCCTGATTCAAGTGAGCAAATAGTAATTGTTAAGCTTCATGATAACCAAGATACCATTTGTTGACTCTTTGTTATAATATCAGCTTTGCAAACATTTCTTCCTTTTATTAACATTTTCAATATCCCTCATAAATTAAGGCATCCCTAACTGGGTAAGTTCTCCATCAGTTTTCTTAATCACAAAGGCTCAGGCCCATGGGTTCTAGAAGCACAATCATCAGTTTACTAGTCCCTCTAGGGATAGTCCCAGTTTGTTCTTTTCCCCGCTATTCTAATAATATGCACTACATATTTTATCTCCCCTAAAATCCAGTTCCGGAGTTGGGAATATGCTATCAGCTTCTCCATTCATTCCGTTTTGCATTTCACTCATAAGTCAGAGAAACAAAAGCCAAATTTACAAGAACATCTCATTCATTGAAAGCAGGTTCTATAAATCATCCCGAGCTCCTCAGACTGAACACAAAGGAGTCGCATGGTTTATCCCATCCTTCACAAATGAGAACATTACTACACTGAATAGAGAAAGAGTTGAATAACACTGCACAATGCAAACTACTCTCCAGCTTTCAGGAACCTGGGAGCCTCTCCTATCCACTTCTGTACTGAGTAGAAAGATGCTTCACATCCACAGGTACCCTGACGTCCACCATCTATGAATGCCACCGGGAGAAATTAAATAACACATTAATTAAAGCAACACGAGGGGCGCCTGGGTGGCTCAGTGGGTTGAGGCCTCTGCCTTCAGCTCAGGTCATGATCTCAGAGTCCTGGGATCGAGCCCCGCGTCTGGCTCTCTGCTGAGCGGGGAGCCTGCTTCCCTACCTTTCTCTTTGCCTGCTTCTCTGCCTACTTGTGATTTCAGTCTGTCAAATAAATAAATAAAATCTTTAAAAGAAAAAAAAAAAGCAACTAAATTCTTAGTAACATAAAACAAAACAAACAAGAACACAAAGCCATTCAATAAACACGAACATTTTCTCCAGCTCAACACTGTACATTGGCTGTATTAGCTGAGAATGATAATTAAACAGATTCAGTATAATGGGATTGAATTGTAGAGTCTGTGGAGGTCTTTGATTGCTTTGGTGATATTGAACTTGGGTAAAATATTACTAGTTGTACTGCTATAAATACTAGTACTACTACTAATAACGATTCTGAAACAAATACAGCAAAATTTTAAAATTTGATTGATTATGCTTATTGTTTTCTCCATAACACAGTGTACTTAAAATATTTCATGATTCTTTTTTTTAAAGTTAAGGTAAAAAGTTACTTATGCAGGCAAATGGAAATTCGGAGACACGCATTTGAATTCTGGTTCTGTTGCTCAATCGGTCACTCCTTACCAACCCTTAGTTTCTGTATCTAAAAATCTCTATCTTTGAAAACATCTATAAAATTGTTCTGCTACTGTTTTACCTGCCTCAAAAGATATAAAAAGCGTTCCTGTGAGAAAATGCCTAGAACAGTGTGAGTCACTGTTAAATCTTCATTAGATAGTTCTTTTATCTGAAAAATATCATTGATAATAATTATTGTTATATTTATAATAAGTCCTACACATGATAATGACGGTATCAACAGTGACTTTCTAATGCACTTGGTGAGAATCAGCTTCTCGTGAAAATGGCTTACAGTGACCTGTGCTGACCCAGAAAAGTGAAGACATACACTAGGTTGGATTTATGGCTGGAGTGGTGGTGTTTGAGGAGTGTTAATAGGATAGTGGCACCTATTTAATCACGCTTTGGTATAGACTAAATTACATTTCTCAGATGTAGACTGATTGACAGTGGCACATGGAGGATGAGCAAATTCCTGTTAAAACAAGAACAGATTGGAACTATAAGAGAAATGAGGAATGCCCTGTATCACCCAAACATTTCAGAGAATAAGAAAGAAAGAGAGAGGAAGGGGGCTCCTGGGTGGCTCAGTGGGTTAAGCCTCTGCCTTTGGCTCAGGTCATGATCCCAGAGTCCTAGGATGGAGCCCCGCATCGGGCTCTCTGCTCAGCAGGGAACATGCTTCCCCCTTCCCCTCTCCTGCCTCTCTGCCTACTTGTGATCTCTCTCTCCCTGTCAAATAAATAAATAAAATCTTAAAAAAAAAAAAAAAAAAAGAAAGAAAGGAAGAAAGAAAGAGGAAGAAAAGAGAAAGGAAGTAAGGAAGGGAAGAAGGGACAAATGAGCTTTTGAACGTATAAAGCTACCAGATTTCAAGACGAAAATAGATATTTCCAGCTCTGGACTCATTTAACAGAATTCTTGAATAAGGAAAAAAAAAGTGAGGCAATTTGAGCAGGAATAGCAAAAATCAAGGACCAAAAGGAAGAGATTTGCAAAGACAGGATCAAAGCGATGAGGGATGAAGAGTTTAGGCAAAAATCAAAGCTCCAGCCCTCTGGAGTGAGCAAGAAAGAGGGTGGTGGGTGGCGATGGGCTTTGGAGAACAGGACAGCCGAGGTAAGGTAGTGCTGAAGGACGCATGCCACAGAGCATTTGTGTAGAACGCCTTTAAGAGAAGAAAAAAAAAAAGAAAGAAAGAAAATCAAGGTAAGGCACAACCAGACAGAATATGGTTATTAATCAAAGCAGGAAGGATAAAATAATGGAGCTGCAGCCAGGGCAGCTTACAAAGTTAGGCAGCCAGGAGGGGTTCCTGAAGAAGAGAGGTGGTCTGAGAAAAGGGTGGAAACATCTAGTGTAAGGGAGGGAAGGAGATATTAGTCACAGTTTTAGAAAGAAACAGGCAGATGATACTATCAAAGGGGAGATCAATAAACCTTATAAGTTCCTTTTTTTTTTTTTTAAGGATTTTATTTATTTGAGAGAGAGACAGAATGAGTAGCAGGGAGGGCCAGAGGGAGAGAGAAAGAAGCAGACTCCCCCGCGCTGAGCAGGGAGCCCAATGCGGAAGAAGATCCCAGGATCCTGGGACCATGACCTGAGCCGAAGGCAGACACTTAACTGACTGAGCCACCCAGGCACCCCTAAACTCTGTAAGTTTCAGTGAGGAAGCTGTGCCAGAAATCATGGCCAGTATGGCAAGAATGCTAGATAGTACAGCCAGGGCACCAGGGGCCAAGAGAAGGGTTTTAGGGGTTGTTGTTAGTTTTTTATTTCTTCACTTCTGAGAAAATGTGGAATATCCCCAAAGCAGGAAATCAGGAGTAACTTATTCAAAAAGATGTGATGGGTGAAACAAATACTTTCCTTCCAAGTCAATGCAAAAATGGTTGTCACAGAAGTCGCTCTAAAACCAGTAGAACTCTATGAGCAAAGGTTAAGGAAAAAGTATCAGATGAGCTGATGAGTGAAACTGCCCCCAGAGCTATTTTTATGTTGTTGCCAAAGCTTTCCTATTAGAATGTTCCAGTCAGATTCTGAAGAATGGGGAAGTGAAGAAGCAAAAGAAATCATGTGCAAGCTGACCACAGTCAGGTCTTCCGAAGATCACATTACGTTCGCAGTAATAGAAGAAATGCTCCAGTAATGCAAGTAAGGAAAAATATCCCAGAGCGGAAGGCATGAATCAACAGAATAAAATGCAAACCATCAAGGTGCAAGTTGAAAGAAATTCCAGTTGTTCTGAAGATGTGGTTATTGAAAATGGGCCAACAAAGATCCTCAGTGCAAAGAAGTGGAGAGAAGATAACATCATGAAAACAAAATAATAAAAACAACAATAATAATAAAAACCCAGCAGATGACTTGATAAAGTACTTGCTGTTAGTCAGGCACTATTCCAACTGCATCATAAGCATTAACTAGTAATAGAATCACAACAAGCATCTAAGGTAGGTGCTACTATTATGGAGAAATGGAGGCATAGAAAAATGAGCTAATAACTTGCCCAAGGTCACACAACTATTAAGTATGAAAGCCTGGATACAAACCCAGACATTTTTTTTTTTAAGATTTTATTTATTTATTTGACAGCCAGAGATCACAAGTAGGCAGAGAGGCAAGCAGAGAGGGGTGGGGGGAGCAGGCTCCCGCCGAGCAGAGAAACTGATGCAGGGCTCGATCCCTGGACCCTGAGATCATGACCTGAGCTGAAGGCAGAGGCTTTAACCCAGGCGCCCCCAAACCCAGACATTTTGCCTACAGACTCTGTATTTGTCCACTGTGATATGTTATCACTATAAACCAAAATACGGGGCTGTGAAAAGCATCATTAATAATCTTAATATGCAGGGACCTTAGTGTTTACAAAGCATGTATCTCATGACCTCATTCTTTTATCAAGAGAAAGCACAAAAAATAGTATCACACTTCACTGATGAGCAGAGAGATGCCCAGGGAGGACTAGGGGTCTTACCCAAGCTCCCAGTTAGGAGCAGATCTTTTGACTTAAGTCTTTTTTGTCTTAACTTCCAAGTTATATTTACTTTCTACAATATAAGTTGTCTCAACTAGAAAGCAAGATAAGAATGAGCAGACTCCTGATGTCAGTTTCTTCAATGGTGCATACAAATATTTTTCAGCAGCCAGTGGGGGACCAATGCTACCTGCCTGGGCACAGCCCAGTAAGATGAATTTAGAAGCATGTGCTCACACATTCATGTACACACACGTGTGTAGGTGTGCAGTAGGGGTGAGAGTAACCTCACAAAAAGAAGAGAAAAGAGAGAGAATACTTTCCTAAAAATGATATGTAAGAAGAACAGAACCCATTGTATGTATTTTTGACTACTTGTATCCATCATGATATGAGTCTTGTGACCTGGTTAACCAAAAGATTGGTTTTGTTGTTGCTTGTTTGCTTTTCTGAGGGAGACTTCGGGCAGGTTTAATGGTCATAAGGGACATAAAGTAGAAAAACAATAGTTACCAGGAGAATTGGGGGATCTTAAAAAATGAAAGTGAAAAGAAGGAAAAGAATCACATTAGTAGGACTCATGAATTTCAAAAAAGCACAGAGAAGAACTGAAATCAGAGTAGCAGACTGTGGAGAAGAGAAGAATTAAATCCATAGTGGGTCTCAAGTTTATAAGAAATTTCTACTTACCTTTTGGACATTTTAAAGGGCTTTGGTGATGGTGGAGTTAAGAGTTGTACTTAAGTTAAATGTACTTAAAAATCCATTTTAAAATAAAAATGTACTTTAAAATAAAAATAAAAATTTTATTTAAAATTTTAAAAAAGTGAGTGGCTCAGTTGATTAAGCTTCCGACTCTTTGTTTGGGGTCAGGTAGTGACCCCAGAGTCATGAGATCAAGCCCCCCATCAGGTTCTGTGCTCAGCGGGGAGTCTGGTTGAGATTCTCTCTCTGCCGACCCCCTAACACTTCCACTGCTGTGCGTACTCTCTCTCAAATAAATATATCTTTTTTAAAAAAATAAAATAAAAATTCAAATGGTGGTTAAATGAGATTTGTGTGAAAATACTCTAAAAGTGACTGAATGTCCTTGAGCTGTCAGATGTTATTACAACTTCACTGTTGGTCTCATCACTGATGGTAATTCCTGTAGCCCCCCACTGGCTGGCCGTTGCAGTGATTTACCTAGTTCCATCAGGTTTAGGGGCTCTTATTGCCTTTTATAGAAAAGGGCCTGCCCACCTATCCCTCTGGAGAGAATAGAACAGAGATGATCCACTGATGCCAACTACAGGACCTGTCTGAAGGGGACACTGGGCTGGTTCTTTTTCACTGTCTCCCTATATGAAATATGAAGAAATGGTCATAAATTAGAGCAAGAGATTTAGGTTTGGAATAGCAAAACATATACTATCTTGCTGTTTAACTTGTTTAAACAGGTTACTGAGGGATATCAAGCTAGCTCTTTCCTCGAGATGGCTAGAAATAGTTTTCTGCTTGCCTTCAAATGGCTAGAAGATGCCTTGGAGAGGTGGGGCGAGAACTATGTGTATGGGGGGAGGGAGGGTGATTTCCAGGGACCTGTTCAACACCTGCCCACTGTATTATGATAAATTGCCACCTGTTTATCAAGTCAAGATGTTGCTGTTAATCTAGACACTCACAGTTATGCCTTAATTCCATGGATCCTCAAGCAGCTTTAAACAGTTAACGCAATTTTAAGATTATTTTCAGTTCTTGAAATTGTTGAATACACTGAGACGAAAACCTTGAAAAATCTTAACTATTTCAGGTCATAAAGAAATCAATACTGGATTTCCCTGTTTTGAATTGTTATTTCATTTTTTTTTCTCACCCCAAAGGTTCTCAGCCCAGGCTGAAGCAAATAAGTTCTCTTTATTCACCTCAAATATAGGATTTGCTGTTTCCTTCCTTATACAACTTCCTACTCAAATCCCCTTTCTTCCCGAAGGCCGTGAACGCATTCTCTGCTCCCTTATCCTTTCAACCAGTCCCAAAAAGTTGTTTCCCTTTTCGTTAAGAGGTATAAAAATGTCAGTGCCACTGAAAATACAATATCTTTATTCTTGTTGTCTAGGAGACAGGATGTGGTGAGGGTGTTAAGTGTCACCCATGTCAGATTTCACTTCCTGCATCATAATCAATACAATATGGGTCTACCAGGGTCCTGCAGTGTCCCAGCCTTTCCAAGGAGATCTTGCTTCTAATCTGACCTGGACTGCTCTCACTTCAACTGCCCAGGGAAAAAGTTAACAATACCTGGCAATATCCCTCTCCTTTATGCACCTCCTGGCCCCTTTTCCATCTTCAGGGTTATAAAAATGAAGGAAATTTGTTACGACTGATTCACATGGCTGGGGAGTTGCTTGCTGAATGATTTCATAGTCTAGCTATTAGCTGTGAAGAAATATAATGTCATCTTTACGTATCTGGTTTTAGTTGGGAGGGAAAGGCTCAAATGAAAGCCTCGGGAGAGCAGAGGGGAATGGAGAGCGAGCGAGCAGTCTGGGGACTCAGTCTGATGATTTAGTGGGGTGATTAGATGAAATATTTGTGGCGTGAATGTTGGAGTTTGGCGTTCTAGCTTTTGTACTTACTGTGTGTGTGCCAGCGTAGAAAGTGACCCCGGGGAATTGCCATGTTAGTCCAGGTGGAGGGAGCTCGTTGGGAGGGAAGGCACAGCTTCTCAACTAGTTGATTTCCCCTGGTGGAGGTTCTAATGATGACTCTGGCAACCAAAGCCAGTGCTCTTGGGTTCAAGTTTAGGTCCCTTTACAACATGGATGGGTGGTCTTGAAGCAAAATACTGTCATAATTAGGAGGTAGGACTCTGGGATCAGGTTAATGAAGGCCCACTCTCTGTGGCCTTGTGAAAATAAACTCCATGTCTTTGTTCCTCAGTTTCCTTAACCATAAAATGCAGATGGTAATTATATATAAATGAGAAAATGTATAAATTATGCCAAACATAGAGTTTGATGAGTGAAGATGTCTCAAAATGCAAAAAAAAAAAAACACATAAAAAAATAGTGAATTTCTGGGAGAATCCCTTGATTCAACAAATGATTATTGAGCACCTATTAGGAATCACTATGCACCCATAATATTTTGAAAGAGAGAAAGGCATCCTGGCCTCAGCTCCTCTGTGGGGTAATTACGTTCTCAATAGAATCATTCTGATACAACTTACATAACAAGCTATTTAAATAATGAAAGCCTGGGAATTCAGGAAAGGGAGTAATTATTATAAATTGGAGTAAAAAATCTTATGAGACATTAGAAATATTTAATGTAATTTAGAAAATATTTAGTGCTATTTTCAGAAACAGCAGTTCCAGAGTAAAAGGGAACATGAATCAGAAGATAGAGACTGGAATCCAGTGGCTTTCTCACCTTTTTATGTGTCATCCTTGGAAATCATTTTACCTCTCTTCATTTGAGAGGAAAATGAAGATAAGCTTCATAGGTTTGGTGAGCATAGACCAAAATAACATGCATTAAATAGTGCCTAGATTTGGTTCTGCATGAGGGAGCATTTCAAGAGGTAAATACAAAAATAATGCAAAGTCAATGCTCCGTTCCTCCATCTTTCACTCAGAGCTACAGCTTTTCTCATTTGATTTTTTGGTCCCTATGAACTTCTTAGAGAGGGATGGACTCATCCAGCTAAAAAGCCATTGCAAGCCTTCTGTGATGGTACACTGGACGACACGTTACCCTGTTTCTGCTGCATCATTTTGCTACCTCCTGCATGGTCTCAGATCAGAGCTCCAATAGTCAGTGATCATTCAAGTGACAGCGCCCAACACTCAGATGGCCGGCCCCTAGTCTTCATTCTCTAAGAGCATCACTGGTGACCCTGGTTAACTTACCCTTCACCTCTTGCCTGTCACAGGGAAGCAAGGGAGACAAATTAGCTAATGCCAGAAGTTACAAGTTGGAGATTCTTCTAGAGGAAAGGCCCTGTTTCAATTTTACATGATTCCTCTGTACTGTGTTATCCTTCACTTCACTGGGTGACTCTGTCACCTCTACCAGATCTAAAAGGGCTTTAAGTAGTGTGATAAAGAGATCCAGTGTTTTCCCTCCAAGCCTCCTTGGCTGCTTTTCTTGGTCTTAATTTCACAACATGCTCCCCTCTCCTCATATGGTATTGTGTTAGAAATAAAAAATACTTCAACAAATCATAGGATCACAGAATATTTGATGAGAGGCTTCCTTGAAAGAGCAGAGTGCTTTTGAAAAATGTAGTTTGAAATGGTAGTTTCTTTTTCATCCTATTTTCAATTTTGAAAGGAATCTTCCAAGCTAGTATTTATAATACAGATGGCCCTGTCTTCTACAGGCAAAGTTTGGATATCTAATGGTTATTTTTTAAAGTCTACTCTATAGGTTGGATGGAGTGCAGATGTGGGTGACCTACCTACATTGTATCGATCTATTATTCTATTACTTTATTTAGCTATTTATTTATTTATTTAATTTTTAAGTACGTTCTGTGCTGGGCGGGGCTTGAACTCACAACCCTGAGATCAAGACCTGAGCTGAGATCTAGAGTTGGACACTTAAGCAACTGGGCTACCCAGGTGTCCCTAATCTATTTTTAATCACAGCTTTATTGAGACATAACTTATATGTCATGCAATTCACTCATGTAAATTGTATAATTCAGTGGTTTTAATATATTCACAGATTTGTGCAATCATCACCACAATGAATTTTAGAATTCATACCACACCAAAAGGAAAACTCATACCATTAACCATCACTCCCCATTTTCTCCCCAATTCCCTCCAGCTCAACCGAGGCAACCACCAACCTATTTTCCCTCTCTATCGACTTGCCTATTCTGGACATTTCATTTAAATTATTGCATATGACATGTGCTCCTTTTGACTAGCTTCCTTTAATTTAGCATGGTGTTTTAATGTTTATTCATGGTGTAGTGTGTATCAATACATAATTTCTTTTTATTGCTGAATAGTGTTCCATTGTATGGATATTCCAATGTAGGGGCCAAGGCTGGGCCACCCAAAATGTAGCACATGGCATATTAATGATTTTGATTGAAACTACTTTGGAAACAACGAGCGCAAGGAACTTCAAACCCTCCTCTGTTCCCCTGGAAGCAGGTAATAAATCTCCTATATGAAAGGCCCCCTCCTCATACCAAGCAGTAAAAAGGTATCCTTATTACTCAAGATGGGAACTTTAAAGCTAAGAAAGCTACAGAAACAAACCTCATTACATTTTGCTGATCTACTACCTCAGCGCAAATTCCACTTAGAATTCCTTACTAATTAAAGCACTCAAACATCTGTTTTCTTTATCCTGTCACTTTCTCACAAATTAATTTTCTCTTTGTTTAGAATGTATGAAAATAGCTGGCCGTGGTTATCTGTCTAGGTCTCCATTTCTTTATTGGTCCTCTGTGTGCACATTATAAAACTTGGGTTTTTTTTTTTCTTCTGTTAATCTGTCTCTTACAAATGTAATTCTTAGTCCAGACAGAAGAACCTTGGACACAGGAAAATTTTTTCCTTCCCTTCAACACATTCTATTTATCCATGCAGTAGTTGACAGACATTTGAGGTGCTTCCACTTTTTGTGTATTATAAATAATGCTGCTATGAGCATTAGGTATCTGTTTGGAAGTGGGATTTCTGAGTCATATGGTCATTCTCTGTTTAACTTGTTGAGGAGCTTCCTGATTTTCCAAAGGGAAGACACCATTTTACTTTCTCACCAGCAGTGTAGGAATATTCTAATTGCTCTATATCCTCATGAGTACATTTTTTTTTTTTAATCTGTCTTTGTGATTGTAGCCATCCTGCTGGATGTGAAGCTTTTTATCTCTTTACTGTTTCCTTTTGATCCTTTAGCCATATCCTTTATGATTGTAATTAAAAATTAATCCATGCTTATCTCTTCTCTAAAACCTAAATGATGTCTGGTCCTCAATATCTCCCAGGTGAGAACAGTTCAACGCTGGGAAATGAGGAGAAAATGTCTACCACAGGAAAAGGTTGACAATTTTAACAGGAGAAAGCACAGTCCAGTCATTTTTCTAGGCTTTTCTTTTCTCTGGCCCTATCAGCATTTTCCCCAGTGGAATCACAGAAAAATGGTGAGAGGGGATAAAACCATGTGAAATAAAAGAACAGTGCTTTGTATTTACTACTTCACTGAACAAAGGATGCTAGCAAAGGGGACTCACTACTCTTAATACGCAAAAGCTGCAGAAGGGAGACTAACATGAAAGCATCTTTCAAAGACTACATGACACTTCTGGGGAAAAATAAATTACCCAGACCAAAAAAAAAAAAAAAAAAAAAAAAGGACTAGAGCTTTTCAACAGCCTCCTATGGGACATTTTTCTTCTGTTTTACTCACAGAGCATAGCATGTCATGCACATGATAACTGATAGTGTTGAGGCAACTGGGTTGCAGTTATTAAAGGTAACATTAATGAGTACTTAATAGATGTCAGACATTGGGAGGGGTATTTTAAGTATGTTTCTGCAACAACTTGATAAACATGTGTGTGTCTGTGTTATTCTCATGTTACTCAGGAAAAAACTGAGGCACAGATAGTTTAAGAAACTTGTATATGGCCACCCCAACTAGTAAGTAGAAAATTGGAATTCAAATCCATTTCTGCCTGATCTGGAATCCTATAAATTACCCATTTTATCTCACAGATTCTAAAAATATTTTATTAAATAAATGGATAATTTCAAATGCCAATTTTAAAACATCTAGGGAAGGAAAAATATTATTTTTCAAAAAATAAAATGTAAGTAAACAAAAAAGATGTTGGAGAAAACTAACCTATTCTTATCTATCTATTGATATATTAAAAATTGATTTTTTAAAGATTTTCTTTATTTATTTGACAAACAGAGATCACAGGTAGGCAGAGAGGCAGGTAGAGAGAGAGAGGGGAAGCGGGCTCCCTGCTGAGCAGAGAGCCTGATGCGGGGCTTGATCCCAAGATCCTGAGATCATGACCTAAGCCGAAGGCAGAGGCTTAACCCACTGAGCCACCCAGATGCCCCAATATAGTAGAAATTTAAATAATTTTATATCAAATAATTTATATATATCTCTATCAAATCAATTTATATCAAATAATTTAATATACATTAAATAATTATATCAAATAATTTAATAATTTAATCAGTATCAAATATTTTAATATACATTTCTACCAGTTTTCTTTTTTTTAAGATTTTATTTATTTATATTTGAGAGATAGATTGGGAACACAAGCAGGAGTGGAGGGGCAGAGGGAGAAGCAGATTCCCTGTTGAGCAGGAAGCCTGCTATCAGACTCCATCCCTGGACCCTGGGATCATGACCTGAGCCAAAGGCAGATGCTTAGCTGCCTGAGCCACCTGGGAGCCCTTCACAGGTTTTCCAGCTGTGATTACAATTAGTACAGCATCAATATCAATAGCTTCACAAATGCTATCTCCAAACTGCTCCTACAAAAACTCTGAAAATCTTCAGAGTTGTTCCTTAGAGGGTTATTTTCTGTTTGAAAATAGTTCCTCAGCCTGGGTGGCTCAGTGGGTTGAAGCCTCTGCCTTCGGCTCAGGTCATGATCCCAGGGTCCTGGGATCGAGCCCCTCATTGGGCTCTCTGCTCAGCGGGGAGCTTGCTTCCCCCTTTCTCTCTGCCTGCCTCTCTGCCTACTTGGGATCTCTCTCTCTGTGTCAAATAAGTAAATAAAATCTTTAAAAAAAAAAAAAAAGAAAATAGTCCCTCAGTTACAATAGCCACGTGGCATCAAGGAGATACTTCCTCTCTTATTTCAGGGCCTTCTTGCGTGTTGCCTTCCTGATAAACCCAGTTACCATGCTACACATGTTCCTCTCTAGCAGTGCCCGCTATGGAGTAGCTATATCCATGTCAGAAAATCTGCACACACTCTCAAAGCCAGGGTAGAGCTCTCAGTACGTCAAAGCTATGCAGGATTTTGCATAAAGGTGGGTAGAAGCTCCTGTCCTATCCTTCCTCAGTATAATACAGAACTGGTTGTGCTCTAGAACCTTCCAAGAGATTATGACATGGTTCCCATAGCTCAATTATCTTCTAGCTGCATCTTGCCTTCTATAGGACTCAAATATCAGCCACTAACATCTGTCCAGGGACTTCAGACTGTCCTCTGGATATTTCACCCCTGCCCTTGAGGTAGGCTCGTGCAACTTAACCCATCCAACTAGATCCCAGCGTGTTACTCGCCCCACCAGCTTGCCAGTCAAACCCAGGCATATCGGAGGTCCAGTGGTGGGTGTAGCTCAGGTTCAAGTCGAGACTGCTTCTATGTTATTCTTTAAACACATTATTTGAAAAATTTGATCATATATTTTTGTATAGTTTGGTGCCGAGAGAGAGGAAACATGTTATCCTCTGCCAAATATAATTTGAGAATTGCAGCTTAAATATTTTTCCATCCGCAAATGCACCCAATCAAATAAGATTAGGATGATGGTTAGGAGGCAGCTTGTTAAAACATGAACTTGCCAACGTCATAAAGATGGAATGTGTTTCATAGTTAAGCAAACAAAACTGTGTGTATGTGTGTATGTGTCTATGACTAACAGAATTTGAAATTTAAAGGGTGATATGTAAGAAAAAGCAACAGATTCGTGATTAACAAATAAACTCAATGACAAAGACAAGTCAAAACAGAGATAAAGAGATAATCATTATTTTTATTTTTTAACTAACTAAGATACATTGATTTTTTTTTCCTATACCCAAAGTATTAGGAATAGCAAGAAAAATATAGCACGCCATACAAAATCATTCAAGAAAACATATTTTAAAATAAAGAAAACAATTATATTTGCAGCCCCCATAAAGGAGGGTTGAATCCTCCCAGGATTATCAGTGATAGATTCATCTGAGAAGCTGGCTCACGGGGTGCCTGGGTGGCTCAGTGGGTTAAAGCCTCTGCCTTCAGCTCAGGTCACGATCTCAGGGTCCTGGGATCGAGCCCCGCATCAGGCTCTCTGCTCAGTGGGAGCCTGCTTCCCCTCCTCTCTCTGCCTGCCTCTCTGCCTCCTTGTGATCTCTGTCTGTCAAAAAAAAAAAAAATTTTAAAAAAAAAAAAAAAAAAAAAAGAAGCGGGCTCACATTAGGAATTTGGCAGTTTTACAAGGTAGATCAAAATACACAAAGGTACTAATGCTACTAAATTACAAGTCTAAATAATAAGCATGAGTGGTGGTATGGGGCACCTTCTGAAAAGAGCAATTCTGAGACAGGTTTAACCTCCTATTATGTGGTTTGGCTGGATGACACCTTCCATTCTGCCTTCCCAGACTCACTTAACTGTTTGCCCCAATGCCCTCCACTTAGAGATTTATCCAACCCCAACCACTTAGAGATACTCGGTATCTGAGCCAATAATTGACGGAGAAGGGAACATTCTGCAATCTACCACTTGGAGGTTCTATGGGTAGCTTTATGGCTGAAGGTCCATTATCTCTGTACACAATCAACCCCTAACTTTTTGACCCAGCCTCCACTTCTATCTTGGTTTATCATCCATCTCTCATTTCCTGCGGAGCCCAGGGTCCTAACTTAAACTAACCTGCTTGTCTGGGCCTGAGTCATAGGTCTACTTGCCACTTGAGTCTTCACTCATGATCAGAAACTTAATTCTACCTCCCAGACTGACTAAAGTCCCTTTGACTTCCTGAAAACCCCTGCTATTGCCGCTTTCCAATCAGATGGGCGGCCACTGCCATCAATGTCACTGAGGCTTGAGCTCGCTTTGCCCTCCTTCCTTTCACATTGTATAGAAGTTACTGACTTTCCCCTTCAGGAACTCACCCCAAAGCCCCTGTTTCATCTTCCCCTATTCTCCACCGACCTATGCAACTCATGCCTCCCCTTGAGGTCTAGATTTGTCCAGTAGCTTCACGAATGTCTTCATTCTTGCAACGACAACTTATGGTCTTCACAAACTCAGCACACGTATTTGAAAAAACTCAGTGATGTCTTCCCACCACACCAAAAAAACCCCAGCTCCTTTATATTGCATCTTACAGTTTCTGCTCAATTGCCCAAGCCAGAACCGAGGGACTTCCGATTATTTTACCTCCATAGTTACCAGTTAGCTGCTGCTGAATCTGTCTAGTAAATTTCCCATAGTTTCACTCTATTTCTCCTTCCCAAATATTGCTGCCCTGGTTCCTGTCCCAGGTATTGCTTCCCAGACTCGACTCAGGGTTTTCTTGTTAGTACTGCAGTCTGCCCCTTCTTCCCACATGCCAGTCCACGTGGTGGACTGCACCGTTCCTGGAAGCATCTCGGAGTCTGCCGTATTGCTAAGTTGAACCCTGTGATGACACTCCACTGTCTGTAATGTTCAGGGGCAAACTCCTAATACTAAACCTAAAGTCTTCGTAATCCGTTCTACAGCAGCCCAAATTATGGAGAGTTTCCCCCCAAAGACCGTGCTTTCTCCCCATCGTTTCCTAGAGTTATTCCCCAATGTCCGTAGAGTTATTCGGCCACCCCATTAAACTTTGAGGAAGTAGTTCTGCACTTGCATCCCACATGAAGCCTTCTTGGACAATCTTTATAGCCACACACACACACACACACACACACACACACACACTTCCTATGTTTTTCCCTTGTGCTACCTCCCTAACTTGTACATATTTTAAATGAAGTACTTAACTGTATGTACTACTGTCATTTTTTGTTCTTTATGCCCTCTCTACTACATGAACTGCACAATGAACTGTTTATGACACCTCGGATTATTCTATATCTATTTAAACTTTCCTCAATGACGATGATATTGACATTTTGGATCAGTAATTCTTTGGTTTGGTGGGATATTCTGCTCATTGTAGAATATTTAGCAGCCTCCAAGGCCCCTATCCAGTACATACTAGTAGAATACTCTCCCTGACCTTCCTATTAGTGACAACTGAAAATGTCCAGATATTTCCAAATGTTCTTTCCAGGAGGGCAGGACATGGAAGAATTAACCCTTCATGAGAACCACTGAAAACCACAAAGTTGTGCCTATAGTGTAATCAACACTATTATTTAATGAATGATATTAGTTAATATTAATAACCAGTTAATATTAACTAATTAATTAATTAATATTAGTTAATATTAATAACTAGTTACTATTAACTAATAATATTCATTAAATAATAGTGTGACTTAATACTCCAGTGAAGGAAAGACTGTGGAAAGGAGGGATAAAGGAAAGGAGAGAGGAAGGAAACAAAGGAAGAAATATATGAAGGGGGGGACAGAAATATATCTCACAATATGATTAGTTGTAAGGAAAACTAAAAATTACACTCCGTTTAGGATCTGTTGGCCTAGAAGCCCAACATTTAACTGTATCTATTGATATCATAGTAGTGATAAGGCACAAGTCAGAAAAAATGAGAGTAGACGTATGTCAGAACTAAACTAGCAAGAAGAAGGATAGAGAGAGGAAGCAGGAAACAGAAGAGCTGGTTGTAGAAAGTCAGGCATCCTCTGTAGCTCCCAAGTTATACCCTGGGCATCAATGAGGGGCTGCATGGTTAGGGGCACAGGCTCAGGAACCAGGTGTCCTGGCATCAGAGCTCGCTCTACTTCTTAATACTTAACTTCAGATTCCTCATCTGTACAAATGACATAACTCTACAGTCTATATCTTGGGCATTTGCAAAGGATATATGAGATACTCTGTGTAAAGGATTTACACAGAAAGGTGTCTGGCACATTCTAAGTGCTTCATAAATGGTAACTATATGGGTTCTTCTGTACTTATTTCTTCTGTGTGGTTTAACGGACCCAAATTTGAACTACAAAGATTTGTACTCCCAAATTGATAATAATGTCAAAAAATGATAATCTGGAGTACAGTTGTAAAGTCACCAAAATTCACAATTCCTTGGCATTTATACAGTCAGCGATTCTGCTTCAGGGAATGTTTGGGTAGTACATTTGTGTTTTCAGCCCATGTATCCTTGAGTTTTGATTATCTCTATGTAACGTGTAATTTGGAGCAAAGATTCAAGTCAAGCCTTGAGTCTTTTGGCTCTCCCTGTCACTCAGTCACACATGGCTTCCCATGAAAGCTATTAACTGAGAAACACTCAGGTATAGAGCCTAGAAGAACTGGTATAAGGCTGGGCCCGACAGAAGCTAATATATTTACTGCTGTTGACCTAGTCATAAATGTCTTCTCATGCTAGGAGCCTTGGACACTGGGGATTGGGTGCTAGAGGACGGGATGATGAGGGTAAAGATTCTCTTAAAAAAGGGAGGTCAGAAGTGAAGACAGGCCTCATTGTCCAATGTGTGCTTGAACAGGGGGCAACAGTCCTATTGGGATGAAGTACTGGCTTTGGGCTCCTGTGGGGAGGAGAGCTTGTACCTAAATCCAAGTAGGAACTTTACTGCTAGTGAGAGGCTCATGAACTGATATCAGCTCATGGGCTGATATATGAAAGTCCCTGTGGCATTTAAGGGAACAGCAGCTGCTTCCTTCCTTCCGCATTCCCATTCCTTCTGGTAGAAAGGAGCTCAGATTGGCTGAGCAAGCACAGTTGAGTGCGAAGAGTACTTTTCAGGAGTTTGGTCCTACTTACGCGGATATCAGTCTTTTCAAAATTGTCGTTTCACCTCCCAAGTAAAGGAAGACAGTTGGAGTCTTTGATTTCTAAAACCTCTGAATTTCTGTGCTGTGAACTGGGAGCATGGCAACGAAGAATTGATTGGTCCATCACGCATGGGGGTTTTCTCAGCTGTCTGGATTCTTGCCTACCATGACTGCAGTGACCCCCTCAGGATGGGGTGGGGAGAGGAATGTCCATCCATGTCTTTGCCCGATCATTCTATATAATCCTGAGGCTCATTTTACAGAATAAGCCAAGGGTTACCCTGGTCTATTTAATGTTCTTGTTTTTAAATGTGCATCATGGAAACATTTCTCTTTGTCTGTTGAATATACTCTAAGTGAGTCATCCCAATGTAAAGGTGCTAGATTTTTTTTTTTTTTAAGATTTTATTCATTTATTTGACAAACAGAAAGAGATCACAAGGCAGGCAGAGAGGGGAGGAAGTAGGCTCCCCACCAAGCAGAATGCCCGATATGGGACTCGATCCCAGGACCCTGAGATCATGACCTGAGCCAAAGCCAGAAGCTCAAGGCACTGAGCCACCCAGGTGCCCCAGGTGCTAGATTTTTAAATCCCATATTGTGCGTATACGTGTGCATGCACATGTGTGTGTCCTGGGGCACCAGAAACAGAGAGGCATCAAGCACTGGTGTTAACAGTGTCTATAGAATGAGGACACAAGGAAATTAGAGAACCAAGGAAATCTTCCGCTAGGATCTGCATCATATTTGTGTGTTTAACTTTCTTTCTACCCTCCACATTACCCACATACATGCAAGTTGGGTTTTTGATTCTAGTGCAATGTTTTAGTCATTTTCATGTTCCCTATAGGCATTCACACATAGGAGGTGAATGGATTTAAACCTTCCGAGCCACTTCCTGGAACTTTACCAATGATTCCTTTGGCTTAAACCTTATTCCTGCTCATACATTCTTCTTTTAATAAAAGTATATGTAATATATGACATGCCGTTCTAAGTATATGACATTCTTAGGACAACTCTGTGAAGTAATACTATTGTTCTCTCCACCTGAAGATAAAAAAAATGTATCACCCAGAGATGTTCAATAACATATCCTCTAAGACACAAAGATAGTGAGTAGTGGAACCAGGATCCAAAGCCAGACAGATTAACTCAGGAACTCCTGCTGTTCCCCTGTCTGCAATTCTGCCTGGAGGTTGAGATAATCACCAAAAAGCAGCATATTAGCTATGAAACACTTCCTCACAAATAGGTGTAAGACACACGTACAGACCCCTGGGATCTGGGAGACGAGAGAAGTTGAAATGGTAAGGTAAGAAAAAGCTTGTAGCATTGAATACAAAATTTGTCTATTATATTGTTTTAAAGACAGTGAGAGCAGTAAGAATTTCTTTACCAGGGGTTACATGTATACCACAAAATTTTAACAATGAAATGCCCAATCGACTGGTTTTGATCTATTCTTTCTGCCCACATACACATACATATTCATCAGATGCCAATGGAGCTTCAAAATGAAAACAACACAACAAAACAACCTCAAAAACAAAAACTTAGGGGTGCCTGGGTGGCTCATTCTCTTAAATACCTGCCTTCGGCTCTGGTCATGAGGCTCAGTGGGGAGTCTGTTTGTGCCTCTCTTTCTGCCTCTCCTACCACTTGTGCATTCTCTCTCTCTCTCTCTCTCTCTCAAATAAATAAATAAAATCTTAAAAAAAAAAAAACAACAAGAACGACTTGCATACACTGCTGGTAGACATGCAAAATGGTACAGATAATTTGGAAAACAATTTGGTAGTGGTTTCAAACAGTTAAACAAAGATACTTAATTTATAATCTCGCAATTATGCGCTAATTATCTATAAATAGAAATAAAATCATGTTATTTATGTAGACTCATCCGCGAATGTTCACAACAGCATTACTCACAGTAGCCAAAGCCCGGAAATAATCCCAGTATCTGTCAAGTGGTGAGTGGATAAGCACTCTGGGGAACAACCACATAGTAGAATACCACTCGGCAGCAAAATGAAGTGCGATCCTGACCCATGCAGCAATGGGGAGGAATCTGAAAATTGCCATCCTTAAGGAAAGAAAGCAGACACAATTACTACATGTTCTGTCATTTTGTTTTTATGAAACTTGTGGAAAAGGGAAAGTTAGCCAGGCAGAAAGCTTACAAGTGTTTGTCTGAGCCAGGTTGGGAACAAGTAATTAACTGCACATGTATACAAGGTAACACTTTGAGGTGATAGAAATATTCTAAAATTGGATCATAGGGATGGTTGTACAAATGTTTAAATTTGGTAAAACAGCTGATGGCTTTCTTAAAATGGGTGAATTGGATGGTATGTAAATTATGTAGCAGAGTAAAACTTCTTAAAAAATATTTAAGTCTACAGATGAACATAGATCAAAGAAAGGAAAAATTAAATGAGATAAAAACAGAGAGGGAGGCAAACCATGAGAGACTCTAACTCTAGGGAACAAACTGAGGGTTGGTGGAGGGAAGGGGGTTGGGGGATGGGGTAGTTGGGTGATCAGCATTAAGGAGGGCACTTGAAGTAACGAGCACTGGATATATTGTATCTAACTAATGAATCACTAAATTCTACCTGTGAAACTAATATAATACACTATGTGTTACTAACTTGAATTTAAATTTTTAAAAAATTAAGTCTTCCTCTGGACTCAATGAACCAGGGTTTCCTGGTATTATTATTATTATTATTATTATTTTAATTGTGGGAAAATGCACATAACATACTAAGTCAAGCCTGCTGTGTTTCAGGCTGAATTGCTCCGTATTTGCAACCCATTATACTAAGTCAAGCCTGCTGTGTTTCAAGCTTGGTCACAGCGAGATCCTGCATTCTTTAAGAGCAATGGGTGAGGGGCGCCTGGGTGGCTCAGTGGGTTAAAGCCCCTGCTTCAGCTCAGGTCATGATCTCAGGGTCCTGGGATTGAGCCCCACATCCAGCTCTCTGCTCAGCGGGGAGCCTGCTTCCTCCCTCTCTGCCTGCTTCTCTGCCTCCTTGTGATCTATTTGTCAAATAAATAAACAAAATCTTAAAAAAAAAATGCCATTTTAACCATTTTTAACCATACAGTTCAGTGGCATGAAGTACATCACCACCATCCATCCACAGAATATTTTCCTCATCACAAACTGAAACCCTGTACCCATTAAACAATAAATCCAAGCCCCTCCCCCCATTCTTGGCACCCACCATTGCACTTTCATGTCTGTGAATTCGCCTGCTCTAAGTACTTCAAGTAAATGGTATAGAATGTGATTTCGTTGGTGTCTGGCTTATTTCAAAGCATAATGGTTTCAGGGTTCGTTTATGTTGTAGTATGTGTCAGAATTTCGTTCCTTTTGAAGAAATGAATTTTTATTCCATTGCCTGTACGTGCAACATTTTGTTTATCCATTCATCTGTCAATGAACATTTGGCTTATTTCTTCTTTTTGGCTATTGTGACTAATGCTACTAAGAACATCGGTGTACCCTGGTACTCTTTTTAAAATGTGTAACTTTTCTTCTGGAAGAAGAGAATCCATGGCTTTAATTATATGTTCAAAGGGTTTTGTGATCCAAATTCTAGCCATGTGGCTGACTACAGAGCACATAAATAAATAGAGGTTTCATGAAACTTTTTTTCCCTGAATGGGGAATGAGTTCTAGCAACTCCAAAGGTAATATACTTACTAGAATTAAGGGACAACACAGAGACATTGACTATCTTATTAACCCTTTGTTATGCACCAGGTTCTGTACCAAACACTTTCTATTCATCTGTAGTACTTAGCTCTTAGGACACACTTGTGATACATACTTGTGAAGCCATGGGCAACAAATAATGTGTGCAAGGGCAGTAGAGAACTCTTTCCAAACTCAACTTTTTTTCTGGTGCAAAGCTATGTCTGCAAACTATTCTCAACACTACCTCTGGAGAGATACTGTTGATTGGCTTGAGTAGTTTGAAAATGGCTATAAGTTGGCAATGCATTTTAGGAAAGACTGATGCTTTAGTTCTGGAAACAAAGCAAATATGTAGTATACTTTGGAGACTAGTGAGCAGAATCTGGTAACTAGAAGGAAAATTTACGACTCAAGCAGTGATTATGTTTTCAGTCTGATTGGGGACTTTCTTATGCAAAAACCAAGCCCCTTGAAATCAATCCAGTTCTATCCAAACTAAATCTTCTTAAAAGTCCTTGTACCTTCTTCCCCACATCTGGCGCAGAGAGGAAAGGCCACTTTACCATAGGCCTAGGAAATTTTTGGCTCAGACACCTCCTTTTTGAGAATTCTCTCTGTGATTCCTAGGCAGGTGTCAGGAAAGCAGATACAAGAAGCTGTGTGTGTTTCTACCCCTACGTCAAAGTGGTCTTTCCCACCAAAACATTGACGTTAGCCTGGAAGCAAGTCAGGCAGCCCTTCTATGGATGGAGATTGCATTCAGATGCAAATAAAATTCTTCAGGGATACTGTGGTTGTCCTAGCTTTGACAGCTGCTTCCTCACCTGGGTTTTCAAATAACTCCCTGGGCAGAAGCTAATTTATTCTCCTGTTAAAATACAGACGTCTGTCTGTTCCTTTCCAGGGCTTTGTTTTCTGAGCCTTAGTTCCTATTAATAGAGAATTTGGGGATGAATACCAAGAACGGAAGAAACCGCTCAAGTATGAGGCTCTCTTATAGCCCACGAATCTGATCAAAAGTGTCAGTTTGGAGAACAGAGCAGAACAGAGGATGAATACATATAGGATTTTATAAAAGCAACGTGGCTCATGGTAGGCAGGCTGAATTGCTCCGTATTTGCAACCCATTATACTAAGTCAAGCCTGCTGTGTTTCAAGCTTGGTCACAGCGAGATCCTGCATTCTGTAAGAGCAATGGGTGAGGGGCGCCTGGGTGGCTCAGTGGGTTAAGCCGCTGCCTTCGGCTCAGGTCATGATCTCAGGGTCCTGGGATCGAGTCCCACATCGGGCTCTCTGCTCAGCAGGGAGCCTGCTTCCTTCTCTCTCTCTCTGCCTGCCTCTCAGTGTACTTGTAATTTCTCTCTGTCAAATAAATAAATAAAATCTTAAAAAAAAAAAAAAAAAGAGCAATGGGTGAGGGGTGCCTGGGTGGCTCAGTGGGTTAAAGCCCCTGCTTCAGCTCAGGTCATGATCTCAGGGTCCTGGATTGAGCCCCACATCCAGCTCTCTGCTCAGCGGGGAGCCTGCTTCCTCCCTCTCTGCCTGCTTCTCTGCCTCCTTGTGATCTCTCTATTTGTCAAATAAATAAACAAAATCTTAAAAAAAAAAAAAAAGCAACAGGTGAATTGCCATCATCTTTGGATCCCCTTCCCACCCATCCTCAAACACCCAAGCTTTCTTTTGGCAATAATGCTTCAGCAGTGTTTCTGCTTACTTTTTAAAGACGTCATCA
The DNA here is from genome assembly GCF_022355385.1 of Mustela nigripes. NCBI lineage: Eukaryota > Metazoa > Chordata > Mammalia > Carnivora > Mustelidae > Mustela > Mustela nigripes. The sequence goes on along the minus strand of NC_081557.1, from coordinate 82,244,952 downwards.
GGGATAACATAATATTTAGTTTACCCTCTTTAAGTGATGTTGAGATTGACAAGTAGTATCTCCCCCCCTCCCATGGACTGATGATATACCCAGAAAAATATCTCAAGAGGATTACCTTTGTGTCACTGAGGTCTGTGCTTTCCACAAACCCACAGGGAAGTTAACAGACTGTTCTTGTTTTAGTTCTACATCCATTAAAAGGATCAGAGGGATGTTCTCAAAGGGGAAAGAGATCTAATTTGTTCTATTAGAGAAAGGGAGGACTTGTTAGAGGTATCCTGGTCACTGGAAAATAATAGGTTCTGAGTTGTAAGGGAGCAAATAGCACTCTCCCTGCAGGGGCCAGGCTCTCAGGGAGCAGCTGGTTGTCTGAAGTTCATGGAGGCTGGGCACTCAGCATCATGTTTTTGAGAGCTGCATTAAGGATCCACATAATGAACTTGCATTATGACTGGCGTCTCTGTACACCCAGTGACCTTGAAGAGCCCTCACCTGCTTGACGATAGCATGGTATGGCAGAGGGTGATGATGAATATAAGTGTAGATCAGTAATCAATAATCAATAACCATGTGCTTATCCCCACATGGGCTGCAGAAGCTCAGCCTTTGTACCACCACAGGAGGAAGAGGCAGCCACCAACACGGTTTGTATCGCATGTCCTAAGGACTTCAGTGAGTGAGGCTTTGGGGCCAGATTGGCTTTGACCTAGCGAGGGTATGGTCATTATAGCCAACATTTCCTGATGTTTCTATATGGGCCGGGAACTGTTTCAAGCACTTATATTTACTAACAGAATTAATCCTTATATTTCACACATGAGGACCTGTGGTTCAGAGACATTAAGTAACTTATCCAAGTTAGCACAACTAGCAGGTGCCGAGCCAGGACTGGGAGCTCAAACAGTACTCTGGTCCTGAATCTGTGCTGCTCATGTAGAGGAGGCATGATTTCTGTCCATTAGACATTTAAGAGAGTGATGGCCGGGTGGTTCAGTCAGTTAAGAGTCTGCCTTCGGCTCAGGTAATGATCCCAGGGTCCTGGGATTGAGCCCCGCATTCCGCTTCCTGCTCGACAAGGAACCAGCTTCTCCCTCTGCCTCCTGCTCCCCTTGCTTGTGCTCCCTCTCTCTCTTTCTCTGACAAATAAGTAAAATCTTAAAAATAAAAAAAAAAGGAGAGAAGGAGGAGGAGGGGGAGAAGAGGAAGAAGATGAAGAAGAAGATGAAGGAGAAGAAGAAGGAGATGGAGAAGAAGTTATTTAAGAGTAAGGATGAGACCCTTTCTTAGCAAATGAGACTCTGCCCCTCCCCCATCCCCACCCAAACCTTTTTTCAGGAAATATGTCAATGATTCTCTTGATTTACCCTCAGGTAATGGTAGGAATAATGTTTAGATTGACAGACAGGTGTTGCCCTGGACTGAGGTCCCCTGGAAGCCATCAGTGCTCCACTCATAGTTGTAAGGAGTATCTTGGATACTGAAGAATGAAGTCTTCTTATTTCTCCTCTCTTTCCCCCACATCTGTGTTCTTATTCCCAAGACTCTGGTCTGCCCACTGATAGTCTAGACAGCAGGGAATGGCTGAATACCCAACATCTGCAGAGCCTAGTAGATTCCAACAGCCACGCATGTCCTGCAAATGGAGTCTTACTCAGAAAGGGTAGATACAGTCAGGTCCTTGGTCCTGTTTCTTCTATCAGGCAGTACTTGTGTATTTCTTCCTCTTTTTCTTACCTCCTATCTTCCAAAATTTTCTGAGAAGAAGCCCGTTCAGCCCCAGACAACTCAGCCATTTCAAATACCGTCCTGCCCTCTCACAAACAGCTTTACACTCAAGTGAACAGCACGGCTTGGGAGGTCTGTGGTGCTACTGGATGACCACCGGACCCTGCCCAAAACCCATGTACCCCATGCCCACGCTGGGTCTCATGGGGTACATTGTCACATCACATAAGATTTATTGCCTCTGAGCCTTTCAAGAGCAAGAGGGGCATTCCATTTTCCTACCTTCTCACCCTGTGATTTCCACCCCATTCTTTTTTTGGGGGGGGGTCTTTTCTTTTATTTATTTATTTTTTTAATATAATTTTTTATTTTTTATAAACATATATTTTTATCCCCAGGGGTACAGGTCTGTGAATCACCAGGTTTACACACTTCACAGCACTCACCAAAAAACATACCCTCCCCAATGTCCATAATACCACCCCCTTCTCCCAAACCCCCTCCCCCCAGCAACCCTCAGTTTGTTTTGTGAGATTAAGAGTCACTTATGGTTTGTCTCCCTCCCAATCCCATCTTCTTTCATTTATTCTTCTACCCACTTAAGCCCCCATGTTGCATCACCACTTCCTCATATCAGGGAGATCATAATGGATGAAGGACCTCAATGTGCGAAAGGAATCCATCAAAATCCTTGAGGAGAACACAGGCAGCAACCTCTTTGACCTCAGCCGCAGCAACATCTTCCTAGGAACAACGCCAAAGGCAAGGGAAGCAAGGGCAAAAATGAACTATTGGGATTTCATCAAGATCAAAAGCTTTTGCACAGCAAAGGAAACAGTTCACAAAATCAAAAGACAACTGACAGAATGGGAGAAGATATTTGCAAACGACATATCAGATAAAGGACTAGTGTCCAGAATCTATAAAGAACTTAGCAAACTCAACACCCAAAGAACAAATAATCCAATCAAGAAATGGGCAGAGGACATGAGCAGACATTTCTGCAAAGAAGACATCCAGATGGCCAACAGACACATGAAAAAGTGCTCCATATCACTCGGCATCAGGGAAATACAAATCAAAACCACAATGAGATATCACCTCACACCAGTCAGAATGGCTAAAATCAACAAGTCAGGAAATGACAGATGCTGGCGAGGATGCGGAGAAAGGGGAACCCTCCTACACTGTTGGTGGGAATGCAAGCTGGTGCAGCCACTCTGGAAAACAGCATGGAGGTTCCTCAAAATGTTGAAAATAGAACTGCCCTATGACCCAGCAATTGCACTATTGGGCATTTACCCTAAAGATACAAACGTAGTGATCCAAAGGGGCACGTGTACTCGAATGTTTATAGCAGCAATGTCCACAATAGCCAAACTATGGAAAGAACCTAGATGTCCATCAACAGATGAATGGATCAAGAAGATGTGGTATATATACACAATGGAATACTATGCAGCCATCAAAAGAAATGAAATCTTGCCATTTGCGACAACATGGATGGAACTAGAGCGTATCATGCTTAGCGAAATAAGTCCACCCCATTCTTAATATCAGTTTATGTGGCCTAACCAAAAGAAGAGCTGAAGAAAATCGAGAGTGTTTTCTGCAGAGAGCCCTCAGTTCCCCTTTTATCTTTTCACTCTCCTCCATCTTGCTACCTGAACCCCTCTTGTCCTTCCACCTCATTGTGTTTTATTCCCTCCATTTTGCTTTTCCTTTATTTCTGTACCAGTGCCTTCTTTGTATTTTTTAGAAGATTTATTTATTTATTGGAGAGAGAGAGAAAGACTATATGAGTGTGCAAGCAGGGGGGAGAGGCAAGGAGAGAGGGCAAGAGAGAGAGAATCCTCAAGCAGACTCCCAGCTGAGCACAGAGCCTGACTCCGGGCTCATTCCAATCACCACCACTGAACCTCCCAGGACTGATGATATACCCAGTGCCTTTAGAAGAACACTGGATGGCTAAACAAATAGCTTTTAAATCCTTCAGATTCTTCATGGTTTTAATGGTTACCTCGTAAATACAAATTTAATTTCTTCAGAACTGCCTTGTTACCTCAGTATATGAAGTTGTTGTAATAAGAATGGGTTGGAGGAGTATCAGAGGTGGGTCAGGAGATCAGTTCTGAAGGTCCTGCTCTGTCCCAGCAAGAGATGGAGGTGGCTTGGAGAATGAGGACAGAAAAGCCCAAAAACATTTAGGTATGAGAGTGAGACAGGCAACTCTGTATGGGGAAACTCTTGCTTAAGAAAACACCTACAAGTGGAAATTTAGGTTTGGTCCATTTCTAACATAAAAGCAATCAGAGCTAGTGTCATTCATACTCAGTAGCAAAGAGCAGTGATAATCACATTTTTGTGCAGCTGCCTTCTGCAGGGATAGGAAAACAGCAAATATACCATATGTGAATAATGAGGCAAACTATTTGTCCCAGTGGCAAAATAAATTTATAATTTTTAAAACATGCTCATGGGAGAAATATTCTTGCAGTACTATAGGCTTATAATTTGTTGTTTGGGAAAAAAAATAAAACTTGGTTTTTTTAGGTACTTATTTCATAAGTGAATAATAAAAGGAACCAGGCAGCTGGGCTTTCACTGGAAGTGAGGCTATGCTTGAATTGTAACTCACAAGGACATAAGGTCAAAGGAAGACCTCCCAAATGCCAAATCTCAAAACAGAAGGAAAGAAGTCACCATGAGTGACAGTAAAAATAATAAGCAGTATAATTTTATCTCCAAGAGCTTCATATATTAGAATAGTAATGTGCAAATTGTAAGTGTTAAATAGTTTAATTGAATTGGGAATTTAAAACATGAATAAGGGATGATAGAATATTTGAAAATAACGCTAAAGGAAATTAATTATAGGAATAAAAAATTTATAACTGACATTATATATATGTACATATATATATGTATATTTGGGGGGGGAGAGCACATGTAAGTGGAGTCAGGGGAGGGGCAAAGAGGAAGGGAGAGAGAATCTTAAGCAGGCTCCATGCCCAGTGCAGAGCCAATGTGGGGATTGATCTCAGGACCCTCAGATCACGATCTGAGCTGAAACCAAGAATCAGATGCTTAACCGACTGAACAATCTTCAAAAGATACTTTAAATAGCAGATTAGACAATTCTTCAGAGAGAGTTGGTGAACTGAAAAATGAATCTGGAGAACTTACCAGGATTCCAGAGAAACTAAGAGATCTGAAACATAAAGATAAGGACATGGAGGAAAGACTGAGAAGCACTATCAAGTAGCTGATTGAAAGTCAAGGAAGAATGGATGAAACACAGTATTTGATGAGATAAATACTAAAAATATCCAGAAAAGGTAAGAAGAAGAAGAAGAAGAAGAAGAAGAACCCTCTGCATCAAGAAGCCCAAAGCATGTTAAGAATATAAATAATAGTAATAATAATAATAAGCCCAGTAAAACTGCAAAACACAAAAAAGAGAAAACAAAAAAGATATTAAAGATTTTCAGAAAGAGGCACCTAAGTGGCTCAGTTAGTCGAGCATCAGACTCTTGATTTCATCTCATGTCATGACCTTGGAGTCCTGTGATCAAACCTCCCCTGGGACTCCAGACTCAGCAGGGAGTCTGCTGAAGATTCTCTCTCTCTCCCTCTCCCTCAGTCCTTCCCCCAACTCACTCCAAATAAATACATACATACTTGCATACATATATACATATATACATACTTAAAAAACATAAAGAGTCCCAGAATAAAAAACCAGACTGTCTATGAAGAAATGACAGACTTATATGTGAATTTTCAGTAGCATTTGTGGAGAAAGACAGTGAAATAATGATTTCAAAATTCTGAAGGGAATCCAAATAAATTATTGTTGAAGGAAGAGAGGGGAGTAAATCCATTTTTATTAAAACAAAACTGACAGTGTTGACTCAAGTGACTCTAACATAATTTCTGAAAGAAATACTTCAGTAAAAGAAAATAATCTCGAAGTCCTCAGATGTAAGAAAAAATAACAAATTGGCTTACGCAATCATAATAACAATGTCTAATTGTGAAGGTAGAACATAGCACCAAAATATTGGAAAAGATAAAATGCTATGATGGAGTAATGGAATTGAAATTAATATTATATGTTAACTTCAATTCCACTCCTATTTTTTAAAAGATTTTATTTATTTATTTGACAGATCACAAGTAGGCAGAGAGGCAGGCAGAGAGAGAGGGGGAAGCAGGCTCCCTGCTGAGCAGAGAGCCTGATTCGGGTCTCAATCCCAGGACCCTGAGACCATGACCTGAAGGCAGAGGCTTAACCCACTGAGCCACCCAGGTGCCCCCAATTCCACTACTATTAATTTATTGTTCCTAGACATTGACTTCAGGTTTGTAGTAAAATATGCATGTATTTAGATGTTACTTAAAAAAAATAACTGGTGTGTAGCTTATAAAACAGTAGAGTGGAAAGGGAATATAAAAATTCAATAAATATATTCAAAGTCAAATGAGAAACTAACGAACATGAAAGGAGAGGCATAGAGAAAGCAAAAAAAATGTTAGAAATCATAATATGCAATATATATATATATATACATACACTGACAGCAAATTTTTAAGATAAAAAACAAAACTAGCTATATGCTACTTAAAAGAAATTATTCTACAAATAGAAAGACACCAAAAGGTTGAAAATTTTTAAAATGGAAAAATACATATTGGATACATTTTACTTTAAAAATGTAGTATTTTGCCATTTAATAGTAGAATTCTGTCCTAGCTTGAGATTTTAAGGTATATTTAAATTTAAAGTAAATTATTAAATTTATTGATCTGCAGATACAGAACACACTAACAAAAAATTTTATGAGTTTCAATTCACTAGTACATTTACAAGTACACACAATACATACATATAATCATAGTTAAAAAAAAGCCTTGACATATAAGAAGTAAAATTTGACGGATAAACAAAAGAAACTGAAAGACTCACCAATACGGGAAATATGTCAATATATCTCTCTTAATAACTAATTGATCAGTTAGAGAAAATAAGTAAGGATGTAGAACAGAGGTGGAAAACTATGGCCCACAAATGAAAATGTCACGTGTTTTTGTGAATATAGTTTTATAGGCACAGAGATATGACCATTGTTTATGTACTGTTTATGAACACTTCCCTGCTAAAATAGTACAGTTGAGGAATTGTTAACACAGACAGTATCATCCTCTAAAATATTTACTATCTGGTCTTTTACAGAAAAAAATTTAACAGCCAGTGATATAAAAAAATCAATTAATATTTTTTAAAAATAATGTTGGGTTATATGAAATAAAATACCCAGATTATAACAATTTAGTCAGGTGAGATTTGACAATTGTAAACACCTGTGTAATTACCACTCAAAACAAGATTTAGAACATTTCCATCATCCCCAGAAAGTTCCCTTCTGACCATGTTTAATTTCCTCATTTCTTATTATCCATTCCACCTCTCCAGAGGCAATGATTTTCTTCTATGTATCACTGTAGATTAGTTTTACTTATGATGGTATCATATAGTATGTACCTTTTTCTGTCTGGCTTTTATCACTTTTTTAATGTCATGTTTTTTTAGATTCAACTGTGTATGTCCCAGTTATTGTCAAGTAATATTCCATTTTGTGATAATTCCACAATTTGTTTACCTGTTCTCTTGTTGATGGGTATTTGGATGACACTCAGTTCTGGTCATTGTAAATAAGACTGTTAGGAGCATACATAGAAAAGTCTTTTTGAGGACATATGTTCTATTTCATGAGTAAATATCCAGGGAAACTGGGTTACGGGGTAGACAGATGTTAATTTTATAAGAAACTGACAAAGAGCTTTTTAAATGTGTTATTCTCATCAGCAAAAGATAGCCTCAGCCACCTTTGAGTTCAGTTGCCACATGAATATGAAATGCTGTCACATAGTGGTTATAATTTGCCCTTCCCTGTTGACTTGTAATGCTGAGCAATTTGTTATGTGCTTATGAGCCATCCTATGTCTTCTTTTGAGAATTATCTACTTGAGATTTTTGTCTGTTTTATATTAGCTTATTTGTGCATGTTTTTAATTATTTATAATTTTCCCCTTATATTCTGCACCTAAGTAATTTGAGATATATAGATATCTATAGATATGTAGATATGTAGAGTTATGTAGATATCTAGATATTTATTTATATATCTATAGATATGTAGATATATATAGATCTATATATCTACAGATATATCTGTAGATATGTATATATCATGTATATATATCATATATATGTATCTATGTATACACATATATATATAAATATATAAATTGTATATCTGGTCTCCTTATATTTTGCTTGGCTACCCATTTTTTGACATACAATGTATTATTTGTTTCAGGGGTACAGGTCTTTGAATCATCAGACACAATTCACAGTGGTCACCATAGCACAGACCCTCCCCAATGTCCATCACCCAGCCACCCTACCCCCTCCACTCCAGCAACCCTCAGTTTGTTTCCTGAGATTAAGAGTCTCTTAGGGTTTGTCTCTCTCTCTGGGACATCTTTTGATTAGCAGCATATTTGACTTTAGTTAATCCAATTTATCAAGTATTTTCTTTTATGACTAATGTTCTTTATTTCACCTGTGGACATAATATTCACATTTAGATCTATCTCTAAGTGTTAAAGAAGATCTATAGTTCTATAATACAAGTCCTTCATGTAAATTCATGGCAGAATTAGAAACAAAAATGACCTAACTACTGATTTATTCCCTGCTCCTTTTGGTAAGAGGTGTATTTTTTATATCTTGGTGAGCATGTGTGTCACAAGGGTCATTCCTTTACTCAATAAAACATTATCCAATAGGGGTGCCTAGGTGGCTCAGTCAGTTAAGCATCTGCCTTTGGCACTGGTCATGATCTCAGCATCCTGGGATCCAGCAACATGTCAGGTTCCCCATTCAGTAGAGAGTCTGCTTCTCCCTCTCCCTCTGCTCCTTCCCCTGCTTGTTTTCTCTCTCTCAAATAAATAAATAAAATCTTTAAAAAATTATTTAGTGTTTGATGTGACAAGTACACAATATTATCTGGGAATAATTGTGAGCAATAATTATGCCCTACAAATTGCAATCTCTATTTCCCAAATCATTATTTGAATTTCAAAAATGTATTTCCATTACTGAATGTATGTCTTAGGATTATAAAAGTAAAATAATGTCCAAAGGTTTTGTAGAAAAAAATAAGCTTTTTTTCATGTTTCTCATTTACCTTTCTTTAGGAAGACTCACTATATACCTCTTGCAGATTTCTTCCAACATCAGAAACATTATAAAAAGATCACCCTGGGAAGCCTCCCATAGGAAAGTCCACTTGGAAATTCTCCTATTTAAAATTAAGCAAATGGGGATCAGTAATGAGAGGGACTTCCACCTATACCCCAAGGTGAAACTCAGGGCAGTGCCATTTCCAGGAACATATTAGGAGTACACCACTCTTAGCTTTTAGCTTCTTCTCATCCTCCTCCTTTCCTTGTTCCTTAATATTTAAGCCAGAGCCACCTCTGTGCAAACTTCAGCAGAGGAAGACATTCATATATTCTATTTGAAAAGTCTAAGTCTTAGTAGCATGTAGTTTGAGCATTAAAAGTGTTAAAAATTTTTGCCTCACAATGTCAGTATGAAGACTTGCTCCCTAATGCTGTCAATAGTCTCTGAATTTCTGCAATTTTGGAGTGTGGGGAGCAGTTAACAATTGTTTTTCAATCACTATTGCATTCAGAGGAAAAGAGATAGGAATTTAGTTTAGCTTAGATTTGTTTTGGCTTTTTAATTTATTTTTTAATCAGTGGGCAAAGTGTTTGCTATGAAGAAGGTTTGTATTTTTTGAGTCTCCTAAAATATCAAGTCATATTTCTCACGGCACAATTTAACCTCTGAGCTATGTGGTTTAAGCCATTTGTTTATCAGTGGTTAGCGCTGGAGTTTGGTTTCCAGTGGCTTTGGGGAACATGCTCTGACCTTTACTCTTAATAAATTTACCTTCACATCCAAACCTGAGGATGATTTATTAGAATAGTTGGCCAACTTTTCAAACCAACTTTGTTTTGGTTCTTTCCAAGGAGTGAGGAGGGGGGAGAAAGATGTTTCACTGCACATAAAAATAAATCTTTCATTGGGTTGGAAAATATTTGTCCTGGGGAGAGTTAAGACCCAGCTGATTTCACTCCATTTTCCTGTCCAAGGATGAAGTCAGAGGTTAATATCTTGGCCAGTTTCTTCCTGAATAGCACCAAGGGGAATAAAACAATTCTCCCCGGAGCAGGAAGGCTCTGGGTCTCACGTGACTTCAAGATCTCAATGATCTCTTTGGAGTTATTAGGAGTCTATAATGTCTTTTGAGAAGAAATGGTATCATTTTAATTGTAAGTTACACATTATTCTTGGAGTTTATGTTCTAAAGAAGTCATTAAAGATGATAATATAATTTGCAATGGTGGTACATACTGATCACAAAGGACTATATACAAAGTAAAGTAAATACGTGCAAAGTTACTACAAAGCAAGATCATGGGGAAGAGTAGCAGAGAATTTCAGGCATGGAGGGGATGCTGTGTGTTAAATAGAGTCAAGGAAGAACTCTAGAGGAAATTCTGAAAGAGAACACACCAGAGAAGAATGTAGCTGTGCAACAATTTGGGTTGAATATACTAACTAGGCAGAAAGGTCAACAAGTATCAAGGTTACATAATGGACATAGATGTGGGATATTCAAGAAAAAGTCAAAGACTAATGCTGCTGGGACATCATGAGAAGAGAGAGAAAGTGGCAGGAGAGAGAGGTGAGGGATAAGTCATATAATGTCTTCTAGGTCATGGTCAGAGATTCGTTTTAAGTATAAAGGAAAGCTGTAGGAAGGTTTTATGAAGGAAAGAAACATTTATGATATTCATTTTTATTTTTATTTAAAAAAATTTTTTTTACCAAGATTTATTTATTTACTTTTGAGGGAGAGAGAAGGAGAAAGTATGAGTAGGAGAGGCAGACAGAGGGAGAAAAAGAATCTCAAGCAGACCCCATGCTGAGCCCAACATGGGGCTCCATCTCATGGCCCTAAGATCATAACTTGAACTGAAACCAAGAGTTGGATGCTTAACTGACTGCCCTTATGATATTCAATTTTAAAAGATATTTATGTCTTCTGTGTGTAGAAATTTCTGTAGGGAGTCAAGATCAAGGGTCAGGCAGAACAGACAGGACAGGTGAGGCAGCCAGGTAAGAGACGAGGTATAAAACAATGGCAGCCTGGACTGGAGATCCTGCTGTGGGGTGGTAACGTGTCAGAGGCAGAACACACCCTGAGGAAAGAACTGACAACATTTGCCAGTGGATTAGATTTGCAGAATAAGGCAAAGTTTTTGGCGAACATCATGGGAAGAATGAAAATAATACTTCATTGCTTTGGAAACAAGTTTAGGAGGAAAAAACAAAAATTTTCTTATTAGTCTTATAAAATTAGTTTGATATGCCTAAGTGATAGCCAAGTGGAAATGTGAAGTGGGGCATATAAATTTCCAAGTCTGAATTCACCAAAGAAGTGAGGGCCAAAGATGTAATTCTAGGAGACACCACGTTAGAGATGGTGTTTATGGTCAGGTTTCTGAGTGAAGGAGAAAATGCATGCAAAAAACAGTAGACTAGGAACTGATCTTGGAGAAGTCCAGCATTTGGAAGTCAGAAGAGAAGGGAGTCAGCAAAGAAGAATGGGAAGAGATGGACAGCCAGCCAGGACAAAAACAAGGAAAGTGGGATGTTCCTGAAGTCAAAGTGAAGATAGCTCCTTAAGGACAGGCAGTCCCAAATCAGAAGCTGTATGAGAATTGAGTAAGATGAAGAGAGAGAATTGATGACGAGATTTAGTGAGATAAATGTCATTAGTAATGTCATTAGTAACCTTGACAAAAACAATGTCAACACAGTGATGGGAGGAAATCTTAATTAGAATGGATTAATGGTGGACGAATTTTAAGGAAGTGGTGGCAATAAATATAGATTATTTGAAAATTTCTGATGTGAAGTGGGGAGAGAAATGAGGCAGGGCTGGGGATTGAAGGTTTTTTTTTTTTTTATTTTTAAGAATATGAGAATAAAGGGAGGGTTTTTTTGGTTTTTGTTTTGTTTTGTTTTGTTTTTTAAAGACAGAAACTATCACAGCTTGATTCTGTGTTGATGGAATAAATAAACCAAGGGAGAGGGGAAAATTGGCTATTAATCTGGGGAGGAAATTTCTTTGGAGGCCAAGAATGGCTGGTGTCCTCTGTGTAACTAGAGAGAGTGGCAGAGAAGGACTGTTCCAGGAGCAGATCCAGGGAATAAAATCCTGTAGAAACTATTTCATAGGAGGGAATAACGGCCAGAGGGAGGCCTCAGCCATAATTTCCTATCTTTGTAATAAACTGAAAAGATAAAGACACTCCAGAAACTAGAGCAAAATGGAAATTGAAAGGATAATCTTCATGTGTGTTAGGGGTAGACTGTGGAGAAGGACACAAATTTTTCCCTTTACCTACTATGCTCTCTAACTGGCCCTGCAAATGAGACTGACAAAGACAGATTAAGAAGAAGAAAGAGGAGGTGCATCACATGTAGGAACAGGTATAGTCAGTGACAAATAACTCAAAGGCATGATTAGAACATGGGACTTACACAGCATCTCAACCAGAAAACAATGATATTGTAGGAAGTGACAAGAAAAGAAAAGAGGGTTTAGACTATTAGGTGGCAAATTATGGGAAGGTAAATATCTGGGAAGCTAATGGAAGCTAAGTGCTAGTAAAGTTTGTTATGTAGATTTGTTCTGTTGCTTTCTTTGGGCTGATAAGGTCCTTACTTTTCTCTAGTGATTAACTTCTGCCTTCCTGGTAGAAAGGAGAGGGGGGACAGCTTTACAAACATTCTTACTTTGAGGCAGATAGGTGGAGGGTAGGGAGTTTTTCTTCTATCAGGTTCTTTTCAGATGCCTTCATTTTGAAGTACTCCTTTGTCACCCAGTGGCGTATTTTGAGGTGACGTGCTCTGAATTCCTTCCGTAGAACAACTGTACTTAGGGAATCTGGTTACTTCCTAGCTCTAAGGAGAGATCATTTCCAGATTTCACTGGTTGGGCCAGACTTCCACTCAACACCCCTGAGCGGAGTCTCCCACTGCAGCCCTAGAGAGCAGGCTGGCTCCGGGGGGCTTGGGCAGAAGGGACTATAAGTATTGTTTGGATTTACAACAATAGTCTATATTGATTACTTTATTGATTGATATAAGAAAGATCGTGACTATTCTCTTTTTAACTGGTTAATGAGTGAAAGCCAGGCATTGCTTCCAGCATCTGAGGGTGAGGGAAATAGCCTCAGAAAGTATGCCAGTTAGCAAGGACAAACCAGCTGGAGATCAGAAACCTCATAAATCATCCTAAGGAGGATAATCACAATGAGAATAACTAAAAATTGGCTGTATGTATAAAATGTTTTTACAAAATCATGAAAGCTGTTAGATATTTTTCAATTTTAACAGTTTATTATTCTTTTCATTTTTTGAGGAAGAGAAGATAATACAGAAATGTGAATAAAACATTGTATATTGTTTAACAGATTATCATAAGTGACTACCCTTATGACTTCACAGAAGATAAGAAACAGCACTACCAAAAGAACCTATCCCCTTGCCCTGTAATCCACTCTACTCCCTCTCTGCTAGAAAGACAATACTGTGACCTGAGTGATAATCATTGACATGCTTTTCTTTGTAGTTAATCATATCTAGAGGCATCCCCAATGCCTCTTTTCTCTCTCTCTTTCTTTCTCTCTCTCTCTCTCCTCTCTCTCTCTCTCATACACACACACACACACACACACACGTGAAGGCCAAGAAAAATTAAGGCCATCCCACCTCAGGTTTAGCCTTAGCATAAGTAAAGCCATCTTAGCTCCAGCAGCCATCTCAGACCCCTGTGCCCAAGGGCTGAACTTTCCCCTACTTTACTTTAGTTCTAGAGACCCCTACCCTGCTGTAGTAACAGGAAGCCCCACCCTGCTTTTGTTCCAGAAACCCCCACCCTGTTTTAGTAACAGGAACCCATAAATACCCCTGCCTTAACTAAGCTTGGGGTCCAAGTCCCTACTCCACTGTGTCGGGTATACTTGGGCCCAAGCTTAAGCTTGTTAAATAAACCCTCATGTGATGGCATCGGTGGCTCCTTGGTGGTCTCTAGGACGTGAAAACTCGGGTACAACAAGACACACACACACACCCTCCAAGGTATGTCTGTTCCCTTCAGTTTTTATTTGTCTTTTTTGTCTTCATTTCCCCCTGTGGATATGGCCACCTACATCTATATCTCAAAAGAGGAATTTGCAATGACTCCTTTCAAGGGTTGTTTCAAGGGGCTGCAAGGGCAGAAATGAGTATAAGGCGCAATCAACCAGGTACTTGGTGAGGTGTGAACCCAACCTCTATCACATTATTCAACTTCACACTTGAAGAAAGTCATCAAAGTACTGTTTAAGTATGAACATTCTTCCCAAGGAACCTTAGACCTTAAGCAATTTGTTTTCCTAGACTAGCCCTGGAGAAATTGGGGAACTGGAGAAATTAACCACCCTGTGGCACTCACATTTCTAACCCCTCGTTTTGACAGCTGGTACCCTCCTTAGTGCTGCCTGACTCCCCAGCAGGTGATGACTCCTCCTTCAAAGTTTTTGAATTTAACTTTGCAAATCATATTTCCTTCAAAACTTACCAACTCTTTTCCCCTTCCTGGACTGTCTGATCATCAAAGATAATAACCACATGGCCAAAATTTAGTGAAAGTTTTACTATATTTCAAGTATTTTGCTAGGCATTTTATATCTTTGCATGCATTATATATCATTTTATCTTGACATTAATCATACAAGATATGTCCATTATTAATCCTTATTTTACAAATGAGAAAATTAATCATACAAGATATGTCCTTATTATTCTTATTTTACAAATGAGAAAAACTGAAGCCCAGTATAATACACCTAGTAAATGTCAGAATTTTGACCATTGGGAATATGCAATATTCTCCCTAATTATAGGATACTTTCTTTTTTTCATTAGCTAATTCAAGCTCAGGTATACAAGATATTGTACAAATAGTATAACTTGAAGGTAGTAAGTTGGCTAGTGTCTACTCAAGCTACCAAACATAGAAGAGGTATTTTTAGTTAACCGGTACCTCGTAGTAGTTGTGCAGACTATAATGCATAGAAAATGTTGGTTTTATGCCCAAGGATTTATTGCCTCCAGTTATCTTGGATTAGTGCCTCACCAAAGGTAAATTTGAAAGGATAGAAAAAAATTATATAAAATGAAAATTTATCAAGTAATATTTCATTAAGATTTAAACTGATAAAATTAGGAAAGCTGGACATTTTATACAAGTGTAGGGTACTACAGATTTTTCTGTTACTATACATGGATTACAAACTCTGATGGGTCTTACTATAACAAAAATGGATCTAGATAAATTATAATAAACTTTCAAAAAATAGGGTACTCTCGGGGCACCCAGGTGGTTCATTCAGCTGAGCATCTGCCTTCAGCTCAGGTCATGATCCCTGGGTTCTGGGATCCAGCCCCGCTTTAGCCCCACTGCTCAGTGGGGAATTTGTTTCTCTCCCTCCCTCTCCCTGCTGCTCCCTTGCTTGTGCTCTCTCTCTCTATTCAAATTAAAAAAAAAAAAAAAAATCTTAAAAAAAAAGTGTATTCTCAAACAAGGAAAATATACAGATTCAAACAGAAACCAACCACTGAAAACATCAACAACAAACACAGAAACTAATAAACAAATGCAAAATTAGTAATTGACCTACAGATAAATGTCATGGCCTCTCACCAAAGGTAAGGAATAGGAACATGAGACTCCCACATTCATTACGTATCCGATAAGTGAGCTAAAGCAGTCTTGGGTAGATACTAGCACACCGTTCCTGGGTCAATCAAATGCAAACTGTTATCGAGTAAATCATTCATGATTTTACCTCTCAGAACACCACATTTTGAGTTGATACTCATCAGTATCAAGTATCCAAGGAAACGAAGCAATAGCAGAAACAAACATAACATCAATTTAGACACCTCAAAACTTAAGATATCGAATTATCAGATACAGGATATAACGTGTATGAAATGTTTTAAAGAACTAAAACAAAAGAATAAAAATGATAATCAAGTAAGAAGAACATATCCTTAAATTTAAAAACAACCAATGAGCCTTTTATGTTTATGTTAAATTTTTTGTTCATATTAATGTTCTACTTATATATAATTTATAGTAAATTTATATTATCTTAAAAACAAAAAAGAAGGGTTAAATAAAAGACGAAAAAAGAGTTAGTACACTGGAAGATGGATCCAAATAAGTGACCACAAAGGGACACAGAAAAACAAAGAGAGAAAATATAAGAGGGAGATAAATAGACAGAGAGATTAAAATAAGGAAGTTTTAAGACATGGCACCAAAGTCCCAGAATGAGAATGTGGGGAGAATGAAGAAAAGGCTTAATTTGAAGAGATAATGGGTAGGAATTTTCCAGATATGTATAAAAAAATATAAGAAGTAAATATTCAGTAAATTTTTAAAAAGAGAGTTGTCTACTCCAAGGCATATTTTAGTGAACTGGCAGAACCCTGACGACAAATGGAAAATCTTGAATACATGAAGGAGGGAGAGAGAGAAATCAATTGCAATTAAATAACTGGAAAGACAGTATACTTTTGTGGAATGGAAGTCAGAAGAAAGGAAATATCTTTAAAAAGAGAATTCAGAGAAAACTTCTTTTAAATTAATATTGCAGTCCTAGAAAACCTGTGTTCTAAGGATGAGAGGGATAGAGATATTTTCAAAAAAGGAAATTCGGAGTGAGCGTAAGACACATAGACTCTCACTAAAGGACTTCCTAAAGGATTTAATCAGGAAGAAGAAAATGATCTTACAGATATGATGATATAAAAGGGAAAATAATGAAAAGTGAAACTGGTACATGTGAAAGTAAAAAAAAAGAAAAGAAAACAAAAAACACATGGTATAAATAAGTAAAAATAATCTGTGGAGATATCAAAGGATCAAAAGGGGCACCTGGGTGGCTCAAATGGTTGAGCATCTGCCTTAGGCCCAGGTCATGATCTTCAGGTCCTGGGATCCAGCTGCATACTGAACTGAGCTCCCTGCTCAGTGGGGAGTCTGCTTCTCCCTCTTGCTTTGCCCAGATATCTCTCTATCTTTCTCTCTCTCTCCCAAATGAATAAATAAAATCTTTTTTTAAAAAAAGACAGAAATACAGTACTAGATATGAATAGGATGTAAGTTATCTTTATCCTTCCCGGAGGGACACAGGGTAAGACCTGGTGATACAGTTACCTAGGTTCTTGAACTGATCCTCTTAATTAAAACAACTGAAGTTCTTAGATAAAATTAAAAACAAAAGGTTTTTAAGGCATTAATATGCTGCTGCAAAATTTAAAAATTCTCAGACCAAGATCTGAGCTAACTCTGGAAACACAGAAGGGGAATAAATCATTCCAGCCAGATTTCACCCAAAAAGGGCAGTTGCTAAACTTGGGAAATTCACTTCAGTTTTTACAGACTAAAGTGGCACAGAAAACAGATGAAACCTCAGGCCCAACCAAAGGTGGGAATCTAATACTAGATCAACTTTTTTAAAGTTGCCACAAAGGTCTTGTGTGGGGTAAACAAGAAATGCCCTCTCCTCCCCAACCCTGTCCCAAAGCCAAGGAAAAAGCGGGGTGGGGCGGGGGAAGAATCTCAAAACTTGGCAATGAGCAGAAGGAGGGGAAATATTTCATCTAAGAATTGGAAAAAAAAAAAAAAAAACTAGCCTCATGCTGATTTGTAGCCCATTTGGACATACCCAGTAATACATAGGATTTAAACTCAGTATTTTTAGTGGTTTGAGACCAGTAGTGTCTATACGTACCCAACAGAAGTAGATGAAATAACTTTGAAAGAGCCAATAGATGCTCCGTGTGTCAAATAATTTGTATTAAAACAAGTATTTTAGGGAAAATAAGAAATTCATGGTTAAAAATAACTAAACATACCAGTGAGGTACAGTTGCATGAGACCAGCAAAAATATGAAATAGCTGAAATAGATCAGTAAAAATTTCATATACTGGAATGGACAGACACACATCCCAAGGAAGAGAGTGAGAAAGAGAATAGGGGAAGATGAGAGAGAGAAGGAGAGAGAGAAAAAGGAGAGAGGTCGGGGGAGAGGGAATATATTTAATATTTTGAAAGAAATAACAACACAAGTGTGATAATGCACATAAGGAAGAAAAATATAAAAATGAAAGGAACCTACTGGAATTTTAAAGATGAAAATGTGCATATTTAAATTAAAATTACAACCAGTTCATTACACCAAAGATTAAGCACAACTGTTGAGCTAAATTGAAGAGAAAAATGAAGAAATTATCTGAAATCCTGAAAGAGAAACAGAGACATGGAGGGTAAAAAGAGAGTTCGAGACCCAGAGGTATATATGAGAAGGTCTAATCAAAAGACCAAGAATAAGAGAAAAACAAAATATGTTAGAGACAGTATCCAAAGAGCTATTATCTCAACCTTTTCTAAAACCAATAAAAGGCACAAAGCAATAGATTCATGAAGCCACACGAATTCAAATCAGGATAAATAAAAAGAAACGCAAAACTGGACACTTTCCAGTAATGCTTATAGAACTCCAAAGATAAGAAAAATGGCAGTAGCCAGAGAGAAAAGATGGTTAAATATTGATTCCTCATTAGCAACCATGAAAGCCAGTGTAAAGTGGCTTTTATGTGTAAAAAAAAAAGCAATAACCCCACCCCATAATCTCTACTGAGCAGAAATAGCTTTCAAGAAAACTAAAGGGAATAAAATCTGAGAGTTTGCCATCAGCAGACTTTGTGAAAGGAGATTCCACAAGATATACTTTAGGCAGAAGTGACATGATCCCAGCTGGACAGTGTGAGGTGTAAGAAGTAATAAATAACACAAAAAGTGATAAATACACGGAAAATATAAAGACAGATGGATTAGAAAATAATATCTTGTGGATTCTTAATAATATAGTTAAATATAATAGGATGTAAATCAAGGGAAGGCAAATGAGGCTGAAAATGAACTAAAGGTGGGGGTGTCAGGATTTAGGGAATGACAGAATAAAGAGCACAAAGGACTCTCTCCCCAGCAAAACATTTAACCAATGAAATTGTTTGTTGTTGTTTTAGAGAAGGAGAGTGAGAGAGAGAGCGAGCCAGTTTGGAGTGTGGGGATGGAGCAGAGGGAGAGAGAGAATCTCCAGCAGACTCATTGCTCAGCGAGAAGCCCAACACAGGGCCTTGACCTCCCACCCTTAAGATGATGACCTGAGCCGAAATCAAGAGTCAGAAACTTAACCCACTGAGCCTCCCAGGTGCCCCTGTGAAATTGTTTTTAAAAAGTAATTTGAAGTATCTGGAAATTGTTCTAAGAGCATAAGAGTAAATGGAGAAATAGTCATTGGAGAAAATCTACCAAGTGTTTATGAACAGTCATTCCAGGGCATTTGGGCTATGTGCTGTTCTCTAACCTCTCCCACCCAGTTTCTGTGTTATAAAGGCTTTACCTTGGCTGCTCTACTTTGGACTGGTGTGGCCAGTTAAGACAGCAGTACCTTCTCCCTGAAGATTAAGGTCTGGGGCTAACAAATACATCCCAGAAAGTATAAGCTGCTGGCATTTCTCACTTCCTCCAAGTCCCACATTGCAGAGGCCCAATTCCAGTTCAGAGGATGCCTCCCCTCCCCTCACTGAGCTCCACTCTAGGCATGGCAAACTTCTACTCATTTACTTGTAGGATGGATGTTCCTCTCCAGGAACAAGCTGAGAAGAGTGGAGGCTCCTTCTTCTCACCTCTAACCCCCTGGCCCAGTGTCTGCTCAAAAGAGAGGACTGCACTCTGGGAAAAGCATGTTCCCTCCCCCAGCTCCATTGTGGTAAGGAGAGAGAATAAGGACTCCAGGGCTCTGTCTCCGGGAAGGGGCATTACTTTCAACAGGTTGTGGAGAAATCCCTATCTAAGGGCATCATTGAAAATAGTGGAAATCATGATGAAGAGCAATTAAAAGGAGGTTACTAGCAACTTGATGCAAACAAAACAGCAGCAGAGTTATAAGCTTAATAGAGACAGCAAGGGATGATCCTTCCTGGAATCATAGGCAACACTGAGGTCAGGAGCTGAATGGGCACTGTAAGCCCAGGAGTGATCAGAGCAGGGCATGTATGAAAGCATTCCCCAAGCAGCGTAGACCCGTCAGCCCTGAGTGGAAGCCTCACTAGAAGCCGGAGCTTAAGCACAACCTTCATCTAAACACTGACTGATAGGAATCCCGGCTGAAAAAACCACACTCATCCCTAGCAGTCTTTAAGACGGTGTGCATGCTGCATACCTCAGGAGCAGTCTAAGAGGAAACCTCTGAGCCAGTAGTCCCTGGGTAAATCTGGGGCAAGAATAATGCAAACTCTCAAAAAAAAAAAAAAAAAAAAGCAAACTGTCTGAACCATGATAATGATCTCAAAGCCACATTATAGCCAATGGTGGAAGGTGAAGTTCTTACCAGCTAAGGACTTATGCAGAACATTTGAGCATTAAATGGTGGAGGGAAGGAAAACTAATTTTACCTCTACCCTTCTGAGTTCTTAGCTTAGACCACCATAATAAAACAAAGATGAACAAGTGGAAAACACGGAAGTTTATGAACATGCAGGATTCCTGTATAGATGGGAGATTCGTTGGGAGAAATTAGAAATCCTCCAAGGTGGCTTAGAATTCAAGATTGAATGCTTTTTAACTGTCTGAGCCACCCAGGTGCCCCAGGATTGAATGCTTTTTAAATAGAGAAAGGCGTGGGGGAGGGGTGTTAGATCTCTTAGGGGAGAATAAATGACCTCTAGGAAAGATGAATGGACCCTTAGAGAAATAAAGGTATGATAGTTTGTGACAAGGTTTGTCTGGGTGTGGTGTGGACTCCTAGTCTCCTTTCCTATGATAAAAGTTAATCCTCTCCGATTGTTAAATTTCCTGGGGAGGGCATTTGGAACAACTGAGTTCCTTCAAGAGAATCTTAAGGAGGGCACGAATTGCATGGAGCACTAGGTGTGGTGCATAAACAATGAATCTTGGAACACTGAAAAAATTAAATTAAATTAAAAAAAAAAAAAAGAGGTTCTGTCTTTAGGCAGAGAAAGACTCTCTCTGCATTTGCCCTGTTTGAAATACCTACAGCTCAAAATAATCCATATATCGAAGGGACATGTTTTGGGGTGGTATGTCATAAACTCTTACAGTAATATTTTGGAGTTTATACCATTCCAGAGGCCACCCCTAGGAAGCCAGGATAAAGAGAAAAAGAGAAAAGTAATATGAGCAGGGGGTATCGGAGACTTCTCACAATGGAGGAAATATACTTCGCAAAATTATTTCCGTCAAGTCACTAAACAATAAACAAATTTCCAAGCATCTGACAACAAAAGAGCCCCTCTTGAGTGACAAGGGAAATCAATATCAGAGTCACGTCAATACCATATTGAAAATAGCCAATATTCAACAGAAAACTAGGAGAATTATCTGGAATAGTAAAGTGTGACCTACACCTAGCATAAAAAGCAGGCGATAAAGTCTGCCTTGGAAGAGGCCCAGAGACTGGACTTAGCTGACAAAAAACACGAGCAGCCATTTATTTAAATGTTCGGAGAACTAAAGGAAGCCATGTTTTAAAAAATAAAAACAGGTACAATGACAATATCTCATCAAATAGAGAATATCAATAAAGATATAGAAATTATTTAACACAGTTGAATAATAACACAGTTGAATTTCAGCACAGTTGAAAAGCACACTAGTCAAAATGAAAAAAATTCTTTAGAGGCTCATAGTAGCGTTGAGCTGACAGAAGAATCCAACAAAGTTTCAGATACATCAATACGTGTTATATAAACTGAAAAAACAGAGAGAAAATAGTTGAAGATAAATAGAGCTTCAAGGAAAATATATGGAGAAATAATCACTGAAAGGATCCCAAATTTGATGAAATTTCTGAGAAGGTTAACAAACTCCAAGTAGGATAAATGCAAAGTGATACAGTAAAAATGCCGAAAGAAAGAAAATCTTCAAAGCAAAAACAAACAAACAAACAAGACTCATCTTGCATAAGGAAAATCCATCAATGTTAACATTTGACATCTTACCAGAAACAACTGAAATCAGAAAGCAATGGGATCATGTATTCAAAGTACTGAATTGTTTTTCAAATCCAGTCAACCAAGAATCTCATTTACAGCTAAATGATCCCCCAAAAAGAAAGATACATGAATTATATCTCAATAGAGTTATAAATAAGAAAAAGAAGGAAACCAAAGATCCTTCTAGATGAGGATAAGGCTACTGTTCAAATTAGACTTCGATTACTCACGTGCATGTTGTAGTTACCAACATAACCATTAAACAAAAATAAATAAAATTCACGCTTTCCATACTGGTATAGGTGAAAAGAGAATCAGGAAGATGTACTTAATTAAGAAAAAGAGGATAAGGAATGAGAGGAAAGAAACAGAAAGGTAGGGCAAGTCATAGGCATATAATAAGTGGTATATAAAAAATATTAATCTATATGTAATTATAATTAATGTAAATGATTACGTGCTTTTGGTAAAAGACAAATGTCATATTTGATTTTTAAAACTTCAGCTTTATTCTTATAATACATGCATCTAAACACAAAAATACAGAAAGTTTAAGATATATATATAAGCCATACATTTTAGGCACATTTCAACCAATATAAAGGTGATATAATCATATTAATCTTAGAAAAAATACACCATAAGGTAAAACAAACTTGCTAAAAATAAAAAAAAAAAAATTTAAGTTAAGGAGCACCTCAGTGAGTTGAACATTTGACTCTTGGTTTTGAGATCAGGTCATGATCTCAGGGTCTTGAGATTAAGCCCCTCATCGGAATCCACACTCAGTGGGGAGTCTGCTTGATGATTCTCTCTCTGTGCCCCTCCCCCCATGCATGCACATGCACACATGCTCTCTCTCTCTCTCGCTCTCTCCCTCTCTCTCTGAAATAAAGCTTTCTTTAAAAATATAGTTCATAAGCAGGAAGAAATAGTTAATAAGGGAAAGGCATAAATAAGTAAAAAAAAATATGATTAACACACCTAAAATTTAAGTATGTGAAACAAATATAATTTTTTTAACCAAATCTTTTGGTAAGATCGACCAAGACAAAAATAAAGGACACAAATAATCATCATTAGAAATGAAAATGAGTCCGAACTGCAGAGAGTCTAGACCCTCACAGTATAGTAAGATGTTATTATGAACATTATGCCAATAAATTTGGAAACTGAAATGGATATATCCCTGGAAAAATGTAATTTAACAAAACCAACACAAAAATTAAAAATGTGAATTCTCTTATTTCTAGTCAAGTAATAAATCTGTATGTAACTTTGTACCTTCTCACAAGAAAATTTCTATACCTAGCTGATTTCACAAGGGAGCATTACCAAATATTCAAGGAATAAACAATTTTTGTCATATGCAAAGTATGGAATTATAAAGAATGGTTACTCTCCAACTCCTTTTATGAGACAGCAAAACCTAAGAGGAAGTAGGAGAAAGGAAAATTTTAGGCCTAAAAGCCATGAACATGCAAAACTAATTAAGAGGGGGGTGGTGGTGACACCCAAATTATAGTGAATTATAGGAAGGAAAAATGGGATAGAATTATAGATCTTATAGGCATTAAAATAATCAGGAATATAATAAACAACTTTATGCCAATAAATTCAACAATTTGGATGAAATAAACAAATTCCTTTTAAAAAATGCATCTTGTCAAAGCTGACAAAGAAGGAATAGAAATGGATGATTTCAAGTAGTGAATTCTTCCAAATATTCCAGTCTTACATGGTCTACCAAAGAGTAGAAAGCATGTCTCAATTTCTTATATAAAGAACTAATTCCAAAACTTGACAAGGCCATAGCAAGTGTGGGCAGGTATAGATCAAGCTTTCTCATAAACATAGATGAAAAATCCTTTAAAAACAAAGCAAATTAAATCTAACTCTCTCTCTCTCTCTACACACACACACACACACACACACACACACATATATATAACTGTATTATCATATGTGATAATACAGTTCAACAAACTAAAGCTGATTTCAGGAATACAAGGTCACTTAACATTTGAAAATCAGTTACTCTAATTCTCCAAATTGAAAGAAAAAATATAAATTATAATGCTGATAGGTTAAATGAAGCAAGATAATTTGAGAAAGTTCAATACCCTTTCATGATAAAATGCTTTGCAAGCTAGGAACAGGTCTTACTTCAGCTGAGAATTTGTATTTTTAAAGAAGATTTATTTATTTGTTTGAGACAGAGAGAGAGAGGATGAGCAAGGGGAGGGGCAGAGAGAGAATCTCGTGCAGACCTCCCGCTGGGCATGGAGCCTGACTTGGGGCTCACTCTCACAACCCTGAGATCATGAGCTGGACTGAAATCAGGAGACAGGGGATTAATTGGCTGAGCCACCCAGGTGCCCCAAGATTTTATATTTTTTAAATCCTACGATTTCATGTTGTAGATTATGAAAGAGTTATGCTAACATCACTTTAATTCAAAATTATATCAGAGGTTCTAGTCAGTGCAATGACGGGAAAAAAAGTCCAATTATGGGAAAGGAAGTAAGGAATCATTTATAGACAGCATAAATATACATGCAAAAAGAAATCAAAAGAATACAGAAATCTATTAGAATTAACAAATTAATTCAGAGACACACTCTGTACAAAGTCGATATGCAATACCAGCTGCATGTCTATAAATTGGCAACAAATAGAAAACAAAAGATAAAATGATACCATTTATGCTAGCATTAAAAAACATCAAGTATTTAGGAATAAATTTGAAGAAATATGTGCAATGCATCTACACTGGAAACAACAAAATGTTATTGAGATAAATTAAGTAAGAGCTAAATAAATAAAAGTATATATTATGCTCATAGATCAGGAGACACAATAAAGGAAAAATGTCAATTCTTCACAAACTATCTCTAAATTCTATAGCATCCCCATTAAAATCCAAGAAGGTGTTTGTGTATGTGTATATATGTGTGTATGCAAATTGACAATCTGATATCTACAAAAAATTGATTGTATAAAGGACCAGGAATAATCAAAAATAAAGGTGAGGGAATTACTTAATATACTAAGGCCTATTACAAAATTCCCATAATTAACAGTATAGAATTACTGCACAGATAGACAGACTAAAGGAAAAGAATACAAAGTATAAAAATAGACGCTCACATACTTAATTAGCACCTGGTTTACCATAAATATGACACTTCGGTAGGGAGAGAAGAATGATATCTCTAGTCAATGGTGATGGATCAGTTGAACAACTAAATGAACAAATGTGTGTCTTGGTCTCCACTAATCAGCGTATGCAAATATCAATCCAGATACTTAGAAGGTAAAAATAGAAGAGGTATACTAATAAAGTTTTAGAAGCAAACAGAGAAGAACATCATACCGTGAATAGAGTAAAGATTTCTTAACTTGGTCACAAAGATATGAACCAGAAATGAAAACAAACTGATAAATTATTCTATAATTATATTAACTTCTGTTTATCAAAAAATCAAAACAAAAGCAAGAATAAATAAAGAATTCTTATAAAGCATTAAAAAAAAGTTGTGCTAGCATTTTCATAGCAACATTCTTTGTAATGGTTTCAAAAAGGAAATCACCAGATGCTCATCAACAAGTGTAATTTAGAAGCAAATCATAATACATTCATACATTGGGATATGTAAGGCATTTGGAATAAATTATCTTCAACTAACACACAGATATAAATGAATATCACAATTGTAATTTTGAGTGGAGAGAAGTAACACACACAAATATATATACTATATGATTACATTTCTATAAAGTCCAAAAGCAGGCAGAACTCATTTATCCTGTTAGAAATCAGGATAGCATCTATCCTTCTGCAAGAAATTTAATGACTGGGACTAGGAGAGGGGCAGCTGGGATACTATTCTTCATGCTTAGTTTCTTGACATGGGTGCTATTACATGTGTGTTCATGTGCTCAGATTGTGAAATTGATAAGATTTTAAGTGCACGGTGTGTGTACTTTTCTATAGGTATTTTATACTTAAATGAAGTGTTTTTAAAATATTTTTGAAAAGCACACCCAATTGGAGCTGTGCTACAAATTTTGGGATGTCACCACCCCCAAAATGGCTTTCGACACCCATGAAGTTAGTAACTGCAGTACTATTACAGGAAAAAAAAAATCAAAACAAAAGCAAAACTTTGACAATGTTGCCTCCAGACCACCAGTAACATCAGAAACAAAAGCAAACTGTCCTCCCTCTCTCCCACCTTCCAAAGATTGTGCAAATTCTTCTAATGAGTGGAACATGAGTCACACCCAGGGAAATACTGCATATGGTCCCCATCCTCTGGAGTACTGAAAAGCATGCCTGAAGAGAGTCAGAATGAATACTGAGTGCCAATCCATTATATCCACCACAAAGAGTGAGATACTTGTTCCACACTTGAACTCCAAGAATAGCCGTGATGTCCCCTTGGGGCCCTCAACAAATGGGAAGATAGACAAAGCAGAACGGATTATCTCACCTAAGGCCAGTAGGAGGCAGTGGAGAGAAATGTCCCAAGAGTGAACTCTTGGGGCAACACCAACACTTCAAGGAAGCCAGAGAAAATGATCCAGCAAAGGGGATTGAAGAAGAGCCTTCAGAAAAATTAGAAAGATGCCCAGAAAAGAAAAGAGCCCCCAAATACCCCAAATGGAAAAACATTTTAAGGAGTTCAAATATGGAAGAAGAGCCCCTGGAATTTGCTTGTGGCCAAGAAGAATATCGTATTTGGAAGACACCTTGTAATGAACATCTTCAGTCTCTTCACTACCAACGAGCAGGAAGGTAAGTTCCAGAAGGGCTGAGTTGTGAGCAAAAGCATGACAAGTTGCAAGGGTTTGAAGGATTTTGAAATCTGTTGACAAGTCGAATAGGATTAGATGAACTATTTCACCTCTCTTGATGTGTATTTATTCATATATATATATATACACATATATATGAATAATTTATATGAATGAATATAGATAGATAGATAGATATGGAAACAGCAGTTTGGCGGGAGGGTTAAGTAGATGTTGTCACACACCTAGCAGAGAGCTGTCACATCATGCACATGAAGGTTGGTGTTTTAATTTCTTCTTTACAAGTTCCTTGAGGACAGGGACCACTTTGGTCCCCGTGGCGTCCCCAACATTAGCACCCTGCCTCACACAGAGAGGCACTCAAGAAATATCTCTTGAATATAGGAGGGAATTCTTGATAGTAGAGCTGTTCAACCAGCATTGCAACGGGTTCCCTCGTCCCAGCTGCTTGTCTTGGGGAAATCTTCGTTGCCAGAGGCCACGGGGACAGAGTGGCATCTGCTGTAGTGGGCTGGAATGGCTGTAGCAGTGTGGAACTCCATCATCCTGCCACCTCCTGAGGCCATAGGAGTGTCCCCCTAAAAGTGCAGTTTCATAGATTAGCTGCCCGTCTATTCATGTTATTCTTGCTGCATCTGTTTGCAATCACTCACGCCACTATGCCTTTCAAGCAAGCAGAGGCTGACCGAACAAAAGGCTGTGGGGTGGTGTGTCGTGTGAATTCCTCAACCCTTGCACTGTTCATTCAAGTAAGCATAGTTCAGGCTTTTAAAACAATGCAATTTCTTGATGCCCCATCAGCATCAGCAGAGGCTGCTGGAACGAGCTCATTCTTGCTGCTTCCTCGGGTCCTGGAAAACAACAGAACAAGAGTTTCAATTCCAGATGGAAGGTGTGCTTGAGAACTTCACGTCTTGTCATTTTTCTCATTGTTTTTTTTTATGGTGAACGAAGACCAGTGGCCCTTCTCCACTGGACAAATTGAATCTCAGGGCTCCACCTGATTGACCTGTCGGGAACCCCGTTCTCCCCATGGAAACTAAGCTCAAAGGGTGTGATGAATTCCAGCTCAGAGAGCCACAGACTTTCGTAGGGAGAAAGGGCATGAGGGATTATCTACTGTAGCCTCCTTTCCCTGTAGAGTAAAAGCTGGAAAGCAAGCGAGGTGAACAATTTGCCCACAGTCTTTTGAGGCTGAACAAAATTTAGCATCTCTTTGATCTAATGCTTCTTCCTTTCATTTAAAATGGTGTGGATTTTAAGAGAAATATAATCCACATGCTTCTGAATGAGTTACACTCACTGCATCCAAAGATCATTTTGTTCAAGCTTGTCAGTGCTCAAGCCACCCTCTGAGCTCTTTGCGAGCACTTAAGACTTCTGGAAGTGTGACGTGGGATTTTTGCCATGGCAATGTAAAATCTCTTTGAACTAGGGCTTTTGTACTGAGAGAGGGAGAAAGAGAAAAGCACTAGCTAAGGCATAAAGAAGAGAAGGGAGAAAATAAGAATTAGCACCTAAATATTATCTCTTGGTGAGTTGAAGCTATGTTTTCTCATGCCCGTGACCCCCAGTAAAGTCTGGGCTGGGACGTAGTGCCTTCCAGCTTTGTTTGAAGAAAGGACTGCTTAAGACTTGGAATTCCCATTCTCAAGGGACACTTGATCAGGTACAGGTAATTGGTCTTTTGATCAGTAACATCTGTTGATGTAGCCACAACCACCTGCGGACTCCTCCCCATTAGGACCCCGCCTCCCACCCTCACCTTTTCCCTCTGAGTTCGCCTCTTATCCTTACAAACCCTGAGCGGGCTCTAGGGATAAGCAGGTTCCTCCATCTGTCCTTCTGGAAGTTAGAAGCAATCAACCCTGCTGAACGGGATTTATTATGTTAGAAATAAAAATGGTGGCCAAACCCCTCACCCGCACACAGATTTGGGAGCAGAGATTGACTCTCCAAATTGCATTAAGATAAACTGAAAACTGTTTCGGGGAGCCGATCACCATAAAAAGTGAGACAGATGAGGAGACATGCCAGGAGAACCATCACCACACTAGCTCCCCCCTTCCCACTGCTGAACCACCTGATCCAAATGAAAAGCTGTTCACTCTCACTAAGCTGTGGGAAAGAAGCAGGTGGTGCTGAGGTGACCGGAACCCTGCTGGAGTGGTGCCACTTGGAGGTGGCTCTGTTCAGGAAGGGAATGATGGTTCTCAGCCGTAGATGGAAGAATAAGGACTAGTCCAACGAGAGAGCCCGGACTTGAGTGTTTCCATCACTCCTCCTCTGATTCTGATTCCAAGGAGATGAGCTCATTACTGGAAAGATCAATTCTAATGTGACTTCAGCCCCCTCTAGTTTCAAATGGGGTCTCAGGAGTTGCTAAGCACACTGCATAGAAGAGGGTCCTACAGGGCTGCTGGGTAGGGAAGTCCATTCTCCATTTCTTCTAGACCCTCTGGTCATTTGGTTCCTAGTCAAGTGGTTTTCTCCATCTGGGCTGTACTGTCATGCGGCCCAGATACTTCTGTGTTGTAGGGGGCTGTCCTGGACACTCTAGGGCATTTAGGTAGATGCCAGTAACAATTCCTTCAATGCTAACAAAAATGTCTCCTATGTCCAAGCATCCCCCGGGGAGTAAAATTGTCCAACAGACAACCAGTGGCCAAAAGAGTTCAGGTGCATTTCACAGGACCCCCAGATGACCCACAGTTTTAGACCAAAACCACTTCTCATCCTTTCCCATTGTGCTGTTTGAAGGCCATCCCAGAGCCTGGGCACATTCCTGCCAGGGCTCTGACCCCACTCTCCCTTCTCTTTGCCCCATGCCCACACACCAAGAGGTTCTCCTCTGCATGATCTTGGAGTCCTTTCAGCCTCCTTGGAGAAGACTATGAGCAGGAAACAAATGGGGGGCTGTGGTAGGGGTGTTAAATGAGAAAAAAAAGCAAAGTATTTAAAAGTAAGCAGAATCTGGGGATGGGGAGAAAACATGATTCCTTTTCCTTCTCTCTTTCTCTCTCTTTCTCTCTCCCTCACTCTCTGTCTTTAAATAAAGGTCCTGGGCTTTCTCAAGGCAGCCCACATCTGAATCTGGTTTTCATTTGCACGCCTCACAGCCATGAGCCTAGCTTCTTCTCATCGATAATTTGACTTGATTACTTTCTGAAAGGGCAGACAGAGCCAGAGCAGCCCTGCACTCATTTACTTGTCACTCTCCACACTGCCTTAATTTGGGTTGAGCTGCACCTCCCCCTGTTCCCCCCCAGGAATGATTCTGAGACTGGACACAAACACCCCCCCACCCCACCGCCCCAGGAAGAGTTGCATGAAGACTGGCGTTCCTCTGGCCTCGGGTGCAGAATGCCTGACAGTGTTTGACAGCAAAGGAATGGTAGTTTAACCAAAGACTGAAGCAGCATATTCCCTACCGGGATGGGTGGAGCCTTCCCCCTGACATCACCACCAGCTAAGATATAAAATAAAAGTCAGGGATTATTAAAAATCAAATTGGTGATTTTGTGAACAGAAGAACCCTGGACTGTACTTCTTTTGGGTTGGGTTTTTTTGGATTTTATTTTATTTTTTTCTTTTTCCCTCAACCATCTGGCACAGCACTGATGTGCTGTGAGGTGTTGAATCAGTTTTAGCTCATTCACTGTCACAGTACGTAGAACCTGTTTTCGTGTGATGGAATTGTGGGTGTTGTCCTATTGTCCCAAAATATTATTACATAAATTATGATATTGTTCATATTTTCTTATACTGTAGTGAGGTAGTCCAAGACCAGATACTTCCATTTTTTTAACATTTTTTTTAAAAGACTGTATTCATTTATATGAGAGAGAGAATGTGCATGTGTGTGAACAGGGGTGTGGTGGAGCAGTAGGAGAGGAACAAGCAGACCCCCGAGTGGGCTCAGAGCCCAATATGGGGCTCTATCTCACAACCGTGAGATCATGACCTGAGGCCAAATCAAGACTCAGATGCTTAAGCAACTGAGACACCTGTGCTCCAATACCAGATACTTTTAAAATAAATGGTCCATGATTATTTCACTGTAGTTCTTTTTATTTCTATTCTACCCTTTCTAAAGGGCTCATCAAGATTCTACATTTCTGGGCAGCTTTCTGAAAACTCCCATCTTTAGTTAATTTTCCATCTTCTAATTACTAGTAAGTCTGTTTTCTAAGCTCGGGTTGAAAACTGGTGACACATATTTTTTGGCCCACCGATAAATTTATGTTTTTACTCGTATGTTTCTTTTCCACAAATACCTTTGGTCAAGGCCTGTCCTTTCCGGTTCTTCCCTTGTGCAGATATTCCAAAGCCTTCTATCTAATGTTTCACATACTTAACATTTCCTGCCACACTCTTGTTTGAGATACCCTGGTTGGTACCAAACATGTAATACTGGGCATATAAAGCCATATTAAATCACCATTTCTGTTAAAATTGGTCAACAATCAGCAATACAGTTCAACCTGTTCATTCCTGCTTTGGGATTAGGAAGGAATCTACTCCTTTCTTCATAACCAGGAAGGGGCTCAATTCAAGATTCCCAAGAGATGCATCAAAGTCTTCTTTTGGCTGTTTGAAATTTTAGGTTTGGGCATATGTATGGGAATGAGTAGAAGAGAGTAGCCACATTTTGGAATTTAGGATCAGAAACACTTTGACTGAGAGCCAGTTCAGACACTGGGTCCTTGGGCAAAGTCTGCTTGGACTTTGGTTCCTTCATCTAATATATTCAAATGTTAAAAACAGTATCAATGATCCAGCATTTACGGGAGGGGAATTGTACCTATAGAGCTTAACACAAAACCTTACATCTAATAAACATTGGTTAGCTGTTGGCTATTATGACTGTCAGCATAAATGTTACTATTTATAGTTAATTATGAAATGAGATAAATAACAGAGACATAAGGGAAACAAAAGTCTATCATGAAAAACTCCAAAGATACTAACAATACAAATTATTCAACAAGAACATGTATACATGATATGTGAGTGTATACACGTGTGTCTGCATGTCTAACGCTGAACACGTGTGTGCCTGTGTTTTGTGTCACTGGCCTGTACTGGGAGTGGTTTCTCACATCCAAGTTTTAGTTTTCCAAGTTACCTCAATTTGACAACTGAAAAGAAGCAGGGAGGTGAAGCATTATAGGCAGAAGAAACTCATGGCAGAGAACTAGCCAGGCTTTGTCACATTCTGTTGACTCAAGGTTGTGAAAATTAAGTATAGGAATGTTGCTTTCTTTTTTTTTTTTTTTTTTTTTTCCTCCTGGCAAATGGAAAGGCCAAAGCTCAGAATGGTTGGAAGTGACAACCCAATTACTCAGGCCCTGTGCTTCAAGCTAGGTGTAGAGTCTGCCCATGACTGTGAAATTTTAAAATGGCCCCTTTGTCTTCAGGAGAGCCAAAGTGAAATTCTTGTGGGATCACTTGCTTCTTGGCACCTGGTGTCTGACCAGTAAGAATGTGGGACAGAAAGTTCTTTAAGGAGCAGCCAAGCTGTGCATTTGTTTCCTCCGCAAGCAAATGCAAAGGATGCACTTTTCTAGAACACAGCAGTTTATCAAACCCCACTCCCGTGTGTGCCCCTGGCAAGCAGTCTCTACAAACAAGCGGGGTCCAAGTCCAAGTGACTGGGGAAGCTGTCACTCACAGAGGCAACAAAAAAGAGAAGTTAGAATCCTCATAGACTTGTGGAATGGAGAGCAGCGAGGAATCTTTGCATTTTATTCCTCTCCTTCCCTTCCACTCCTCCAGTTTGTTCTCAGATGATAAAATGGAGAACGAAGGGGTAAAACTGCAGGCAGATACCATTCGAATGAGAAACATGATCTCCTGGCCCCCTGTGCAGGTCCCCGCATCACGGTGAAGACGCCATAAGAGGAGGTCCGTGGGTTCTCTTCCTCCGTTCGCTGTTTATACCGATTTAGAGACAAATCCAGCTTTACAAAGCCCACACAGCATGTCCACTTTATCTCAGTTTTTCCTGATTCTAGTACTGGGAATTAGATTGGACGAGTATCACTGATATTTTACTCATGAGGAAACGGAGACTCAGAAATGTTAAGGGGCTTGGCCTGAAGTCACAGGGAGCTGAGGCTCCTACCTGGGTCTCTGAACCCCAACACTCTGTATTAGGATGCGATGGGATTATTTCAAACGATACATGACAGAAAACAGAGATATTAAATAATGCATCTGAAGTTAGACAGCCATCTCAGATTAAATAACTTTTCCCTGCAACCTGAAATGCTTGATCATTAAGGCCTTTTACTGCCGTTTAAAGAAAATGTCAGCACTGATAACCTGTGACGTGAACACCAAAGAAGCAAAAATATGCCTCGCCTGCCAATAACTTGCTCAGTGAATACTTTTTTTGTCACTTATTATATATTTGCTGGACACTTGATGTATATTTAAAATTTACCTCAGTTGAACTCTGAGAGCTAAATATTACTGATCCAATTTTTCAGATGAGGAATTGGGGCTTTGAGAGAAGAGTAAACAACCCGAGTCATATGGCTAATGAGTCAAGGTAGAGCCTGTTGTAAGTGAATTGATACCTTGTAGACATTTATGGCTTGATTCAAGAGCTGGCCAGGTGCAGGGCCAAAGGGAATCAACCAGCAGAGTTAAACACCTCATCTCACTCTATGTGTATAAAGTCTACACCCTTTCTTCTACTGCCCAGTCCCTCCGCAATGAAGATTACTTCTGACCTAACGCTCCTTCTCCTCTGAACAGGAGTCTAGAGGTTATTTTCCAAGGCCTCAAGATCTCCCGGATAATACATATTCATAAAATAATACTTAACAACCCTCTTGAAGACACATGGTCTGATTGCTGCTAGAGTCTTGACTGATTCATTTAACTTCCCTATAAACTTTGCATAATTTGCTTTATTTCCCACGTGAGTATTACAGTGTTAGAGTAAGTAGAAGTTAAAAAACAACACAGTCCTCTTTAGTATACAGTGAATTAGATCATCGCAGCCCAATTTAGCAAGTCCTTTTCCCTAGGCAGGCTTCCTTTAAAAGCAAGGAAGAAGCTTCCAATGTAAATGCTTTCAACTGCAAAAAGCAGCTTCTAATCCCAGTGAGATAACACTGGGGTTGGGGGGACAGATTTGCTTTCCAGAAGCTTTGACGAGGTGGTTCCTCTGTATCCTGGGCACAAGCCGAGCAAGAAAGTGCCTGCTTTGCCTCAGTTTCCCGGTCCTCTTTGATTCATGCCTGGTTCACCACCTCTTTAATTCTCTCCACTCTCCAGGACGGTAGCGCCTAATTTCCTCCCCCACCCAGCTGATCTTCTCAGTAAGTCTTAAGAGCCTGAGGGTGGGCGTCACACACAGTAGCTTTGCATAGCTGTCTCTGAACTTGTCTTTACAGGATGTTTGACTTCTTTATCCTGTATCTCTGGTAACATGAGCAAAGCAGCCCTTCCAACAGGTATAGGGGAAAATGTTCCTGAAATACATACTTTTGAATACAAGCCTTCCTGCCGTTACCCTCTTGATCAGTCTTCAAGAAACACGGTATACTCTGCTTCCTGCCTCCAGAGATGCATATGGCATACTAGCACGTTAAACTTTATGAGAAATTCTGCAGTAGAGAAACCTACTTGATTGTATTCAACCCGATCAATAATTAATTTGTTTGACCCCAGATCTGTGTTTTCCACTCAACACTAATTAACATCCTCTAGCACTGGTTGTTTATGGAACATACTTTCCCAAAATGCCAGATGAGGAAGTTCTTTGTTTTGTGTAAGAGTTCTCCCTGTTCCCAAATTTCAAGTGCATGACCACGTTGAAGACAGTCTCAGAGGCAATCAAGCCCCAAATTTATCCCTTTACTCTGAACCCTCAATCAAACCTCCCACATCGTCACATTCTCTTTGCTGGTGCTGTCTCCAGGACTAAAACTAAAATGTCATTCAGGTCTTGGCTCAAATGTTTAAATCCACAGAGAAGTCTTGCCTAATACCCCTTGGCTTAAGTCCCATTATTAGGAAAAAAGAAATGCTGCAAGGATGTAATAATATACACTGAAAGGGGAACAAATATTACCTTGGGCTTTAAGATTAAGTGGGGTTTATACTTCTCTTTTTATTCTTTTCTATGTTATCAGAATTTTCTATAACTACTTGAAAATAGAAAAAAAAATTCTCTAAAAAGAGGAAAATAAAGTTCCAAACAACGCTTGCTGATTTCTTTGAAGTGCTCATTTTTAACTTCTCCAGTGTCCCTCTATATATCTTGCTTGTCCTCTTTCAAAGCCAAACCATAAACTTTATAAGTTTTATTGTATTTTTTAAAATTTAATTTGTTTTTCATTTCATATAGAAAAATGTACAGATGTTTTAGTTTTACACACTTATTCATACCATCTGGTGTTCCAAAACTTCACCCAAATGGTATCTACTGACCCATGGGATTATTATCCCATAATTAGGCCAGCATTGGCCTCTATACGAGTCTTGCTTCAACTAAAGGCAGAGTCTGGTTTCTGCCTCTGCCTTATTTGTTGTAGTATATGCCTTGCCCTCATCTGTGTGATTTGACTTTCAGGGGAATTTTTTTTTTTTTTAAATTCAATTCATTTCAGCATATTTATTTAAGTGAACTAGCCTTCTGCCAGGTCCTGGGTTAAAATAGAATGCTCCAGACCACTCACTGAATAGTCCAACACCCACATGACCTTAATACTAAGAAGTCTAAAAGTCTGATATATGCACGTATAAGATCCCCAATCTCATCCCCCATTATGTACTCAGGGTTCCTGTAATGCTTAAGGAGATTTCAAGTTTGGAAATTCAATTCTTTTTTCATGACCTCTTTGCAGCAGCAGAACACTGGCTGCTGAGCAGAAAGGGCCCTGATAACACTGGATATATCCTTACATCCCATATAAGACCCATACTACCTCACTGCCATCTTGCAGGACTCAATCTTCAAGGGTGAGCTGCTCTTTCTCCACTTAATGAAGGTGCTTTAGCTAAATGGTTATGCTCTGAATCTAGAACTCTGCCAATTTCTATACCTTCAGCAAAGAGCCTTCTCAGAATTGGTTAGGGAGCTTCTGGGTGAGCTTTGGGCAAAGCGCTGCCCCCAAAACTAGAGATACAGGCAGATATAGATAATTAGGGGATAGCAGAGCAGATCCCAAGAGCAGAAGCTAGCCTCTGGAGACAATACCATGGTAGAACTTAAACTAATTGCTGAGTTTCTGGAAGCTCATTGTGGACAAGCTTGAGAGTTGCGTAGGGAACTCCCCACACTTCCATCAGTTTTACCCCCCACCCAGGTTGTTAGGGTGAAGATCAGAGAAAAATTCCACCTTCCTTCCTTTGGGGGCAAGGGAAAAGTAACTATTCTGAAATATGCCCAGAGTATTCTGTTCTCTTTAACAAAAAACTACCCTTAAGGGAAATCGTTTCATCAGAGCTTAACTACTTCAGGTTTTATAATAGCCTGATCATCCTAGTGGGAGGGAAATACCTAACTCTAGCTGCTCTAGCCTTCTATGTGGAGAAATGGAAATACACAATTCCATTCCTCTCTAACTCTCCTGTGCCACTAAAAGGAGAGAGGGACTGAGAAGCATTGTGATGGTCACAATAGGGTCACAGGCTCACTAAAAGACTGAGGCCTAGTCATAGGACTATAAAGAATGCCTCGCCCACACATACTACTTCATCAACAGGGTTCCCATATAATAGCAGGTATCATAACCAAAAAAAGTGCAAGTCTCAGAATATATTTAAGGAAAAGTTTCTAGGAAAACCAAAGACAACAAAGAAGACAAAAACAAGAGCACCACAAGAAATGTTAGCCTAATTTCTAGCCACAAAAATATAAAACCTGCCAGTAAAGGGCTATTTGCCTTTCCTTTTACCCAATACATCATATCCAGCACTCAACAAAAAATACAAGGCACACAAAAAAGCAAAAAAAAAGTTTGAAGAGGTAGAGCAGGTATCAGAACCAGACACTGATATAGCAGAAATTTTAGAATTATTAGATAAAGAATATAAAATAACTAGGATTACTATGTTAAGGACTCTAAAAGAAAAGGTGTGTAACATGTAAGAACAGATGAGTAATGCAAGAAGACAGATTAACAAGCTAAGAATGTATGAAAAGAAAATACTAGAAATGAAAAGTGACAAAAATAAGCAATACCTTTGTTAAGTAGACTAGACATGGCTTAGGAAACAATCAATGAGCTTGAAGATATGTTAGTAGAAACTTCTCAAACTGAAAATCAATAAGAAAAAAGGAATGAAGAAGAAGAAGAAGGAAGAAGGAGGAGGAGGAGGAGAAGAAGGGGAGGAGGAGGAAGAAGGGGGGAGGAGGAAGAAGAGAAAGAGAAGAAAAATGAGGACGGGGAAAGGGAGGAGGAAGGGGAGAAGGAAGAGGAGAAGAGGAAGACAATGATGGCAAGGGGCCATATGCAAGAACACTGGGACAATCTAAAAGACATAACATACGTGTAATGGGAATATCAGAAGGAGAATAAAGAGAATTGAGAAGGGGCACCTGGGTGGCTCAGTGGGTTGAAGCCTCTGCCTTCAGCTCGGGTCATGATCCCAGGGTCCTGGGATCGAGCCCCACATCGGGCTCTCTGCTCGGCAGGGAGCCTGCTTCCCCGCTCTCTCTCTGCCTGCTTCTCTGTCTACTTGTGATCTCTATCTGTCAAATAAATAAATAAAATATTTTTAAAAAAAAGAGGATTGAGAAAATATTTGATGTTATAATGAAAGAGAATTTTCCCAAATTAATGATAGGCACCAAATCGCAGATCCAGGAAACTCAGAGAAGAGCCAGATCTACCAAATATGTGCATCTAGATGTTATCATATTCAAATTGTAAGAACCAAAAGCAAAGAGAAATCTTCAAAAAAAAGCCAGAGATGGTGATGTTAGGGATAATCCCTAAAGAGGAAGAAAAATAACCATTGCATTGGACTTCTTGTCCAAAACTGTGCTAGCAAGAAGAGCATGGAGTGAGACATTTGAACTGTTCAAAGAAAAGAGAAAGTCAACTTAGGATTCATTACAGAGTGAAATTATCCTTCAAAAGTGAATGAGGAACAAAAACTCTCCAAGACAAACAAAAACTTAAGGAAAATGTTGTCAGTAGACCTGCCATATGAGGAATTTTGCAGGAATGATTAAAAGAAGTTCTTCAGAGGCACCTGGGTGGCTAAATTCAAATCTTGATTTCGGCTCTGGTCATGATCTCAGGGTTGAGAGAGTCCTAAGGTGATTCTCTCTATCTCTCTCTTTCTGCCTCTCCCCCACCTCAGACCCAAGCTTGCTCTCTCTCTCTCTCTCTCTCTCTCTATATATATATATATATAAATATTAAGTTCTTCAGAGGGAAGGAAAATGAAATAGGTCAGAAATTTAGAATTTGCATAAAGAAAGATAATCATTAGAAAATGATGGTAAACATCTTCTATTTAACTTATTATTAACTGATCTAATAAGTACTTGTTCAAATTCATAATAAAAACAGTTTACTGGGTGATTATAACATATGGATAAGTTGAATAAATGACAGCAGTGTTCAAGGAATAAGAAAAAAGAGTAGGAATACTCAATTATAAGTAGGAAAATTATAAATATTCAAATATTCCTTCACTACAAATGAAGTAGAATAATGTTATTAGAAAATGGACTTAGATTACTTATAAATGTTTATTAAAAACTTAGATTTGCTTTTTAAAAATATATACAATTGATACACTGAGAAGACAGAAGGTAGAATAATAAAAAAGGCTCAAATAAAATCAAAGAAGTCAGAAAAAGAGGGAAGTTAAAAAATAAACAGAGAATAATGCAACAAATTGAAAAATCATAATCATAAGCACTTTTTATATGGGTGTTTTAAATGTACCAATGAAATAACATGGAGATAGGACAGATATGAAATCAAGACAAGATTATATATTGTTTCTAAGAAACCCACTTTAACTGTGAAGACACAGATATGTTAGAAGTAAAAGGATGAAATAAAGATGTATGGTAACGCTAATCAAAACAAACACAGAGTAACTATATTAATTTCAGACAAAGCAGAATCCAAAATAAGGTAAAATATCAGGAATAAAGGGGGTATTACACAGTGATTAAGAAATTATTCTCTAAAAAGACAATAATCTTTAGCTTGCATTCACCTAACAACATAAAGTCAAACTACGTGAGGCAAAACTGATAAAACTGATTGAAGAAAGGACAAAACCAGGTGTATGGGTGGCTCAGTCAGTTAAGTGTCTGCCATCAACTCAGGTCATGATCCCCGGGTCTTGGGATTGAGTCCCACATCAGGGTCCCTGCTCAGTAGGGAGTAAGCTTCTCCCTCTCCCTCTGCCCCCCCTCCCTGCTCATGCTTTCTCTCAAATAAATAAATAAAATCTTTTTTAAAAAGAAGAAGAAAGGATAAAACCACTCTTCGAGTTGGAGACTTCAGCACCCCTCTGTCAGTAATCAACAGATCCATAAGCAGAAAATCAAAATCAAATGAGAAATAAATCATTAATCAATGGGATCTAATTCACATTGATAGAGTATTTCATCCAACAGTAGCAGAATACACTTTCTTCTTAAGCTCACATAGAATATTCAGCAAGATAGACCACATGCTGGACCATAAGACATACCTTAATAAATTTAAAAAAGAAGAGTCACACATGGCACTGGATTACACATCCTTGAGATCATGACCTCAGCCCAAGTCAGGCACTTAACCTACTGAGATATCCAGGTGCCCCTAGGAGAGTTTTTTAAAGTCATAAATGCATATTAGATTCTTCTCAAAAGTTTTTCTAGCCCTTATTATTATTGTCATGTATTTTTATCTATTGATAGGCTGTATCACATTAGTATGCTATTGGTTTTTCTACTGTTATTATTTTATTGATATTCTATATTATATCAATTGACTTTTTAATGCTATTCCAACCTTGCATTCCAGGGTCATGTTGCAGAATTCTTTTTCTATGTTATTGATGTTGATCTACTAATATTTTCTTGAAATTACTGTATCTATATCCATGAAGGATTATGGTTTATAGTTTTCTTTTTGTCATGATGTTTCCCTGTTTCTGGTATCAGAGGTAGTATTCCTTAAGGAATGAGCTGAAAAGTAATTCTTGCTCCCTAATTTTCTGGATTAGTTTATGAAAGATTTGTATTTTTTTCATAAATGTCCTATAAGATTCACCAGCCTTCTGGCACTGAGCTCTTATCTGTGAGAAGATTTTAAATTACTAACTTATTTTCTTCACTTCATATAGGTGTCTTCAAATTTTTCATATCTTTTGGAATCAGTTTGGTACTTTTGTGTTTTCCAATAATTAATCTATTTAATCTACATTTCCTAAATTATAGACATCAAGTTATTTCAATATTATTTTATAATCTTTTTTGTTTCTTTAATATCCTATTGGTATATTCTATTTTGTTCCTGGTTTTGGCAATGTCTTCTCTCTTTATGTCTTAGTTGCTGAAGATCTGTCTATTTTGCAGATATTTTCAAGGACCACTTTTCAGTTTCATTGATTTTCTCTATTATTTCTGTTTTCCCCTCATGTTATTATTGCCATGCATATTGAATCTTTATGCATTATTAATCCAGCAATGCAGTATTATAATTATCTATGTACATAATCATATATGACAAGAAAGAAGAAGAGTATATTTGTAGTGTCTTTTGTATTGATCCACACATTTATTATTATGTCTGGAGATCTTTATCTCTTACTTTGGATTCAGGTTATCTGGTAATCCTTCAAGTTAACATTTCTTTACCTCAAAATAACTTCTTTCCTTCATTCTTCCTTTGGACTATTGCCATGATAGTAATTATGTAATATCTACTACATCTTTAAATATTATACTTACAATACAGTTTTCTAATTATTGTTTTACACAGTCATCTTAAATTAAGAGAATGGAGAAAGATTAGCATTTTTGCAGTTTTCTATTTTTACCTCTGTAATTACCTCTTTACTAGTACTCTATTTTAATGTTTTCATTTCCTTTTAACTAAAGGCACTTCTTTTTGTATTTCTTATTTCTTGTAAAGAAGGATTTAGTATTAACAAATTCTCTGCCTTTGTTTATCCAGTAATATATTTGTTTGCCCTTATTTTTAAAAAGAAGATTTTTTAGATATAGATGGTTGGCATTTTTCTTTATGTACTTTAAATATGTTATCACACTGTCCTCTGGCCTCCTTTCCTTTTATAGAGAAGTCAACAGTTACTTTTATTCTGGCTCCTTCATATGTGATTTTTTTTTTTTTTTAAATCTCTGAATCACATTCCATTGTATGGATGTACAAGTTTACTTATCCATTCACCTATTGAAAAACATCTTTGTTGCCTTCAAGTTTTGGCAGTTATGAATAAAGTTGCTATAAACATCTGTGGGCAGATTTTTGTGTGGACATAAGATTTTGACTCATTTGATAAGTATCAAGGAGTATGATTCCTAACTTATATAGTGGGACTATATTTAGGTTTATAAGGAACTATTAAAGTGGTTTTACCATTTTGAATTCCATCAGCAATGAATGAGAGCTCTTGTTGCCTCATCCATCCAGCAGTTCTGTCAGTGTTTTGGATTTTAGCCATTCTAACGAATATGTAGTAATATCCCATTATTGTTTTAATTTACAATTCCCTAATACATTCAAGCTTTATTGTTGAGTTTTAAGAATTTTTTTTGGAAACCAGCCTATCATCAGATACGTATTTTGCAAGTATACACACTTAACAGTGCCTTTAACAGAGCAGAAGTTTTTAATTTTAGTGAGGTTCAAATTACCAGTTATTTCTTTTACAGACTGTTATATCTATAAAGTCACTGCCAAACCCACAATCACCTAGATTTTCTCCTATGTTATCCTCCAGGAGTATTATCGTTTTGCATTTTACATGTATGCCTCTGTGTTATTTTGAGTTAGTTTTTGTGAAGGTGTAAGACCTGTGTCCAGATTCTTTTTTTTTTTTTTTTTTTTTTTTTTGCATGTGGATATCCAACTGTTCCACTACACTTTATTGAAAAGACTATCTTTTCAAAAAGACTACTGAAATGCTTTTGCTCATTTTTCAAAGATTGGCTGTATTCAAAGATCTATTTCTGGGATCTCTAATCACTGCCACTAATCTATTTGTCTGTTCTTTCGCCTAGACCACACTGTCCTGATTATTGTAGCATTATAGTAAGCCTTAAAGATATCATAGTGTCAGTCACTCAACTTTGTTCTCTTTTAATATAGTGTTGATTATTTTGAGTCTTCTGCCTTTCTACATAAATTTTAGAATTAGCTTAGGAATACCATAAAATTACTTGCTGGAATTTTGATTGCAATAAATCTGTATGGGAGTATGGAAAGAATTGACATTTTAACAATATTATGACTTCCTACACATGAATATGGAATGTCTGTCTATTTATTTAGATCTTTTTTTTATTTCTTTCATCAGAGTTTTGTGTTTTTTTTTTTTTTTTTCATATAAATTTCATATATGTGGGGCACCTGGGTAGCTCAGTGGGTTAAAGCCTCTGCCTTCAGCTCGGGTCATGATCTCTGGGATTGAGCCCCGCATGGAGCTCTCTGCTCAGCAGGGAGCCTGCTTCCCCCTCTCTCTCTGCCTACTTGTGACCCCCCTTCTCTCTCTCTCTCTCTGTCAAATAAATTAAAAGAAAATCTTTAAAAAATTTAAAAATACATAAATAAATAAATTGCATGCTTTTTAGAGATACAGCTAAGAATTGCATTTTTTGGTGTTAATATAAATGGTATTGTGTTTTCAATTCCAAATTCCAATTGTTTATTGCAGGTATATAGGAAAACAGTTGACTTTTGTATATTGACTTTGTATGCTATAACCTTGCTATAATCTCTTATAGGTTCTAGTATTTCTTTTTTAATTGGGGAACTTCTAAATAGATAATTCTGTCATCTGTGAACAGATATAGTTTTATTATCTCCTTTCCAGTATGTTTAATTCCTTTCCTTGTATTATTTTATGAGCTAGGACTTCAAGTAACATGTGGAATAGAAGTAGTGAAACAGTATATCTTTGCTTTGTTCCTGATCTTAGGAGGAATGCGTCTATTTTCTCACTTTAAAGTATGATGCT
The DNA here is from genome assembly GCF_022355385.1 of Mustela nigripes. Taxonomy (NCBI): domain Eukaryota; kingdom Metazoa; phylum Chordata; class Mammalia; order Carnivora; family Mustelidae; genus Mustela; species Mustela nigripes. The sequence goes on along the minus strand of NC_081557.1, from coordinate 82,201,939 downwards.
ATTTTATAGATGTTCTTTATCAAATTAAGGATGTTTCTTTTTCTTTCTAGTGTAGTTGTCAAATGCTATTTCTGCATATATAAATATGATCACTTTTTTTTGTTGTTAGTTTGTTTCTCTGATGAATTGAATTGATTTTTTTTTTTTCAATTCGGACCAGGTTTGCATACCTAAAATAAATCCCACTTGGTCATGGTGTGTAGTTTTTTTTTGTTGTTTTTTGTGGTTTTTTTTTTTTAATATATTGTGGCATTTGGCTGATATTTTGTTGAGGATTTTTCTATGACCCATCTGTGAGTCAAGAGAGATATTTGTATTTTCATTTCTTATAATATCTTTACTTCTGATAATAGGATAATGTTGGACTTACAGAATCAGAATAAGATAGGAAGTAATTCCCCTGCTTCTATTTTCTGAAAGGCATTGTAGAAAATTGGTAAAAAAAATTTTCCTTAAATATCTGGCAAAATTCACCAGCAAACCCATCTGGGTCTGGTGGTTTCTGTTTGGAAGGCTATTATTATTGTTTTAATTTCTTTAATAAATATAAGTATACTCAGACTACCTATTTCTCCTTGGGTATGATTGGGTGAATTCTGTCCTTCAATAAATTGATGAATTTCAACTATGTTATCAAAGTTCTGGGCATAGTTCTGTTCATGATATTCCTTTATAATCTTTTTAATATCTAGGAGTTTTCATTTCTGATGTTAATAATATACCTTTTCTCCTTTTTTTCTTCATTAGCATGTCTAGGAGCTTATCAGCTTTACCTTTTCAAAAAGCTAGTTTCTGGTTTTGTTGATTTTCTCCTTGATTTTGTGTTTTAAATTTAATTAATTTTGTTCTTTTTTAATTTTTTAAAAATTTCCTTTGGATTTAAGTTGCTCCTCTTTTTTCTAATTTATTAAGATAGAAAGAAAACTAGAGTATTAATTTTTATATTTTCAATACACAATATTATTCAATGCTATACACAATAGCAATACACAATACACAGTATTATTCAATGCTATATATGATGCAATACACAATATTATTCAATGCTATAAATTTCCCACTAAGAATTCCTCTTGCTGCATCCCACAGATACTAAATATTATTTTAATTTTCATTTTGTTAAAATATTTTAAAAACTCGTGAGTTCTTTGGCCCATGTGTTTTTTAGAAGTTTACACTTAGAAGTGTTTTTTGATTTCCAAATATTTCGGAATTTTCCATCTATGTTTCTATTGTTGATTTCTAGTGTAATTCAATAGAATTAATAGAGCATATTTTGTGTGATTTCTATCATTTTAAATTTGTTAAAGTATGTCTTCTGGTCCAGAATGTGGTCTATCTTACTAAATATTGTGTGTGAGCTTGAGAAAAAAGTGTATCCTGCTAATGCTGGAGGATATATTCTGCAAATGTGAATTACTGATTGATGATATTTCTCAGCTCATCTATATCCTTGTTGATTTTCTGCTTATGGGTCTACCGACTACTGACAGAGTGGGGCGTAACAGGGAGTCTGCTTGTTCCTCTGCCCCTCCCCTTGCTTGTGCTCTCTCTCTCTCTCTTCAACAAACAAACAAATAAACTCTCCTAAAATTGAAGGGAACTTCCTCAACCTATAGCTAACATCATAATTAATGGTAGAAAACTAAATGTTTTCCCCCTTAGGATAGCCATTGTCATCACTGACATTCGACATTGCACTCTTTATAATAGAAAAGTCAACAGGTATGAGAAAGACATTCGGGGTTCATGGGTGGCTCAGTGGGATCAAGCCCCACATCTGGCTCCTTGCTGACCAAGGAAACTGCTTCTCCCTCTGCCTGCTTCTCCCTTTGCCTGTCACACCCCCTGCTTGTGCTTTCTCTCTCTCTCTTTCACTGACAAATATATAAAATCTTAAAAAAAAGAAAAAGAAAAAGAGAAAAGAAAGACATCCATATTAAAAAGGCAGAAGTAAGCCTATCTTTATTTTCAGTGATCTTGTGTGTAGAAAATACTAAAGAATACACACACACACACACACACACACACACAACTAGAACTTATAAACAAATCCAGCAAGGTCTCATGTTACAAAATCAATGTATAAAAATCAGTTGTATTTTTATATATTATCAATGGATTGTTACTGAATTTATTTAAAAATAAAATTAAAAGAACATTTCTATTCACAATAAAATATAATGAATGAAATATTTAAGGATGCGTGTAAGAAAGGAATAGGAAGATTTATATACTGACAGCTATAAACACTGCTGAGAGACATTTAAACATAATAATTAGGGGCACCTGGTGGCTCAGTCAGTTCACCATCAGACTTGATCTGGGTTCAGTCATAATCTTGGGGTCGTGAAATCAAGCTTCTTTTCGGGTTCCTCACTTAGTGTGGAGCTTGTTTGTGATTCTCTCTCCCTTTCCCTTTGTGCTTCTCCCCTCTTAAAAATAAAAATAAAAGCAATAATAACAATTAACTGAATGACATTCCATATTCATGGATTGGAAACTTCGATATTATTAAGATGCCCATCTCCTCAACTTCATGGATAGATTCAGCGCAATCCCTGTTCCAACAGGTATTTTATAAAAACTAACAATCAAAGGACTAATGGGGAGGAATCTATAATTTTCAGTTATTTCAATTTTCAATATTTCCTTTAAAATCGCTGCAATTAAGACAGAGTGATACTGTCATAAAGATACATAGTTACATCAGTCATACAGATACACCCCCACTGGAACAGAATTAAGGATCCATAAATGAACCTTTATTTTATTTTATTTTATTTTATTTTATTTTATTTTATTTTATTTTATTT